>NC_137464.1:139838801-140320976 GCF_964235325.1 Thermobia domestica
TATGTGACAATTTACATCTGTTCCGTTCTGTGAAACTCAAATATTTCAGTAGCTAACGATCAGCAAGAGTTTGCTTAATATTCCAAACAGACTTTCCTTCTACTGGATAGATACGCTCTTCAATTGTAAATATGTTTCTACGACAATTCCATTCTGCCAATTTTTCGGAAATAAGTGTTGAACCAACGATCAGAAAGAGCCTGCTTCAGATACCGAACACTACTTTCTTCCTATTGCAAAGAACCCATTACAATTTTAATTATCTCACATTTTACCACAATTCCGTTTTTTCATTTTATCCTAATATATGTCGGCCACTAACGATCAATAATCTAATAAAAGTTCCAAAAACTCTTTTCGCCGTAATGAGTAGACTCGCTTTTCAATTGTAAATATCTCACAATTTACGACAGTTGCCATCTCCCATTTTATTCTTAAACATGTTGAAAAGTAACGATCATCATGGGTCTGCTTAATCTTCAAAAAACTGCTTTCGTCCTATTGAATAGACTGCCTTTTCAATTCTAAACATCCGACAATTTACGACAATACAATTATTTAATTTTATTCTAAAATAGTTCAGTAACTAACGATCATCAAGAGTGTCCTTTATATACCAAAATACATATTTATCCCTACTCAAACGACTCGCATTTAGATTGCAAATATCTGACAATATACGACTGTTTCGTTCTTTCATTATATTCATAAATATGCCAGTAACCAACGATCAAAAAGTGTCTAAATACTTCATCTTACCAAGAATTCTTGCGGCTTATATATTTGAATCAATCTTCAATTTTAAATATGTAATAATTTATGATATTTCAGTTTTTTAATTTTTTCTTAAATGTGTCAGTAACTAACGTTTAGAAACAGTCTACTTCAGTTTGAAAACATTCCTTTCGACCTACTCAATAAACGCGATTTAAAATATAAATATTTGATAATTTTCGACATATTCGTTATTACATTTTATTCTAATATATGTCGGCTTTCTGGTGAACAAACAACGTGCTCGAATATTTTAGAATAAAATGAATTAACGGAGTTCTCCTAAATTGCCAGACAATTGCAATTGAATAGCGAGTCTATTCATTAGCGCAAAAGCAATATTTGAAAGACTAATCAAACTCTTGCTGGACGACAGTTTAAATTAAACATGTCAGTAATTAACGATCAGGCAGAGTATACTTGAGCTTCCAAACACTCCTTTTTGCCCTACTGAATTGAATTTTTTTCATTTCAAAATATCTGACAATTTACGAAAATTCCGTCCTTTCATTTTATTCTTAAATATGTCAGAAGTTAACGATCAGCAAGAGTCTGCTTCATATTTGAATCAATCACTTCACCACTTTCCAAATATAAATACCTTAGAATGTACGACAATTCCGTTTACACATTTCATTCTTGTATATGTAGGGAACTATCGATCAGCAAGAGTCTACTTAAGCTTCCAATCACTTCTACTTCCTTACTGGGTGGATTCATTTACCAAAAGTAAGTATCTAACAAATTAAGACAATTCTATTCTTTCTTTTATTCTTAAATATGTTAGTAACTAAAGATTAGCAAGAGACTATTTCGTCTTCAATACACTCTTTCCGCCTTACTGAATGGCCTTACTTTCGAATTGTAAATGTGTGACAATTTTTCGAAAAATCCTTTGTTTCAATTTAATCTTAAGTATGTCGGCAACTAGTAATATCCAAGAGTCTTCTCTTCTGCATCTTTCAAACACTGCTCTCACCTTCCAGAGTTAACTCACTTTTCAATTGTAAATACCTTTAAACTAAATATGTTCCTTTGTCTCATTTTATTTTGAAATATATAAGTAACTATCAATCTGTAAGAGCGTTCGTAATCTTCCAAACGCTCCTTTCACCTCAGGAATCGGACTCACTATTCAAGTCTAAATATATGATGTTTTGCGACAAATTCCGTTCTTTAATTTACTGCTTATTTACGTTGAAAACTACGGAACCCCAAGCAGTACCGGCGGTAGGGCCGGGCGAGCCGGGCGACGGCCCGGGGCGCCAAATTTTAGGGGAGTTTGGGGGGCGCCAAAATCCTTGCTAAATTTATATTATTGTAAACGGTGAACTAAAAATTAACTTTTTCATAAATTGTGTAGCAACATTGGTTACTACCTCATGCCATAGGCTTCACTCTTTATAACAACCCCGGTTTCTTTTTGAATCTCCTATAAAGGAAATCCCTTCATCTCTTCACCTTATTTGTCTATATATAAAAAAAAATCTCCGCTGAAAAGCTAAATGGTATTGTTGAGAGTTGGGAGTTTTGAGCAACAATAACACGCTCTGACACTTACAACCGCCGCGGTGCCGACAATTGCACTCCTTGCGACAAAGCTATTTCGGCCGCTCTAACAATACACACAAACAATATTGAGTTATCGGCAACCAAAAAGAAATTAGTCCTTTTTGTACTGTCAAATGTCTCGTGAAAGAAAATTATAAATCAGAAGTCATGTACATGTAGTGCAGGGTTCATGGTGTGCGTGTTCTTCTTTTGTCTCCTGAATTTCGACTCTTAGTAGAAGAATCGTTGCGTTAATGTGTTCTTTATCAACATGTCGGAAAAAAGAAGCCTTCTGGAAATGTATACAGAAAAAGAAGAGCACAATTAGCGGCTGAAAATGAGAAACAGGCAGCAGCATTAAAGAAATTCTTTCGTACTCCTGAAACGGACAATAATGGAAATGAAAACGTAGAACCAGAGAATGAGGAAACCAGCAAGAAATCAATAAGTATTCCAGAAGATAACAACATAGTACAGGTAAGTAGGCCTACATTACGTAACATATTTTCGTTTTATTATGTTTAATAGAGAAGAGGTGTTTACGCACGTAGCGTCTTAGCAGGCTGGGGTGGGTAGGGTGGCGGCCTCTCAGATAGGCAGCGAACTTCAGGCTCAAAGAAAGTTCTTTCCTCATTGATATAAGTAGCAATAATTACATTCTATTCCAACACTGATTCTTGATACATGTACCAAAGCGATAAGACTTTTTCTCGTTAGATGTGTATTAACCAACTTTAGCTGGATTTCAAGCATTCATCTATTAATTAAGTAGAGGGCCTCCGTAGTCTAGAGGTTAAAGTGTTGGACTCATGTCTACGTGCTCCTGGGTTCAATGCTCAGACTTTCCGCTTTTCAACGGCAGGAAAACTGGGGAGTCACATAAATAAAGATATGACGGTCACTTGGCCTGCAAAGCTCCTAATACGCCTGTTGGCGGATAGTGACACGACCAGCTAACCCGCGTTCTGTTACCCAGGTGGAGGAATTTTTACCACTCGCTATCAGATGGCGTTGGAGCAGGCCCAGGATCTATTGGTCTGCCGTGCCAGTAATTATTATTATTACTATTATTATTATTATTATTATTATTATTATTATTATTATTATTATTATTATTATTATTATTATTTTTATTATTATTATTATTATTATTATTATTATTATCATTATTATTATTATTATTATTATTATTATTATTATTAGTAGTAGTAGTAGTAGTAGTAGTAGTAGTAGTAGTAGTAGTATCGTCTACTAACTAAAATTGTGAAGAGTTAAAATGTATGATTGTTACCGTTAACAGATCCCCGTGGAGTTTCGCCATCACAAATTTTGCAATAGACCCATTATTTCAGAAACATATCGTAAATAAGTAACATGTACCAGTGTAAGACTTTATAGATTATATTTCTATCCAATACGATTAACGTGACTTAAAAAAAAAAAGTGTTCGGGCTTCGGCAGGTAATTTGAATGCATTCGCATCTATTTTATGAATGCGCTGATTCTTGATGATTTTCACAACACAAAGTTGTTAATGAATACGGAGAGAATTTAATTTTTATGTACAGTTAGCAAAAGAAAAAATGAGAACATTCTTACCTAGATTCTGTAAGAATCGCCCCATTTTTTGTTTTCCTAACTGTACATTTTCACGATGAACACGGAATATGTAGATTCAATATTTATACGCAGCTATTTTATCATTTATGCATTTTCTTCACCTTTAGAATACAAATTAAATATATATATTTTTTATTTTAAGAAAAGAAACTTTATTTGTAACGTATTAGTTCTTTTCCTTTCCACAGGTGGATCGATCGATTACGAGCATTTCGCAGGAGGAAGAAGAACAATTGAAATCTGGAACAATTGATATACGAAACGAAGATGGATCAGCATTTCCACAGGAAATTGTAATAGACGTAAGTTAAACATTTTGCTATTTGAATAAACATACAATTGCATGTTGGTTGAATATCACGCAATTACAGTATTGTGTAAAATATAAGAGGAAATGCAGTGAAGCATAATTACTTTTGTTATTAGAGTACATTGCAATTCGACAGACATAAATTATAAATTCGACAGACCGACAATTGTTTCTAAATATCTTGTACCAATATGTTCATGACGGCCTAGCTTATATATATATATAGTTAGCTAGTAGGATTAAATTAACTATGTTTCACTTACTTTCCATGAATCATATACAATATTATTGATTTTCTTTGGTTTAATTTGATGGGTGTTGTAGATGAATGGGCCATTTCGACCTGAACTCGGGATATAAATCGAATTATTATTTTTGTAACAAATAAACAAGCAGTAGAACTGATTAGAGACTTTTCACTAACTGACATTTTTTAAAAAAATCTTTTAACAGACTATAGTTTGGCCACATACATTTTACTGTAATTATTTTTTTTAATCTGTTGGAAAAATGAAAATACTGAGGTTCAAACTGTATATGCTTTTGTATTGTAATATAAGAAAGCTCATAATTTGCCTGCTATTAGTAATTAATTTATGATGATGATTGGTGTTCTTCCCGGAGGCATGTGTTTGACCCCGAAGGTCTCTCAGCAAGGTGAAACCATGGTGGCTTTGCATTGTTTTCCATGGGATGATGATGACGTTCTAAGGGCGGGATCCGAACCACTTGTCTCCTCATCGAGAATCGAACCCGAGCTCCCTTAGTTATAAGGCGATGAGCTTAACCAGTCGTTCTGCGGAGACACCAATTAAATTATAACATGCCAAATATATAAACAATCAATCAAAAACATCTTTAGGGTCACACTTACTCAATTTTTGGAATTCATTTCTTGTGCCTAAATGCATAATATCACTGTATTCCATTCAAGTTGCTTTGACGGAAGACATATGGGATAACATTTTTTTAAAATAATAATATGTAATATTTATTGCCTTAGTGGTTGAATGACTAGCAGACTCACATTTGATGCAAGAGTTAGCGGATTCTATCCCCCAAGGCTTTTTATATTGAGCATCGCAAGGAAATCGGAAAGCTTTTCAAATAATATAAAGTACCAAACTCTAATCCAGAAAGCCCCAAAACATTACGATGCAAGTCAACTAACTTATCACATACCAACCCACCACATTTAAAGAGAAAGAAAAGAAGGACACAGTCAGTGGTGTTTCGGAGCTTAAAAAACAGAGTTTAGTTTTAATTAGTGTATAATAATGTGCATATTTTAAAGAAAATACAGATAGTAAGAAATACAAACTTGCTAAGAATAATGTTCAAAGAAATGTTGTTTTCAAAGTTGCATATTTCTTAGGTTAAGTCAGCCACGAACATGTTTGTATCCCGGTTGATCTGGTCGTTCATTACTGATTCAACTTCGTAAGAGGCATTTGTGGAGCCAATCAGGGTCAAGGCATTTAACCACATTACAGCACTTCAATGCTGAAAGCGAGAATCCTGGGTACGGCTTCAGAAATCCTGGGCAGATTCTCCTATGTATACAAAAGAACATGACGTGGACGTCTTATATTCGCACGAAACCTGTATTTATTTATTTATTTATTTACTTCAATTATTATTAAACTTTTCCTCTCCCCCTCTTTATTTATTTATATCTCACATTTATCGGAGGCTTATTGGTCATGCGCCATTCTAAGTTTTGTGCTTATCCCCGGATGATCTAGCTGCTTGAATATCCCCCACCCCCACCCCACCCATCTTCGGTGCAAGCCTACCATCTTTAAAAATTATGAACACAATTTTAAAAATTCCATTCAAGTTTTAGTCACTTATTCTTTGTTAGAAGACAATGTTTAAAATAAATTTAACAATATACAATATTTTCTACTGACTTTTTTTTTTCAGGTGTTGGAATCACAATCAATCGATCTTGATGATCCAGGAAATTGGCCAGAACATATTACGGACAGAATGCGTCAGATACTTGTTAGACGAGGTCCAGTTCAAGTCTCCAAACGAGAGTTCCCAGTAAACAGCGAGGGTCGGCGATTTACTACAAGTAACTACAAAAGACGTCTGCACAATGGAGAAGAAGTTGCTCGTAGTTGGCTTATTTCTTCAGTGACTAAGGATGCAATATTTTGTTTCTGTTGCCGTCTTTTCGGTGGTACTACAATGTCACTCTCTTCTCGTGAAGGTTTTTCGGATTGGAAGCATATGTCCGGACTGTTATCAGACCATGAAAGATCTTTGACTCACATGAAGGCTTTCCAATCGTGGTTTGAACTTGCAAACCGATTACAGTCAGGTAAAACAGTTGACGCTGAAAACCAAGCAATTATTCGCAATGAAACTGAGCGTTGGAAAGAGGTTCTCAAACGACTGCTGTGTATAATTCAGTTTCTTGCTTCCCAGAACTTGGCATTTCGTGGTCAAAATGACACTATTTACTCAAGAAACAACGGCAATTTTCTCAAACTAGTTGAGTGTATTGCACAGTTTGATGTTACTATGGCTGAGCATTTGCGACGAATAACATGTAAAGAGACACATGTACATTATTTGAGCAAGGACATTCAAAATGAAATAATTGAACTCCTTGGGTCAAAAATAAAGGATAAAATTTTGACTGATCTAATGAAAGCGACATATTATTCCGTAATATTAGATTGTACACCAGACGTAAGTCATACAGAGCAAATGACACTAATTGTTCGTTTCGTGAAGGTAGAACTGGGTAAGGAACCATCCATTGAAGAACATTTTTTGGGATTTTTGTGCATAAATGATTCTTCAGGAGAAGGACTAACTACCACTATTTTGGAAGAATTAGAAAAACTGAAAATTCCTCTCTCAAACATGCGTGGCCAAGGGTATGATAACGGTGCCAATATGAAAGGAAAGCACTCAGGCGTTCAAAAAAGAATATTAGATCTAAATAGTCGAGCATTTTTTGTCCCTTGTAGCTCCCATTCATTGAATTTGGTTGTGAATGATTCTGCAATGTGCTGTAGTGAGGCTGTAAATTTTTTTGCTTTATTGCAAGAAGTATACAATTATTTTTCTAGTTCCACATATCGTTGGTCTGTTCTGCAAAAACATATATCGAATTTCACTTTGAAACCTCTTAATGATACTAGATGGGAGAGTTGTATTGATGCTGTCAAATCGTTTCGCTACCAGTTAGGAGAAATTTACGATGCTCTTTTCGAAGCATCAAAGGACTCAAAGATAGACGTTATGGGCAAAAATAAGGCTTGTTCCCTGGCTAGGAAGCTTCTGAATTTAAGTTCGTTTGTGTTGTGGTGTTTTGGTATGAAGTTCTTTCTTGTGTTAATGTGGTTAGCCATGTTTTCCAACAAGAATCAGTGGACATTCAGCAAGCAGTTGATCTGCTTAAGAAAACCAAGTGTCGCCTTGAGAACATGCGAAGTGATGAAGGTTTCCAGAATATTTTGGTTGATGCCAAAGTAATTGCTGAAGAGCTCGACATTCAACCACAATTTGAGAATGAACCAAAACTCCGAGCTAGAAAAGTCAAACGACAATTTTTGTATGAATCTGAAGACAAACCGATTAATGATCCATACAGTGCGTTTAAATGCAACTTCTATTTTTGCACATTAGACACAATTATCTGTTCCCTGAATGAAAGATTTCAACAACTGAAGCAGCACAGCGAAATATTTGGGTTTTTGTATGACATCCATCCAATAACGGACAAAGAGTATTTACTAAAGTGTTGCAAGGACTTACAACTATCCTTAACAGACAAAGATCACTGTGATATTGACGGATTTCAGTTATATCAAGAGCTCTTACTTTTACCTTCATTTCTCGGTTCTGAAAGTGGGAGCAAACCGATGCAAGTACTTACATATATTTGCAAGAACTCCCTTATTGGGTTATTTCCAAATGCAGCTATTGCTCTAAGAATCTTACTAACTATTCCTGTAAGTGTAGCTTCAGCAGAAAGAAGTTTCTCCAAGTTGAAACTTATAAAGAACTACCTACGATCAACGATGACGCAAGAGCGTCTTGTAGGCCTTTCTATGATGTCTATTGAATGTGATGTTCTGTGTGAGCTTGACACTGATACTTTAATTAAAGACTTTGCAGAGAAAAAGGCACGAGAAGTTAACTTTACTTAGCATTGTAAACAAGTCAAAGGACAATTTGCATTAAAACTGTATAAAGATATAAAATTATATTACTGGTTGTATTATTTGTATTACGAAATCTTTGTACAATGCTGTTACAAAATATATTTGTATGTTCTTTTGTTCATATATGTGTTCTCTTTCGCAGTTAACAAGGTTGTTTATGTATATATGTGTAAATAAATGCTGTATCGCATCATCAATCTTAATTTTATATAAATCGTTGTTTCTTGAATCGTTCTGTAAATTTTTAATCAGTGACGTAGAATATTTTGCATGCTCAGGTGTAAATAATTGTTTCGTATATCGTTAACCAAAACTTACTCTGTGTATTTAACTGACAAAAATTAAGATCTTACTCAGTTTGATAATTGATTCTTATAGTTATAGAGTTCAAAGAGTTATCCTTTAAAAGCAGCTATCTGTAAGGTAGCATAGCAAATTTAAACTCAGTAATACCAATGGGTTGTAGAGGGCGCCATATGGATTCTTTGCCCGGGTGATATTTTCCCCTTCCGCCGGCCCTGACCCCAAGAGTCTGCTTCAGCTCCCAAACACTCCTTTCGCCCTACTGAATAGACTCACATTTGAATTCGTAATATTTCACAGACTGCTTTAATTCCGTCATTTCATTTTATTCTTAAATATGTTTGTAACTAACGATCAAGAGCCTGGATCATCTTCCAGAGACACTTCAACCTTACCGAATACACTCACTTACGAACTGCAAATATTAGACAAATTACAATTCCGTTCTTTCTTTTTACTCTTAAGTATTTCAGTAAGTTACAATTAGCTACATTCTACTTAAACTTCTAAACACTCTTTCGGCTTAGTGAATGGATTCACTTTTGAAAAATAAATATTTTATAATTTACCACAATCACACTCTTTCAGTTCATTTTTAAGTCTGTCGGCAACTGTCGTTCAGCAAGAGTTTGCTCAGTCTTTTAAATATTGCTTTTGCACATATGAATAGACTCCTTATTCAATTGCAATTGTCTGGCAATGTAGGAGAACTAAGTTAATTCATTTTGGTCCAAAATAGTATAGTAAGTAAGAGTAGATTGGTTACCTAACTACCAGCGCACTTTCCCCCTCCACCCCTGACTACTAAAAATTATGAACCCGCCACTGAACTTAAATAAAGAAGGTGAGAGCAAAGTAGATTAGATATTGTACACTGCTCATATGCTTTTATGACACTTAAAATCATAAAAACTTACATCTAAAACTTACATCTAAAAACTTATAATCTAAAACTATTTCTCTTCTATCTTATAATGTCCCCATGGTAGGGTATTGACCCCATCCTTTAAAACACATCTTTTATCATCCACGCAACTTAAAGCTAACTTATTTACTTCTATACTGTACAAATCGTGCTTATAACTTCTAATCAAATTCATCTTCTTATAATATTCTTTTTGGCTAATCAAACAGTCCTTATACTCGTTAAATGACAGTTCTTTATACACGACACTCTTCTTAACACCTTTAGCCTTCTTACAACACTTTTCCTTATCGAACTTACCTTTAAAGTCTTTATCTGTTAAATCTATTTGAGGTGCTTTTATACTGTACATCTTACTTCTTAAACCTACAAACTCTTCTATCATTGCACCTTTTATCTCATCCTTCATCTTACCAAGTACTTTCTTATTGATTTGTGGTATCTTATATTTGTTATCTTTAGGGTAGTCACTGGTATCGAAGTAATCAATGTAGTTTTTCATGTTCTCGTACACATCTTCTGTTTGGATATGATATATATAGCTATCAGTATCTGTATAACATACTTCTATTTTGTCTTGGTATTTTGGTTTCATCACATTGTAATGGAAGTCGTACATTAAATATTTCGATAGATCTAAGATACTCATTCCAACATATATTGGTTTATTGAAAGTTAATTTTGTTTTATTCATTATGATCGCACATAGATTCTTAGTATAAATAATTCTATCTTTAAAATTTGGTTTAGCAATTAGTTTTTCTACTCTTGCTGGATCACATTCTATTTTTATAGTATTACATCTCTTTCTAATATTTTCCATAGTTTTTCCAAAAACTGAATTGTTCATGAGCTTATAAAAGTTTTTTTCAAAGTCATTTGTTGCTCTAGTTCTCATCTGCGTGTTTAAATCAATATATTTCTTTAACCAATCTGATTGTTCGAACTCTATTACTCGGTGTATCTTGTTAAGTTTTAATCCAAGTGAAAGACATTGTTTTAGGTTTCGATAGTGAATTACATATTTTTCTTTGTCATATAGGGTTGTTAAGAGTTTTGATTGTTTTGAACCAGGTGGACACATGTTTTGAGGTGCTAATGGGTAGTCTTGGTGATAGTCATGCAATTCTTTAGGATATTCAAGATCAACTTCTAATATGTAACCAGTATCAGAATAATCAGGTATATTTGTGAAATCTATTTCTCTTATCTCATCTTCACTTAACCATCTGAATCCCTTATACGGCATATATTGACTCATTGCCCACCCATACAAGTTATTGGCATCTAGATACATTAAGTAAGAATCTTCTTTATTCTTATTGTAATCTTCCATATACTTATTGTTTGCTTTCACATATCTTTTTGAGCATTGACTAATCCCACCTCTTATACCTTTCTCTATCATCAATACCATATCGTAATCAGTTAATAGCTCTAGTTTTATAGTTGTCATCTTTAACATTGCATCCCAAGCTAAACCTGGTGCTGTCATATACCAAGCTGGATCGAGACCATAAGCTTTAAGACATGTTTCTCCAAAGTTCTCAAACACATCCGCTAATAACAACACATCGGTTTTTAGATATAAGTCATGGTATTGTCCGAGATTCTTAATTTTAAATGTTTTCCACACTTTCTTTGCATGCTTATAATCCTCATCACTTATATGTGTTTAGGTTAGCTTATTGTAGAATGCTTCCTTTGGTGGTAATTTTCTTTTTCTAAACCTAGCCCAATTGTTAACATAATCGTACGGGTAAACACCTTTTCTTGTTACAAGGTTAAATTGTTCTTCATCAGGATAGAAGTGTTGTGTGTGCACCATTTGTTCTCTCGTTAGGTTTGATGATAATTTGTCTAAACTACATGCCATAAATCTAAATGAATCTACGAATTTTAATTTGATAGTTCCAACTTTTTTACTGAATGATATGTAGCGTTGCTCGTTATTAGGTATTAATTCTATTTGTTCTTTATTACATCCTAACTCTTTTATAAACAAGTGAGAGTCATATCCAGATAGGTTATGTATAATCACTGGTACAAACTTTGGTACTTTAACTTTTAAATTGCAGTTATTACATAGAGGTGCTACAAACTCTCCTGTTATATGATCGTGATGTTTAACCTTGTGGTTTTCTGGTGTATATTTTACTTTACAGTAAGAGCAGGATTCGGATTGGTTGAACTCTTTACTCTGACTTTTTGTTAATGGTAATTCGTTATTTTGTTTGTATATGTTCGATATGTGTTTGGCTTCTTTTGTTAACAGTCTTATAAATTTAGTAGCAGCGTTCTTACCTCTATACACAACAGGATTAGTTTTACTTCCATCACTTTTTACAATATAGTAACACAACCCAGATGGTTTGTGCTGTTGATATTTTTTGGTATATGACTCATCTTCTGGATAACATTGTTTACTTCCCATAACCTTATGTAGCAGACATTCAAAATCAGCGTAAATCACAAATGGCAACTTCATCGTAAATTGATAGTTTTTAAATTCAACGTATGTATCTTTCGGTGGCATTTCTATCTTAACAGCTTCGTGAGTGGAACAATCTTTTTCGTGTTTATCTAATGCACTTTGTGAGTAAAAATATAACAAGCATCTATCACATAAGTATTTTCGAGCTCTCCATTTAGTTATTTGGCTGCTTACTAATCTACTTAGATCTTTAATCCAACAATAGTGTGTTTTAACTTGGTCTTCATTTTGTTCTTTTACATATAATAAATTCACATGGATGTCTTTCTTGTTTTTAGTATGATATAAAACGTATATTGTATATTTTCCATCATCACTATATCTATAAACGTTAAATGATATATTGAGTCGTCTTTCAATTTTTGGGATGTCACTTAGTTTTACAGGAAAATGAATATCTTTTAATATTGTTTCTAAGTCTTTAACAACTTGCTTGTACTTTGGTGGTCGTTGAGGATCTTTTTCAACAGGATGCAATGCAGAGGCAATTGAATACAAGAAACATTTTTCATCTTTGTTCTTTACATTGATAACTGCTTGTTTTCTTTTGATTTCCTTTGGTAGTTCTATATATGATGATCCTCTATATGGTGCATATTTATTAAGAGCTAACTCCAAGTAGTTTATATTTGTAAGAGTCCATCCAGAACCTCTAGCTTGGAACTCGTCCATTCTTGCTCGTAATATTTGTTTAGCATCACTTATGAATTCTTTTAGATTGGTTGATTGGAATACCTCTTTGTTATTGATGTTGAAGTAAATGTCTTGAATCTCTTTACCTTTCTTATATTGGCAGCTTATTAGGAGATTAGCCTTTAACGATCCATGTTTTTGTAAGCTGATGTTCAATCTATTTATTAAAGCCTTTGATGTTGAATTGATATATAGTTCTAGAGGATCATGTTCTTTATAAGTTGTTGTAAATCTCCATGTTTCTAATCTTGATTTGAATGCTGTGCTTTTAAGTTTTACATCGATTGGTTGTGATTCAACTTTGATTCTTGGGTCTTCAAATACTTCTTGTTGAAATGGGTATATATTTCTAATCTGCCTTCTGCTTTGTTCATCGTCATGTTGTTTAAGAAGGTCTATTAGTTCTGCTTTTCTTAATCGGGAATATCGTCTGATTCCCCTCTCTTTACATTGTCGTCTTAACTCTACTACAGTAAATCTATTATAATTATTCATCCTATTTATTATATAGAAAATCTTCGTTAGTACTCTTCACCGGGTTATTTCAGCTCATTTTCATTTTTTCTAACACATTGTTTAAACATCTGCACGCGTCCGCCATTGCCTACATATGTTTCCTCGTTGTGTTAGTCTAGAACTTTCATGGGATTAACCCATCAAAGTCACATATACACATTTAAAACTGATTCATTTTTGTAAGTTTACTCACCATCATCATCATCATAATCATCACTACCATATTTGTATTCATCATCACTACTCAAATCAGATGTTTTTTGTTGCATTACTAATAACTCTTTTTCCTTCAACAGTATCTGCTTCTCTAGTAGTGTTGCTAAGAGTTTAAGATCATGATGAATTAGTTCAAGTCTATCATGTAATAAATCAAAATCTTTCTCCATATTTGTCATATAGAAAACCAACAAAAAATGAAATAAATTTAAAAATCTAAGAATAAAAACTAACATGACTAGTGCTAAGGAAATATTGTCTTACAAACCTGTATTTGATTGT
This sequence comes from Thermobia domestica, assembly GCF_964235325.1. Lineage (NCBI taxonomy): Eukaryota > Metazoa > Arthropoda > Insecta > Zygentoma > Lepismatidae > Thermobia > Thermobia domestica. Next base: position 139,852,673 of record NC_137464.1, read on the forward strand.
GTATGTAAATATTTAGATATTGGTGGTTATAATGATGAAGACAAAATAAATTTTAGCATGTCCATAGGTATGTTAGATCATTTGTTCAAGAAAGCCGCTAAAGAAAACAACTCATTTCTTACACAAAACATTCTCTATGCGAACGTTATGAACTTGTCAGATGAAATATTAGATTCACTGACTGATGAACAGTGGCTATCTATAGGCTATGATGATTATGAGGAGGATTATAACTATGATCACATTACAGAAGACTTCATACGCAAATATCTGCAGAAAGTTAATTTGAGTGAAATATGTTTATGGAAAAATTTATCGGAAGAGTTTATAAGAGAATTAGCTGATAAAGTTGATTGGGAGATTATTTCAGGAAGCCAAGACTTATCAGAAGACTTTATAAGAGAATTTGCAGATAGAGTTGATTGGAAAGAAGTATCGTATCACCAAAAGCTATCTGAAGAATTTATTAATGAGTTTATAGATAAAGTTGATTTTGATGCTATATCTTACAAAAACGAACTCTCTGAAGCCTTTATACGAAAACATGTAGATAGAGTTAATTGGTGGTACATATCTGGAACTCGTCAATTATCAGAAAACTTTATAAGAGATTACGCTGGCAAAGTAGATTGGGAAATGATTTCAATGTCTCAAAATTTAACAGAAGAATTTATTGCAGAGTTCGAAGGTAGAGTTCATTGGCATAACATTTCAACTTATCAAGACCTATCTATAGACTTTATATATTCATTTAGACATTACGTAGATTGGAGAGCTATAATAAGAAAATATCATAATAATCCCAATTTAGGTGATATGTTGAATGTAGCATTTGCTGTTGCAGCAGAGGGTAATGTTTAACTAATTATCTTTTATGGCTATTATACCATAAAAGTTGTATGTTTGAAAGGGGTCCAGTTGTAACCAAATCTTCTTCTGGTAGGGATGTTCAAAACTCATTACCTTTACCTTTACAAATCTCTTATACTCAAAAACAAATCAACAACAAACTCATCGTCGTATTCTCCTTCAATATCCACGTGACAACCATACGAAACAACACAGCTGTATTTTTCTTTGACTTTGTTTAGGAGGTTGACTGAGTTTGGATCTTTGGTTTCTGATAACACTGACATTCTTGGGTACTTTTCTTTAAGACACTGAAGTCTTGCTTTGATGTTTCGCTGCTGAACCCTCCCAACCCAATATTTGTATGACTCGTAACGCCTAACCTGATCGTGTTTGTCTGTGTCGTACTTGTCTACTATGTCTTGAAGCTGACCAGCTGTGAGGTTCTTTTTAATAATAACTAGCTTGTGTACTTTCCCTGGATCTTCTGTATGTTCTGCAGCTATCTCTCTAAGTCTTGTGTTTTCTATTCTTAAATCGTTCATTTGTTGTTCTATCTCTTGTAGCTTTGATTCTAGTTGTTCTTTGTCGTTAAGGTATTGTTTAGCATCTTGTGTGAAGTAGTCTTCTATAATATCGTAACACTTATCGTAAAAATCTTTTGACAACCAATGTGCAATAGCGAGAAATATTTTTTTATATACATATGTTCCTGAGATGATTGATGTTGTTTCTTTATCCCCTCCTTTTATTAGATATGTAGAGCAACAGAGCAAAAGTGCTCCATTGCTTTTTTCCGTTTTACTATTAATTTTTTCATTATAGTATTGTATTAGTTCTTTTGATTCTTTATTTCTCAACCAATCTTTAAACGGCTTACCACCACTCTGACACAACTTAGTAGCATTGAAATATCTTGTACTCTTATCTATAATCAACTTGAAATCACCAAAGATACCATACCAATAGTTATCTTTGATCTGTTCATAGCAAATATCGTTTAAACTAAGAGGACTATCCATAGTACCCATATTTATTATATAGAAAATCTTTATTTTTAACTTCATTTTCGTTACCAGCTAGTTTTACTGTGTAAGATGAGTTTCTGAAGTCCCTAGCTTCGGAGGAATTTTGAAGTGGTCTATATCTAGACCGCTTATTTTTCTGAAACAAACTTGTCTTCTGATGTTTTGTTTTGTGTCATGATGGTGTATTTTGCAACCGGAAAATTTTCCGTTCGGGGGTTTGTACCTTTAGATGCGAGAAAATACTTAACAGATAGGGAGCTCCGATCGGTGCTACCAAAAATAACTAATTATCTTTTATGGCTATTATACCATAAAAGTTGTATGTTTGAAAGGGGTCCAGTGCTGGTGGACCCCCAGTTGTAACCAAATCTTCTTCTTATAAGAACGTCCGAAACTCATTGCCTTTTACCTTTTTTACGCCTATTCATCTTTTAACTCCAATCCTTTTAATTTTTCGATTACTTCATCATCTTGAATTTCTTCTATAACTTCTTTGATCGTGTTGAGTTCGCACTTGAAAAATTCACCTTTATATTTAAATTCATCTAATTGTTTATGCACAAGTGACTCAACTTTTTAGCATCATTTGTCTTATAGGTTTCTTCATAATAAAATAACTCGAAGTCAAGTCTACACTCATTAAACTGATCTAGGCGTTGTTCAAGGTTTTTTGTATAACCCACTTTATATATACTCTTCTCTTGGTGCTGTTTGGTAGTTGCTATATAAACAAAACCTGACTTATCATTATCTTTTTTCAATTGAGACCATCTTTTTATTTCTTGGAACAAGTCTGGATGAACATATGTACCCGTGATTATCCTTGGTCTTCCTCCTAAAATCATGTAATATATTTTTTTAGACTGATACTTTTCTTCTAATTTTTTATTAGTTCTTTTGATCCTTTATTTTCTAACCAGTGATCAAACCTTCTACCATTGACCTGACACAGTTTAGTAGCATTAAAGTAGCCAGTTTTCTTATCGATAATCAATCTAAAATCACCAAAAATTCCATACCAATAGTTATCTTTAATCTGCTCGTAACAAATATCGTTTAAACTAGGAGAATTATCCATAGTACTCATATTTATTATATAAAATGTTTATTTAATCATTTTCGAAATCGTTATCGGGACCCACTTAGTTTGTTATTAACTTTGTTTTGCAGCGACCCCTATGATTATAGGAGTCGGTTAATTTTTGATAATTTCCACAGCTGGAATACAATCGCTGGAAATATATGTAACTTTGTCTTGGAGCGATCCCTCGTATATCAGGAGTCGGTTATTTTTTTTTGATAATTTCATCTCCTATAATACAAGCGCTGGAAATATATGTTATGGGGCAACGTTTCGTTACCCCCCTTATCTCGTTCAAACTATCCTTTTATGGCATAATAACCATAAAAGACAAACATTTATATTTACACTACAACATTACTTTTATCTATCCAGCTATTATGTGAATCATCAAACCCTAGCCATTTGACATATACTTTGTCACCTTTCTTTCTCAACACCTTTTCCACCAAGTATTCATCTTTATGCTTCGTCTTTAATAGTTCTGGTTCGTAAAATCTACCTTGCACATCCTCTTATTCTAAATCTTTAATTCTATATGTAGGCGGATTAGATGGGATAACTTTACTAATAACAAATACTTCTGTTGACCAATTAGGTGTATATCCTTTCTCAAATAACCCTTTCGACTTACTTATACGAACATGATTACCTAACTTGTATTTGGGCTTAACACGCTTATATTCTTTTTGATACACTTTCTCCAATATTGTTTGCTCATTCTTCTTATTAACTTCTACAGGCTTTAAACCAATTGTTCTGTGAATTTGATGATTATACTCTTTAACTAGTGTTGGTAATATCTCTATCCATTTGTAGTTCCCTTGTGTCGTGAACCTTTTCCACATGTTCTGCTTAAGTGTTCGATTAAATCTCTCAACAACAGAAGCTTTCTTACCACTATAGGTTGAGTAGTGATTAATCTTATTTTCATCCATCAACTTCTTAAACTCTTTATTGTAAAACTCTTTACCTTGATCTGTTTGTAAGTTGCTAGGTTTTCTCGTTCTTAATATGAATTCGAATGCTTCTGTAACATTCTTCCCACTCTTATCTTTAACAGGAACAGCAAACGCATATTTCGAGAACACATCTATAATCGTTAGCAAATATTTATAACCTTTATTGATTGTGGAAACGCCTTTTAATACTCCACTATCCATTTCTACAAGATCAGCTTGCCAAAGATCATCGATACCTTTTATAACTACACTTAATCTGTCAAAGTTTTTTCTAGATGGTTTGTGAATTTCTTCTATAATGTCTTCTCTAACACCTTTACCTTCTTCTAGTCAATCAGGCTTTTTAACGAATTGAGTTTTAGTAACACCGCATACAGAACAAATACCTTTCTTTAGATATCTTCCATTCTTTGTTTGTTCAATTCTAATGGTATCTTTCTTCGTATCTGTCAATTTCTTACACTTAACACAATACATCCTGTTTATTATATAGAAAATCTATAACTATCGCTGTTTAATATTATGCTATCAACATTCTCACCATCATCACTATCTTCATCTTCTCTTTCTACATGCATAAGAAGCAATAGTAATTTACCATGTTTCAGATCAGAACCTTTAGATGGTTTAATTGCTAATTTATCATTTGTATTAAAGTGCAAAGGAAAAGTTTCAACTAGAGAATCATTTAAATATATATCTATATAATACGTATTGTAAGATGACTCTATATGCATTAACCTACCTTTATAAAGAAATTTGTATGTGATAGATAGATTATGTATTAAAGAGAACGGAGTTTCAACATTTTCTGATATCAATCGACTATGAAGCTCTATAACATAACTCCGTTTGATGAAGTTAAGCTCTTCTTTCAACATAGCAATGTCTTTTCTCACAACTGTATTATCTAACTCTGATGTCATTTTAACATTACCAAAGATATCCATATTTATTATATAGCAAACGTCTTTAGGAAAGCTCTCTCTCTATGTACATTACAACAAACAATAATTGTCCTTCTTCCATAGCAGAATTTTTATTTGGTTTAATCGTAATTATGTCGTTCTTCTTAAAGTCAAAAGGTATATCTTTAACTAAAGTATCACCCAAATATATATCTAGAAAGTATTTATCCAAACTTAAGTCCATGTGCATTATTTTCCCATTATAGAGAAATTTGTAACCGTTAGAGAGATTAAATATTCTAAAGATTGGCTCCTTAACGTTTTTTGCTCTTAATCGATATAGTAGAGACATGGTTTCTTTTTGCATAATCAATCTAGTAGTATCCATCCTAATCTTTTGAAAATCTTCTCTCTTTATGTATGTGTCTTGTAACGTTTCTAATGCATCTTCAAATCGTTTTCTATCGTTCTCTAATTGGGCTTCTATTGACCTAAGTTGACTTACGCTAACAACATCATTTAAATGCTCCAACAATTTTAATTTTTCTTCGCTAATATCAACATCACCTTTTCTATCTTTAACATTGCCAAATATATCTATACTCATTTATTATACAGAAAATGTCCATCCTAGTTTTTCAAAACATTTCTCTAACATCTCTATTTGTCTAGGTGAGCGTTTAAAATCAATATCAACATGAAGATCATGCTTTTTCAACAGATAGTGCAATACACATTTCAGGTTAATAAACAATGCTCTTTCCGGATACAGCTCCCTAAAGACCTCGTGTAAGTTTTCGAAGTCGTTTATGAGTGTTTCCTCCATATGTTGTAATTTTAATGGTTTTTGATCGGTAAGGTGATAGTGTATTAAATAGACATCATCATAATACTTTGTGTATTTGTTTTTCTTTAGTACTTCTAGAACATCTTTTGTTGATATTAAATCTCTTGGTATATCTCTAAGTTTATCATTTAACACCTTGAGCACCTCTTCGGGAATAATTCTATCCTGTAAAGCCTGCAAACGAGATAACTGTAACTTAAATCTTTTTATAGTATCATACCATGGTTTTCGTACGCAAGCAGCTTTCGTTTCTTCAGAAGTACTGTAAACCCAACCTCTCTCTACAGAACAATCGTCACAAATGTAACTACTCATACCTTTTGTTAATGACTTACTACCACAATAACTGCATTGTAATGGCCTAGAGCTATAATTCGACAACAAGTCTTTTAAGGTAATTATTGGACGTAACTTTTCCAACTCTTCTTCCGTGTACAAAAATTTCGGTATTAACCTTTTCCATAGATCAATAGCATTGTATACGTTGTTTTTATCTTTTAAGTCTATCTCGCTAACATCCTGAAAATACTGATAAAAATTATATCTATCTAGTGAATCTAGTTCATCCTCATGCTTCTCAAAATAATCTAAAAATCTATTGTGCATAGCTTCCATATTTATCTTAAAGCAAAACTTTTATGGATACAAGCCATAAAAGCACTTAATCATTTTTAATCATATACATAACGTCGCTAAAAGAATACCCTTGATTTAGAAGATTTAAAACCTTAACACAAAGATGACCACATATAACTGAGTTAAAGTCTTGTATTTGTTCGTCATTGTAAAAGAAGTTTTCGGTACCAAGATATTGTACTAGTTGTTTAGGAGGAACACCACCATAAGAATCGAACACGTACTTTATGTTGTTATCTTTCCAATAGCATATCCAATGAGTGCCAATGTTTTCTGATTTATCAAGGTTAACTATACCACACTCATGTACATAGGGTTTTTGTGGAAGTTCATCACTCATAAATACACCTCTAAATCGTTTTATCTTTAATTCTTTAGCCAACCTCTCTATATCGAAGTTGGTCAATGGTTTTAGTTTTTTGACTTCTTTGGTTTACCTGCTCCCTGCTTTTCTTCCATAGCCATATTGTGTCTTTTTTGTTCTTCAAGTTCTTGTTTATTCTTCTTAGCATCCAGTACAGTTTTAGTAATCGCTGCTGCACCACCTGCTAATGAGCCAACTGCTCCTAAAGCTGCTAGAATGGCTGGAATTGTAAAGATAAAACCGCCAATATGCTCTTTCTTAATCTTTTTCATTTGTGCAGTAAAGTTAAATCCATTCCTTTACCTTCTTTAATTTTCTTAGATTTATCGTTAAGTTGTTTCTTTGTTAATACATGATCAATATTTAAATCCTTTAGTTCACTGTAAGGGACACTAAACATACAACCTTTAATAGAACACATCTTCCTATTTATCTAAGAGAAAATCTTGGTTTGTAAAAGTACAGTTGTTGTTGCTCCACCAAAATCAATTAAGGAATCATTCTCATCTGTTATCCTTATCTCAAAATTATCAACCTTGTCTTTGGATACAGGGAAAAATAATGGATAAGTAGGCTCGTAAATAATACTATGTTTGAACTCAGCATCTGTTTTGAATGAGGCAATAATTCCTGTTTCTCTATGTGTGTATTCTGTATCTTTAACAAACATGCCATCTGCTATACTACAGTGAACATTTATAGTATCAAACGGATGAAACTTTGGCAACTTACTTCCAATGTGTGTTTTGTTCTTTTCTAAAACTTCAAAAACATTAAACCCGAGGAGAGTACCTATACTCCCAATTGTAACATCATTACTATCAGTTTCAATTTTAACTCTATTTCTTAAATGATCTTCTGATAATGTTATGTTGATGGATTGAGATTTTAAATATTCATTAAGACTGTTTAAGCTGTATTGCCCTTCTGGTATAAAAACTTGTCTATCACCATATGAGAAACTGTTTTTTTCTGTTGTTATGTTTGGTGTCAGATATGTACTGTAAAACCCAACTAGTCCTATGCTTAAATAGTTGCTCTTGTTGTCTAATTCGTAATAGAGCTTCTTCTTTAAAACCGAAGTATCACTCGTTAGCTTAAATACCTTAGCCATTTATTATATAATAAATGAACGAGTTTGATTTACCTAGAGATATTCCAAGAGAGAAAGTAATCAAGTTAATAGAATATGTCATTCAAAAGTTAGAATGCAGTTTAAAGAAGAAAAAGAGAAAACTACGAATTGTTAAATATGCGTACTACACTTTGATCACGTTATCGGTTATACTTTCTGCAACAACTGGGTTTATTAATATTTTTATACCTGTAACAATTTACTCAATATTAACAACGTCTCTTGCAACTGGAAGTGCTATAATAACAGGTTTGTCTTCGAAGTTAAACATAAGCAAAAGAAAAGACGAATATAAAACCATTGTCACTTGTATTAACTCAATTAAAGAACAGTTAGAGATGATAATAACATTAAATGGTGAAATGGATGGCGAATATATAAAAGATACGTTGCTTAAAATCAGAGAACAACTTAAAGATGTAAGATCATAAAATTTGCCCCGCTGTATTCGGAGGTCCAAAATGTTTCGTGTTTGTATAAAGAACTCTAATCCTTGGCCCTTCACATGTGAAGGGCCTGAAAGTGTGAGCAAAACGCTCACCCTACAGTTCATCCCCAAACTGTTTAAAAGGGGTCCAGTGCTGGTGGACCCCAACGTGAGGCATTGATTCAATGCCCCTAACTTCTGAAAAATTTTTCTTATCTTCTTCGTCTACATGATCTGGATGGCGTCTCTAGGTTGTGAATACTCTAAGACAAATAAGATCATAAAAGAGACGTTTTCTCTATAATAAATGAGTAAGAAAACTATTAATTGGGATGTAAAAGAGATGATAAAAGAAACAACAGCTAAGAAAAGAAATGGAGAGCTTATACCTGATGATGTTCGTTGTCTTATCGTGGGTCCGTCGGCGTCTGGTAAAACGTTTTTGCTATTTAACTTCTTATTACAGCCAGGTTGGTTAAACAATAATTACTTCTACATATATTCTAAAAGCATGAATCAGCCAAAGTATGAGCAGTTAAAAGATCGATTTGAAAAGGCAGAACTAAAGTTTAAGAAGCAAATAGCAACGTTCTTAAGCGGTAATGATTCTATTGTACCTATTGATGAATGTGAAAAATACTCTGTTGTTGTGTTTGACAATTACATTTTGGAGAATCAAGATACTGTTAGAAATTACTTTACAAGAGGTAGGCATAGACATTTAGACTGTTTCTATCTTGCACAAACATATTCAAAAGTACCTAAACAGCTTATAAGAGATAACGTCAACTTCCTATGCATATTCAGACAAGATGATACTAATCTTAAACATGTGTATAATGAGTTTGTTGGGGGAGATATGTCTTATGATAAATTTAAAGAGTTGTGTTCAAAATGTTGGCAAGAAGATTATGGTTTCATAGCAATTGATATGACAAGGAAGGTAAACAATGGTAAGTATAGGAACAAGATAAAACACTTCTTGAACGTTTGATGTTTATTGACGTTTGACGTTATAACGTTTGACGTTCTTTGACGTTTATTGACGTTCTCTGACGTTCATTGACGTTCGTTTGCTATACAATAAATGGATGAGAAAGAAATTGATAAGAATATTAAGCTGAAGGAGTTCTTGATAAAGGGCTTCAAATCTTGGAAGAAAGAAAGAGCAGGTATATACGATAAATTTAAGACACAAGAACAACCTGTAATTGATGCTATTCAAAACTTAGGAAGTGAGATCAAAGAAGTAGCAGAACAAAATAAAAATCTAATAACTGAACTTGTTCCAGTTGCACATAAGACGGCTTCAATAGATCCCAGTCTACTAGAAACACCAAAAAAGATACCTTATGATAGTTCTCCAAGTAGTAGTGATACGCCTATAACGGGAGAAATAAAACAAATGAGAAAACAAATTAAAAACAAAGTGGAAGGAGTAGAACCTTTAACAACAGCACAGTCATTTGGTAAGATTGCAACGAGATATTATAGTAAAAGAAATGATACTGTGTTTGGAATAAGAACTGTAGAAGAAGATGGAAAAATAATAAACAAGATAGGAAATTTGGAAGTTAAAGTGAATGGCGATGATTTGATAATTAATGGTAAAACTTATAAAGGAACAGAAGGTCTATGGGAATTGTTAACAACGAATACTAGTAAAACCATTGAAGATTATGATGATGATGATTTTGAACAGTACAAGGAAATAATAATAGACTCAGATGCTGCCTTCCAAAAATATAATCGAGATAAAAAGGTAGCATCTAGTAGAGGTTCAAAGTACATTAATATTATCAAACCTTTTTGGGATAATTATATTAAACCAACTTTACCCCCAACTCCTAAAAAGAACACGACACCTAAAAGGACTGGTGAAGGAATTAAACAATATACAGAGATACCTAAAGAATATATATGGATGGATGATGTGAGAAAGTTAATTGATCGGTTAATAGTTATAGATGGAGAAGAAAAGGCTGGAAATCGTAACTTTTACAATGAGAAAGTAGGTATAGTGAGTATGATTAACAATAAGCTTTCACAATTTATTCCTAATGATCCAAAAGGTATAGGTTATTTGATTAAGATCTTAAATACGCTACCGCCACGATTCTGGAATGATGAGAAGCTTGGGAAAGGATTAGTAAATGATTTGATTAATAAACTCCCATTTGAATTACATATTCCAGGTTTTAGATTTTGCGGGCGTGGGACTAAGTTTCAAGAAAGGTTAGAGAGAGGTGATGAAGGTATTAACCCATTAGATGAGGCTTGTAAAGAACACGATATATACTACAGAGACAATAAAGATACAGAGTCGAGACATATTGCAGATAAGGAACTAGAAACTAAAGCATGGAAAAGAGCATTTAGTAGTGATGCGCCAATTGGTGAACGATTAGCTGCTTTTGGGGTTGGTACTGCTATGAATGCTAAAGTTAAGTTGGGATGGGGATTATAAGTTTTTAATTGTTATTAGGCCCTTCACATGTGAAGGACCAATGAGTCTTTTATGGACATATCCCATAAAAGCATTGTTTCAAGATTTTCTTTATAATAAATGGATAGTGTTGAAAGTTACGAGTTACAGAGTTTTAAAGCTAACACAAGAACATTTAATAATTTGAATGAAGCTAACAAAGATATCGAGTTCGATTTCAACGTGGGGGATGGTTTCATACATCCACACAAAGCAGATTGTCATATGACTTTTGAAGTTGTTGGTGCATCAGTTGGAGGAACATTCGGTGCAAACGATACTATAAAACTTGTAGATAACTTCTTCCCATTCTTCTTTTCTCAAATTGAGGTTAGAAAGCATGGAGTTGTTATAGATAAAATTGAGCTACCTGGAATTACATCTACAGCTGTCGGAACATTAAAGATTTTTAAGCCAGAAGTTGAATATTTAAAACAGGCAGGATTTGAAACAGATGATAAACTTGGTCTAAGAAAGGACTTTAGTGTTTTGTATCCATTAAGATTAATTCCAGGCTTCTTAAGTGATTATAAAGAGGTTATGTGGAAAGGTGGATTGAGAATAACATTTACAAAAGCTAACAACAATAACGATGTCTTGTACAAATGGACTGGATCAGGAGCAGGTGCAGCAGCTCCTCATGATGGAAAAATAACAATAAAAAGTATGGAGATAAGAATGCCTATTGTTGAATACGAATCTAATTATGAAAACAAGTTAAAGTTGAATATTCTTAAAGAACCTAAGATCATGTTTTCATTCCATACTTATCAATGTGTTCAAAAGGCTGTTGCAGGTTCTTTCTTGGAGTTTGATGTTACTACTCAATTTAATTCTAGACAATTTGATATGCCTGATTTCGTAGTTGTAATGTTACAAACTGATAGAAATGGTAAACAAACAGCAGATGCAAGTAAGTTTGATCATTGTAAGGTAAAGAATATCTATCTTAAGAATGGGAGGAATGAGGTATTTCCAAAAGAATCAAGAAACTTAGATATTGCTAACAAGGATTATTTCAAGATGTACGAAGATTATACTGCATTTAAGAGAATAACATGTGGCAACACCGAAATGTACTATGACCCTAAAGAGTTTATAGACAACAGACCAATGTATGTGATTAATTGTAGTAAGAGAAAGAGTGTATCGGTAAATGAAAGAACAAACATAAAGATTGTTGTAGACTTTGCAGAAGTTGTGGCTGCTAATACTATATGTTATGCGATTTTAATTGGACGAAAGAACTTTACATATGATCCCAAGAATGAAAAAGTAGTAGAAGAGTTTTAGTTAGTTAGCAAAATATCAACGAGCATAAGGGTATCGAAAAGATACCCTCAAACTGTTTTCATTAACGATTGTTTTATGGAAGTTTTTCCATCAAACGAAATTGATAAAAAATGATTAAATATTTTTTGGTGAAGATAAAAATTGAAGAGTGACCGTTGATTTTCTATATAATAAATACGATGGCAAAACACGTTGATTTTTTAAACAAGCTTGGAAGTCTTGAACAGAAAGAGGTTATTGGATTAAGAGAATTAGAATTAAATACAGAATATAAGATTGTGAAAATGGAAAAGATTAAAACTAAGTTTGGGAAGAGCATATTAGCTGAGTGTGAGAAGTTCAAGGTTTTTTTCCACCTAGATTTACAAAACACTTAACAGATAAAATGATTGATGAGATCGCTAAAGATGGAATAAAAATCAAATACACTGGTCTAAAAGGTAACTATCCAACTGTTGAGTTCTGTATGTAAATCCAAAAATGAACGAAAATGAACAAAAATATGTTGTCAGAACCAAAAAATGAAGTGTTTAGAAATGGATCCTCAAAAAAAGATTATTCTCACTAATAACTTTAATGTAATTGTGAAAAATGTGCAAACCGAAGTTCAAGTGGTATTTGATATTAACGGTTGTCTATTCAGCTTGAATTACGATCAATGGACAGAGTTTAAGAAGTCATTGTTTCCTATAGAGAACGAAGTTAACAGAAAATTCCATTATCAGTATCCGAACTTGTAATTTTAAGTATGTTTTAAGTGTTTTTATGGTGATAAAGCCATAAAACTAAAACCTTTGGATATACAAATACAACTCAGCTATTGAATGCTTTCAACTCTAGAGATGTATGTGGAGAGAAAAAACGAAAATGTGTGGAGAGAAATACATCTTGTATATGAAACACTAGCGCACGCATGTGGCACGTTTTGGAACTAAATAGTGACTCTGTCGCCAACGATGCTCACAGCCAAAGTCCGCCGTGTAACAGCGCGAAATGTTTCGCTCAGATTCTGATCGTTACGAATCGTTACGAGAGAAAAGTTTAGCGAAGGATACAGCGCCCGAGCTATGTTTAGCTGTTAATTTCAATACTAAGTATATGAGAGGCGACGTATATGCCGCCGTTAATCATTCTCTCTCTGTTTTCTATTGCATAAACCTCTCTGTCGTTCAGAGCTGATGGAAAGGAAAGAGAGAGGGAATGAGAGAGAGAGAAAAAAATTGGCAAGCGTCCAAGTTTTACTTCCTCCTTCTTCTTTGCTATATATGTATATGTGTGTTAGTAGCTTTTTTTTAAAACTTGTTTCAGAGATGATGTAATAAGTAAATACATATAACAGCTTGCATTTCCTCATACAGCGCAGAATGAGCAGTACATCTGATCAAGGAGTATGTAGATTCTTAGAAAGCATTGTAGCTAAGTCTGACAATGAAACAATTGAGCTAAAAATCACACAATTAAAATTAAAAAAGAAGCGAATTAAGGATAATATTAGAAATGTATCCTCGTCGCCAAAAGTGCCTTTACATCGCCGTGACGGGTATGTGACACCGCAGTACTCTAAGGAAGGGATGGTTGCATAAGAAGTTTTGATTAATTTTGAAGAGTTTTTATTTTGACTAGGGAAATAACGTAGGTATAGGGAGTAAGGGCATAGATTTAAAGCATCAGTGCACTGTCATCTCTGAAAAGATTTGTATTCTCAGTTTTTCAAATTATTGTCTTATATGTTAAGTTAAAAACTGCTAACAACTGCTACTAGCGCTTTTCACTCTTCAGGAATTTACTACGACATGTTCGGGCTTGAATTATTTCATTCGCCTCACTGTAATTATTTGTGAATGGAAACTGATTACGCTGAACATGAATATGTTTCGTTGTCGTAAAGCAAGGGCCGTAATAAATGTAGATCAGGTTCTTATTATTATATAAAACACATAAGTATTTATTCCGTGTATAGAATAATATAATACAGTAACTAAGCAACATCATAATCACTAACGCCCGCAGGATTTTTTCTAACGGGGGGGGGGGGAGACCGATATAGAGTTTTTCGTTTTATTCCCTATATATATTACGTTAACAGTCATAACACTGATAACGTATATCGTCTTTCGCCGCTGTAGGCTATTAGTCAGAACACTGATCTCCAGATATGTCGAATGAAAAAATAAATTGATATGAACAGTGATGTGATTAATTTTACTGCGCCCTGGATCGATCTACCTTCGATTTACTCATACTCCCCCAGGCCCCCTGCCCCAGGTATTTCAGCTGCTGCGTTATATATACGGTTCCATGTCAAAAGGGCCTGACAAAAGGGAAAAGACCGAAAGGCCAGAGTCAATATGTCCCGCAACAAAAGCACCCGAGTCAAAACGGCCCTGCTTCAAACGGACCCGGGTTGAAAGAGGCCCCGCTACAAAGGGGCCCGAGTCAAAATGGCCCATGTGAAAAGGACCCAGGTCGAAACGTCTCCGCAACAAAAGGGCCCAAGTCAAAAGGGCCCGAGTCAAAATGGACCATGTTTTAAAAAAGCCAGACCACAATGACTCCGCAACAAAAGTGCTCGAGTCAAAAGGTTTCCGAAACAAAAGGGCAGGAGTCAAAATTGCCCGAATCAAAACGACCCTCATCAAAAGGGTCCATGACAAAAGGGCCCGAGTAAAAAGGGACTTGCTTCAAACGAGCCCGGCTGAAAAAGAGCCCTGCTACAAAAGAACCCGAGTCAAACGGCCCAGGCTAAAAGGCCTCCGCAACAAAAGGGCCCGAGTCAAAAGGGGCTGAATCAAAACGGCCCTCATAAAAAGAGCCCGGGTCAAAAGAGACCCACGACAAAATAACCCAAGTCAAAAGGCCCCGGGTCAAAAAGGGGCATCGCTGCTAAATGGCCCGAGTCAAACAGCTCGGCGTCAAAAGGGCCCTGCTCAAAAGGTCTCCGCAAAAATGGGCACGAGTCAAAACGCCTTTCATTAAAAGGACCCGAGTCAAAAGGGTCGCACGACAAAAAAGCTTGAGTCCCAAGCGACCTGCGTCAAACGGGCCCGGTTCAAAAGGTATCCGCAACAAAAGGACCTGAGTCAAAAAGGGCCAAAACGAAACGCCCCTCATGAAAATGGCCAGGATAAAAAGAGTCCCGCTACAAAAGAGCCCGAGTCAAAACTTTCCCACGTCAAATGGGCCCGGGTCAAAAGATCTCCACAAGAAAAGAGCAGAAGTCAAAAGTGGCCTCTCTACAAAGGGCACGAGTCGAAAGGGACCCGCGAAAAAAGGGCTTGGGACAAACTTCTCCGCAAGAAAAGGGTAGGATTCAAAAGGGCAAGAATCAAAAGCTCTGCGTCAAAAGGGTCCCACGACCAAAGAGCCCGAGTCAAAAGAGTCCTGCCTCAAATGAACCCGTGTCAAAAGGTGCCGCGTACAAGAGGGCCCGAGTCAAAATGGCCCGAGTCAAAATTGCCCGGGTCAAAACCTCTCCGCAATAAAAGGGTTCGAGTCAAAAAGACCCGAATCAAAACGCCCTTCATTTAAAGAGCCCGTGTCAAAAGGGTCCCACGACAAAATGGCTCGAGTCAGAATGCCCCGCGTCAAACGGACCCGAATCAAAACACCCCTCATCAATAGGGCCCGAGTCAAAGGTTCCCAGTACAAAGGGGCTCGAGTCGCAAGGGCTCTGCGTCGAACGGGCCCGAGTGAAAAAAGCCCCGCTACAAAAGGACCCGAGTCAAATGGCCCCCTATCAAAAGGGCCTAGGTCAAAAGATCTACGCAACAAAAGGACCTGAGTCAAAAAAGGCCGAATCAAAACGCTCCTCATGAAAAGGGCCTGGGTCAAAAGAGTATCACGACAAAAGGATCCGAGTCAAAAGGGCCCTGCGTCAAACGGGTCCGAGTCAAAAGGGGGCCTGCTACAAAATGCCCGAGTCAAAACAGCCCCGCGTCGAAAGGGCCTAGGTAAAAAGGTCTCCGCGACAAAATGGCTCTGCGTTAAAAGGGCCCGGGTTAAAAAGGATCTGCAACAAAAGGAGCCGAGTTATAAGGACGCTGCGTCAAAAGGGTCCGGATACAAAGGGTTCTGCGACAAAAGGGAAAGAGTCAACAAGAAACTTCGTCAAACGGGCCCTGATCAAAAGGAGCACCATTACAATAGGGCACGGGTCAAAACGGCCAGGCATCAACTGGGTGCGAGTCAAAAGGGCCCTGCGTCAAAAAGGCACAAGTCAGAAAGACCCCGCGTCCAAAGGGCCCGGTAAATACGGTTCCACGTGTAAAAAGCTTGAGATCAAAGCAAGAGTGGAGATCAATCATGCAAAAGAGGATTGTGTCCCCTTAGTAAGTTGAAGTGTTTATGCAAATGAAGGAAATATATCTGTGGTTATTAATAACAAATAGGAAATTTGAATGATAATATTAGTTTTGTTTGCTTGTTGATTGTTTTGGAACAATCGCTATCGCTTAAGTCGTTCTTCATGAAAGGTTGCTTGCACTCCCGTCATAGGCGGACTGGGTGTATTAGGGCCTAGGCCGCTGTTACTGTGGAGGGAGCTCAGACTATAACACCAATTTCTAAAATAACGTACAATCAGTGGCGCAACGAGCTATGAACTCGGGGGCCCATGCCCTCTCCGAAGCAAACCTGATCTATCTTATACAGCAGCGTTGCAGACAAATTTTGGTGAAATTTCAAAATAGATCAAAGCATAAATGAATATTGAATTAAGTCAAAGCACTGTACGAAAGGAGAAATACCCAGTGAAAACCCCTAAATTAATTTCTTAGAGTAATAAACGTTAGTAAAGAGTGCGTCATTTTATGCAAAAATAAAGATGTTCAAAATATTTATTATAGCGCAAATTTTAAAACTTGTAACCGTTAATAATAGGGAATTTGTGAATTGGAATTTTCATTTTAAGGTTTTTTAGCATGTTAATAATAAGGATAACTAAATTGCTTGTAATGAGGAGAATTCAAAATTTCATTTTTGTCCACATCAAATGGTGCAGCACGTCGTTTGCAGACTACTGTACTGGATATTCTTGGCCCCTCCCGAAATAAAATCCTGGTTGCGCCACTGCGTACAATCAACATCTGCGATGAGCCATCGCGTTGTGCAGTTGTAAATTGGTTGTTACTTGATAGTTTTTGCAAGCTATAATTTATCATTGGTCGGTGAAAATTTGATGACACAGCAAGCACAGAATTTCCAGAAACAAACTTTCAAGAGAATATTTTATAATTATTATTGCATTGCCACACGGGGTGTCTAAAAAGTCCCCTGACATGGATAACTCTGTTGTTATCAGAGTTACAACAAAATGTAAGAGAGGAAACCGCCTACAAATATAATGTTTTTAATAGACAGTAACTTCATTCATTTATGTTGTGGGTCCGGGTAAATGGTAACGTTGCATTTTCATGTAACATTGGGCGCATATAGAGTGTACAGCCCAAACGGCTTGTCCGATTTGAAAAATTCTTTCACTTTAGATTGAAAACATCATATTTGGAGACCGTTTCCCCGCCTATATTTTGTTGTAACTCTGATAATAAGAGAGTTACCGTATGTCACGGGACTTTTGAGACACTCTGTATAGTAGCTGAAACACTAAAAAAATAATAGCGAATAACTTTTACTATGGAATGAACAGGGCAGCTTACTAAAAATTGTAACACTAAACAACTAATAATAATTTTTGACTGTGGAATGAACACGACAGTTTTACTGAAAATGATAAACACTGCTGAACCACTAAACAACTAATACTTTTAAAAAGTTAAGATTTTTTGCAGTTCAGCTTATGAATCGCGGAGTTCCTGAATAACTTCGTTCACAGACACTAAATTTAACATGTCTCTTTCCATATTCATTAGCAAAAATGTGTCCAAATGTCTTCACACAAACTAGCTCTGAGATTTGTTTACTCTAACTTTAACTTTGAGAAGCACCTTCCACATGTCACTTGTGTGCATGGTAGAGACAACGCATGTTTGTATACAATGTATAAATTATTAAAGCAACTAGACTGACCGAAATTGGTGCAAAATTTTCCCTGCACATGACAAACAATTTTTATACAAGGTGCTTGCAGCATCATTATCACTCTTACCGTGAATCCCGTCCAAAGATGTTCCATCTTCCATAGCATGCTCAGATGCATAATCATCATAATCTTCTACGGATTCAGGGGCATCATTCTCTTCAGGATCATCAAAAACGAGAACGTTTTGTGACAGGAAAATACACGACAGAGAACTGCTGGAGCTCTTTGTATATTTTCTCCTGTTTTATATTTAGTTTTTTTTCCGGAAGAACTCTGAAAGCTCTTGCAGATACACCATTCTTCTTGATTTCTGAAAAGTCCTTAGGTTCCAGTATTTGGAATTCTTTCGGCTGCTGAAATCTATCACTGACACATGTAACAGCTGTATTCAGAATTTTCGTTAAAGTTTTTTTATTCTGAATAAATCATTTTCACTTATATTTAAGTTCTTTTCCAGTTCATCTGCACTCCTGGCATTTTCTTTTTCTTTAAGATCCTTCTGTGCAAAAAGTCTTTTTCCATTGCTATCTCTACACCAGATTGCGCAAGCTGTTGATTTATTTTCACACAAAATATTTTTGTGTTTTCGTAAAGCATTAAACAGACATCTTTTGCCTCTATTTTCTTCTGAAGCTGCTGCTGCAAATTGTCTAGAAATCTCCAG
This sequence comes from Thermobia domestica, assembly GCF_964235325.1. Classification (NCBI taxonomy): domain Eukaryota; kingdom Metazoa; phylum Arthropoda; class Insecta; order Zygentoma; family Lepismatidae; genus Thermobia; species Thermobia domestica. Next base: position 139,871,389 of record NC_137464.1, read on the forward strand.
GTAGTAAGATAGTCCAATCCGTGAGACTGCAGGTATTTTGAAACAGGCTCCGTTTCCGTAAATAAGTCCTGAAACATAGAAGTCCTCATTACAGTGTTAAATTCTGCCCATTTATTCAGCAAAGTTTAGCTTAAAATTTTCATTTCGCATTAAAACCCCTGTTCTGTACATCATCACTGAGGAACAATAAAAATGAAAGAAATCTTGATGATAGACAGTCATCCTCGTCTTGGTTTCATGTTTCGTAGCGAAACTCATTAGTGTCCACTACTGCATTCAGTGCCTTGTTTCTGCTCCATCATCGTGTTGTACCAACTTGTTGAACTTTTCGTAGTCTGTCATGTCCCTCGTGGCTTGCATCAATCATTTTCTTACAAACATCCTTTCTTTTGTAGTATTCAGACAGAACATGGCACTGGTTTCAAATAAATTTGCAGCTTCAGGTATCTACTCAGTCGAATTTGTCATAACGAAATTAAGAGCATAAGCCATGCATTGGGTGTAAATGATTTCAGGATTATCCTTCTCCAGTAATGCTTTAACTCCTTAATAGCATCCACTGAAGTTAGCAGCTCCATCAAAAAAGCAACTTACAATATCATCACAAGCATCAAAACATTTTTGTCACAAAGTACTCTTTTGATTTCATTATAAGTTACTTGTCTTGTAGTGTCATTGTTTACCACTGGCGTCTCTGGCATATACAATTTGGGGAGGACATCAAAGAAAGTTATTTAAATGGTACTATCTAGCCCAACCTGTTTATTATCTTTAATTCCATTTGTTACATTTCTGCTTACCTTCACGGACCCCGTGAGGCATATGAAGAACTCTGTTACACAGCCTGAATATTATATGACAAATAAATATAATTATTATCATTTATATATTATTGTGCCGTTAGTAAATAAATTAAATTAGAACAAAATATTGAATAATTTGTACTTCAAAATATTGGGCGTCCCCATCGTCCCCCTGCCAGAGACGCCCAAGCTGTTTACGACAACTACTAACAGCCGCTCAAATACTTGACCGTTTATAACGCAGAGAATTACTATAGCCAGCTGATTAAGCCCTGAAACATCTTGGATAGAATCAACCATTATGTTGAAATGCCCGCTTTCTTGGCGTCTTCCACTGTTTTCTCCTGTTATTTTGTAAACTTTTTGATAGAAAATAAATTTTTAAAAATGCGTTGTTTTCCCATTTTTGAATTATCAAATATAGACCTACAAGGTGTATTAACATCCATAAAGAACCAACCAGCCTGTGGTTAAATATGAACCCAGCTACAAACCAGGCACCAGTCTTCAACCTTGAAAGGGATGCAACTACCCTACATTATGAAAAAAGGTTCCAGGTCCCAACAGCTCAACATGATGAAAAACATGCCTAGGACCGCAACTGCTCAATGAAATGAAAGAAGGGCCCCAACTGCCCAATATAATGAATAAAGGGCCCAGGGCTCCAACTTCTCAATGTAATGAAAGAAGGACCCAACTGTCCAATATATTGAAAGAAGGGCCCAAGGTCCCAGGTACAAACTAAATCACAGTTTCTGATAATAAAAGACCATAGTGAAAGATGGACCTAGCCACAAATCTAGTAACGAAAGGACCCTATTAAAAAAGATAACTTACTGATTGATGGAAGGGTGGAAGAGGAGTGTGTGTTGGTAGCATAATAACCTGAGCTACCGAATTATTTAGCTCTCTTTTGTTTTAGCTTTTCTTTCTCTTTCTTTCTTTCTTTATTCTTTCATTGTTTTTTTAGAGGGCCTAGGCCGCGATTGCGACCTAAGGGCCCTGGCCAGTCCGCCCCTAACTACCGTATTTCTGAGTTTGTATTCTCGTGACATAGCTCAATCAAACTTTATCTATTGCTGACTTTTTCCTTACTTCTAGAATTCCATTTCTACTCCTGGATCAAAGTATAAAAATACATATTAGTATGAAAAATATTCTGTGGAAAACATTAGATTAATTTTGCTGTGAGAAGACATGTGGATCTGTATACAGGGTTACTGAAAAGTATTGGGACAGAACAATAATAACGACATAATTGATTTAGTGCACATCATGGCAGCCATCTTGAATTCCGAATTTTGTATACCACACAATATTTTTAAATAGAAAGAGGTATGTGTTGAGTTTTGATTTAGAGTTTAACGTCCCGTTCAACAGCGATGTTATATGAAAAGAGGTATGTGTGTCACATAAATTGATGCTAGAATCTTCGTACAAACTACATTCATCGTCCGTTTCAAAAGCATCGGAGTCTACATTATTTATTATTTCCATAATTTCTCCGGACGAAAATACGCCACTATCATAAGAACCACGACTTGTCGCGGTGGTATTCATTAGGGATGGCCTTTTTAAAAAATCTGATTTTCGGAAATTTCATTTCTCGTTTTTTCGTTCGTTTTTCGAAAAAAAAAGTCTTTCGTTTTTCGGAAATTTTTTCGTCTTTCATTTTTCGAAAAAAATTGTTTTCCGTTTTTTCGAAAGATTTTTCGTTTTTCGAAAAAAATCGTTTTTCGTTTTTTCGAAAAGATTTTTTTCGAAAAATTCGTTTTCCCTTTTTTGATGATTTTTCGTTTCTCGAAAAGTTTTCGGAATTCGTGGAATGATAATGTGGGAGGAAATGGGAGTACCCCGGGAAAATACACGGACACGATGTTGTCTGCCACGAACTTACTTGGTCTGGGATCAAATGCACAAGAGGTAAGCGTTCTAACACTGAGCTACCGTGCTCCTTGGATTTGGATCTAATGAAAGGTTGAATTGATTTTGAGTTTAACGTCCCGTTCAGCAGCGAGGCTATATGAGACGTGGACCTACTGATTAACGTGGACGTTCACCTCTGGTGCTTGGGGTCCCGGGTTCGATCCCAGCCTCCGCCAAGTGAACTTTGTGGTGGACAAACACCGTGCTCGTGGGTTTTCTCGGGGTTCTCCCGTTTTCTCCCACTTTCTTCATTCCACCATTTTCATTCATCTCTCATCATCACCGTCTCCTTTAGCCTAACCGGCATAATCGTGGGACGTAAAACTCAAAGATTTCATTTCATTTCATTGATTAACGTGGAACCCGAACCACATGAGCTCCCGCCGGGAATCGAACGCGGGTCTAACACGGCAAAGGCACGTACGCTAACCGCTAAGCCACGGAGGAGCTCGATCTAATGAAAGGATAGTGTGTAGTGCTACTATTGACGAAACTCATCCAATCACGACCAAAATTAGTATGGTTATGGACTGCAATGTATTTAGTACACATGTTAAATATTATGGTGTTTGGGACTTTGGTTCCCGAGTTATTGTTAATCAAATTTGTGTTTTAAGTTAGTGATATCAAGAAATTTCACCAAGTCGCATTTGATTAAACTCAAATGATCTTGACTAAAGTTGGTAGGATCGTAAATATTGACAAGCTTGGTATGCATGGAAGCTCATATAAAATATTATGATGTGCAGACTTTTTGTTCCTGAGTTATTAGCTATCAATGTTAGGTTTGGAATCAGTGAAATCAAGAAATTTCATTAAAGCGCGAAAGATGGAACTCATCCAATTTTTACCAAACTTGGTAAGGTGGTAGATCTTGACGAGCTTAGTAACTATAAAGGTAACCAAGAAAGATCTGTCGCTTTTTCACCCAACACCTTCAAACATCGATATTTAACCTAAGACATACCTGGAAGATCAAAAATAGTCTCCTTCTGCCAACGTTTTGGAAGGCCATGTATTCCATCGCGGTAGAACTTGGTGGGCCGTGAATCGAAAAAGGTATCAAGTGCATTTTGCACCTCTACTAGGGATTTCAACTAGTGTCCTCTAAGCTGATTGTCCAAGGAATGGGACAGGTGGTAATCGGACGGTGCAATGTCCGGGGAGTATGGCGGATGCAATAGTGTTTCCCATCCAAAGTGTAGAATGGTGTCCCGGGTTATCCTAGCCACGTGGGGCTTAGCTTTGTCCTGTAAGAGGAGGACCCCTTTGCGATTCAGAAGTGCTGGCTCCAGTGTCTTTTTTTTTTTTTTTTTTTTTGAACACGGCTCAACTGTTGACAGTACAGAGTTGCATTGATGCTCTGACTAGCCTGTAGCAGTATTTTTTCTCAAAATACTGTTCAGAAAATTTGGACTTGAACTTAGTTAAATGAATAAATTTCATTAAAACGCGTTAATCTCATCCGATATTGACCAAAGTTGATATGGTCATAGACTTTAACAAGTCTAGTACGTGTGCGAGCTCAGCATGAAATATTGTGATCCACAGACCCTTGGTTCTCGGTTCTTGAGGGATATAAATTAGAAATAATAATTCACAAAGGTAAACAGTGTAAAATTTATATTTTACAGAATATTAAAAAATAATTATTTACTAGTGATTTTTAATGTGTCATCGACAATATGGCATTACTGCTGAATCGCCGGATCAATTTGAAAATCGAAAAACTGGAACAAAATATACTGCATTCGGTTATATTTGGTTGGATTACATTAAGTTACGTTAGATTATGTTATTAGGTGCGTAGGTTTACTATACGGATCCATAGTATAAGTAGGAGTAGCAGTAGTAGTAGTAGGAGGAGTAGGAGTAGGGGTAGTGATAGTAGTAGGAACGGATTAGAAGCCCCACAGGGGTTTGTTGGTTTCTGTTCTCGACATGAAATGGGAAAATTAAAGATTTGCTCAAATTTATCTATACATTTTACAATCTATGAATTCGTATAGTAAAACAAGTGTACCTCTCCGCGAAATAGTCCATCCGTCTCCACATACAGTGCCGCTTACAACATCAAAAACAACCAGCAAATGCAATCACTATCTGAGCTTTTGCTATTCCCCTTACCTGACTTTCAATCACTCTTCCTCATAAACTTAAATAAATTCTCCAATTGACCCGGTAAATTTCCTAAAATTAGTCCGGCGATACAGCAATTAGCCCGACATTATATTTTATAATTTAAAAAAAAGACTAATAAATTACCAAATAGAAGGATGCTGTATAAACTGATCGTGATAGTATCAGGCAACTCTGTAATAAATTGACTTTTAACAATTGATTTTAACAAAATATGAAACATGAAGTGATTATATGTACTGATACTAAAGACTTCTCACTAAGATCCCCCATTCATTTATCTTATTTTCTATAACTAATTAAGTCACTATCAAAAACAATTTGATTGCTTTCAAAAATAGGCAATTTAATACTAACAAAATACTATTGAATGGTTTATTTGTTCTAAAGATGTTTTATATACGGTAAGACAAAGAACTAAGTATCTGACTATAATAATCTCATCAAACGAGAATTCAAATTTTAAATAGGTGGGTCTTCGTTTTCGTATTAGTTTTTACTGCTACTAACTTCAGTAGAAGAATACTACTAAGATGAAATATTTTTTATTTGGTTGTTTGTTGAAGTTCAGCGTCCCTTTTCAGAATCGAGCAAGACTATACAAGACTTGGACCTACATTATAAAGTGGAATCCGAACCACCATAACACGTTCAATGTTTTCCCACTCGGGACCCTGTGCATCAAAGGAATACGCGCTAGCCACTAGACCAGTTGCAGGGCTTGAAATCTTTTCTTGGAATTATAAAATTATATATTGAAAAGAAACGTTTGTCGCTTCCTAGTACTTCTCTCGTTCTATGAGAAAGAAAGATTGTAACCAGAGATATAGTAAGTATTTATCACTTTCGGTTGCATTAAACTTAGAGATGGAAACTACCATTGTGGCATAGAATCCATATCAAAAACTGCTTCCGGTTATCGCCTTTTCTTTACTATGAAATCGGAAATGGTAGTTTCTCACTATTTCCGGTTTACATAGAGGGATAGCGATCGATATGACAATCTTCGAATCCTGGATTCATATATATAAACATATCTCATTATCTCTTATTAGTTTTGCTCTATGGTGATCACTATTGAAATTAGAAGTAGTAGTAAATTTCTACCACAGGATAAAACTTGGACATAGTCTATTGCGAAGGTACTGAATTCATGCTTCTCGCTTGCTCTATGATGATCAATACTGAAACCGGGAGTTGTGATCAGGGGCGGATCCAGGACGGACTTCTGGGGGGGGGGTTGTAATACTGCTACTTAGAGCTATTTTTACGAGCTCCAACTCTGGGATGGGTTTTATTTATATATAAAATAGGAGTGTTCTCTTCTGGGGGGCGATCGACCCCTGGATTCCCCCTGATTGTTGTACATTTTTTCCTGTTCTTGTAGAGAAACAAATGAGATTCGTTTCACAGTGTAAAACTGAGGCAGACTTGCAATCCATGCGAATTGAATATTCAAAACTTCAGTACAACAAGTAGCACAACTAAAACTCTTGGTTGGAATAGGTTAATAAAATCAAAGATAGAATCTGTTCCTCGGATGCTGAATCCATATCAAAAAGCCATTATTAGCTATCACTTATCGTTTTTGTTCTATGGCGATAAAGATTGAAAGCAGGAATGGCTAATTTGAACCACCTCCGGCTTGAATAGAGGGTTAAGGGAGGAGACGGAATCTATTTTTAGGACGCTGAATCCATTTCAGAGAACTTCTCGATATCTTTTATAGTTATTGTTCTATGCATATAAGTATTGGAACCGAAAGTAGTAGTAAATATCAAGCATTTCCGTTTCAGAAGAGTGGTGCAGGTTATGAAGATATGTTCTCTTAAAACCCTGAATTGATTCCAGAAAATTGCTTGTCGCTATCTATTACAATTTTGTTTTATCGCGACAAGTGTTAACACCGGAAATGGTTAATTTGAACACATTCGGTTCAAATAAAGTGTTATCGAAGAAGGTGGAATCTATTCTTGGGATGCTGGATTAATTTTAAAAAATGCATCTCGATATCTCTGACCGATTTTGCTCTATGGAAATTAGTATTACGTATAAAATCAAAAATAGAATAACCTTCAACCATTTCTGCCTTTGTGGAGTGTTGTGGATTGTAATTGTATTTCCTCTTGAGAACCTGAATCGATTGTAGATGAACCACTTGTCGCTATTTATTACCAATTTTCTTCTGTGGCGATTAATGTTGAAACTTGTAATCGTTAATTTGAACCACTTCTGGTGTGAATAGAGATCAAGGGAGAAGGTAGAGTCTATTCTTAGAACGCTTAGTCGATCGCGAAAAACCGCATCACTATTTCTTCAATCTTTTGCTTTATAAAAATCCGTATTGAATCCCTATTGAATATACTAGTAAATTCAGCCACTTTCAATTTCGATAGTATTGTGCGTTGAGATGATATATAGCTTATATACTCTTGAGACGCTGTATAGATTCGTTTTTAAAAACGAAAAAAAAAAAAAATTGTGGCTATCTATTACCATTTTTGTTCTATATCGATCAATGTTAAACCGAAAATGATTATTTTAAACAACTTCCGATCTGAATAGAGGATTAATGGAAAAGGTACAGCTATTTCTAGGTAGTTGAATCGATTGCCAAAATCTACATCTCGATATCTCGTAATTCAGTATTAAAACCGGAAATAATAGTAAATATAAACAATTTCTGGTTTTGATTAAATGTTGTGGATAGTTGTATGTTGTCTAAAACGCTAAATTGTTTGCAACAAATCGCTTCTCGCTATCTATTACGATTTTCGTTCTATAGCGATACAAATTGAAACCAAAAATGGTATTAGTACCACTTACGGTTTTAAATGGAGGGTTAATTTAGGAGATCGAACCTATTTTAGGGGCTCTAAATCGACCGCAAGAAACGACTTCTCAATATTTGTTACTGTTTTGCTCTGACACCTCTCGACAGACAGACGGACAAAGCCATTCTCAAGATTTTCGACACTTATGCATAGCTTAAGCTGCAAGTGTAATAAGGGCGAACATTGAATATATTCTTGGGACACTGAATTGGTTCTGGAAAATCGCGTCTTTCTATATGTTACCGTTTGTGTTCTGTGTTGATCAACAATGTAGCAGAAAGCGATAGATCTCTACCACTTCTGGATTATTAAATAAAAGTCAAATGCATTAGATGAATCTATTCGTGTTGCAAACTTACATGTATGCTTCTCGCTATTTCTTGCCGCTCTTGCTCTGATACCAGCTGACAGACGAACGGATGGATAGGCAGACAGATGAACATAGCCCTTCTATAAGACTTCCTATACGTATGCATAGTATACTATAGTTTGGAAGTACTAACAAATGAAATAAACTCAGTTTGTTTTACAAAAATTATCCGTTTTCCGTTATTCGGTAGTTTTCGTTTTCCGGTTTTCGGAAAAATTTCGTTTTCGTTTTTTCGAAAAAAAAATCGTTTTTCGTTTCTCGAAAAAAATTTCGTATTTTCGAAAAAATTTTCGTTTTTGAAAAATTCATTTTTCGAAAAAGTATTTTTCGAAAAAATGTGGCCATCCCTAGTATTCATAGCCGAAAGCTCAACTAAAAAGATGAAGTGAAAGTGCTAAGCAAGCTACAAGAAGGATGTTGAGTTGAGTTGATTTTGAGTTTAACGTCCCGTTCAGCAACGAGGCTATATGAGACGTGGACCTACTGATTAACGTGGAATCCGAACCACATGAGCTCCCGCAAGAAGGATGTTGAAACAACGCTTCCACGCTAATAGAAAAAGGAAAACAAAAGTAGCTACAGGCTTTTGCCTTTTGAGTACTCATATCTTTTTGGGAATATATACTTGACACAGCATGCCTTTTAAATGTACGCCAGACGTGATCTGTACACATGAAGGTGAAAAATATTCGTGAAAAGTAAACAGATGAGACTAGTTATATGCTTCTGTTTTCTAACAGTCAACTTCGTGTTCAACTGCAGGAACTGACCTTGATACTACCTGACTCAACACCTTGTAACAAGAGGACAACTATAGTTACCCATAGGTCTCTTGCAGGTACACAGCGAGCTGTGTGTTCTGTGTGTGTCTCTCTCTCTGCCCCTGGCTGTGTTTGCTTTTCATGCTTTGGGGGAAGGGGTAAGACACCCATGCACACCTTCGAACATAAAATGATCGAAAGACGACTATGTTAATGTAGACTTCATAGTTTCAAACAGTGGCGTATACTGGTTTGAAGGCATGGGTTACCACTGACCTTGCATATTATTATTAATAAAAATGGTAATAATAATAAAAGTAATATAATAATAATAATAATAATAATAATAATAATAATAATAATAATAATAATAATAATAATCACAATATGCATAACAATGAACAAAAAGTAATTGATGTGTTTTGTTTAGTGATGAGCAAATGCAAGGTCTTGGTCTGAGCTCCTCCGTGGCTAAGCGGTTAGCGTACGCGCCTTTGGCGTGGGAGACCCGGGTTCGATTCCCGGCGGGAGCTCATGTGGTTCGGATTCCACGTTAATCAGTAGGTCCACGTCTCATATAGCCTCGCTGCTGAAAGGGACGCTAAACTAAAATCAACTCAACTCAACGCAAGGTCTTGGTCTTGGTCTTGCACATCGAGCCTTGGTCTTGGTCTTGAACATCGAGTCTTGGTCTTGGTCTTGCACTGGAACCCTTGGTCTTGGTCTTGGTCTTGCAAGTCTTGCATTTAAGAGTTGAGTTGAGTTGATTTTAGTTTAGCGTCCCTTTTAGCAGCGAGGCTATATGAGACGTGGACCTACTGATTAACGTGGAATCCGAACCACATGAGCTCCCGTCGGGAATCGAACCCGGGCCTCCCACGCCAAAGGCGCGTACGCTAACCGCTTAGCCACGGAGGAGCTCTTTGCATTTAAGAAATCTCAAGCTTTTCATAGGTAAATTTTACTATGGATATAAGGGATAATAAACTCTACAAAGCACCAGTAGTAACGGAAATACAATGTATGTTTCTAAATGTAATATAATTTAACGTCGTGTAAGTATGATAGCGTACAACATAGGTTATGACCTTTATTTTTTTTAATGGGTGCCCATGCTTCACTACTTATAAGATATGCCTAAATCACAGGGTTTCGTAATCTGTTTATATATATATTTTTTAACAGATCCAACATTCCACTGGTTCCCAAACTGAGGAGGCTACCCCTGTTTCGCATGAAAGAAAATCAGACGGCACAGATTATTGAAATACCATGAATTGCAAAATTATTTTTACACTCTAAAGGCGTCAGATTTTTCTTTCCAACCACGATTAGCTAATTCTTGTATTAAACAAACTTCCAATTAAATATTGAATTTTTGTTTTACTGATTCCAATATGAACTCCATGGGGCAGAGGGGGCCGCGGTGGCTCAGTGGTAGAGCGTTCACCTCTGGTGCTTGAGGTGCCGGGTTCGATCCCAGCCCCCGCCAAGTGAACTTTGTGGTGGACAAACACCGTGTGCGTGGGTTTACTCGGGGTTCTCCCGTTTCCTCCCACTTTCTTCATTCCACCATTTCATTCATCACTCATTATCACCGTCTCCTTTAGCCTAACCGGAATAACCGTGGGACGTAAAACTCAAAGATTTCATTTCATTTCCATGGGGCAGAGACATTCACATTACGCAAAAGCGATGAAAAAATTGCAGACTTTCGAAACATGGGCATGGAGAAAAAAGGAGAGAATTAGCCGTGTTGAACGAAAACGAATGTGTTAGAAATATTAGCAGTAGGAGAAAAAAAGAAGAATTTTAGATATTGTTAAGAGGGGGAAAGGGAACTGTTTAATATATTGGCTGACGAGGAACTGTATTACAAGGGACGTGCTAGAAAGTATTGTGGAAGGAAAAAGAGGGAGGGAGCGAAGCAGACTAGTTGAAGGAAGGTATTGAAACAGAAAATTGCCACGTCAAGACGAAGAGACCAGCTGAGGACCACCGAACGTCAAACCTTGTCTGTTGAAGCAAATAACCTGCCAATAATAGCAGAATAGCTATTATGATGATGATATGTTTAGCAATATTGACAAAAAAAAAAAAAAAAAAAAAAAAAAAAAAAAAAAGAGGGAAAGAAAATTAAAATAATAATTATTATAATCAAACCTCTTAATATTTTAGAATAATTTGAGGGAAAACTGAAAACAACTCAACTGTCTATGTCTTTTGTGTAGACTCAATTTATATAAATACTGTTGACCTGTATTAGAAATACAAAATAAGGGCATCAAACTCCAAGTTATTTGAAGTCTCACTTGTGAATATGGATTACTAGCATCAAGTATCTACTTTGTTGGGTTAAACTAAAATAATAATAATAATAATGATAATATATATATATATATATATATATATATATATATATATATATATATATATATATATATCGTTAGTCAATCACTTTTTTTACTATTAGTAAAGCGCTCTCTAATATCGGTCATCTTCGATTATTTTTATGTTTCCCTCTCTTCCTCCTCCCCAAGATGCCGGGCTGAATTTGGATTTAAACGGCATCACAAGTGTCACTGTTCGTGTCAGAGACCACGAAACTATGGATTCGGCACTAATATTTGGTCATTTTTAATCATTATTATGCATCTCCCTCTTCCCCAAATTACGAGGCTGAATTTGGTCGTAAATGGTATAGGAAGTCTCAGTATTCAACTCAGCGACCTCGAAAACTATGGATTCGACACTAATATTCGCCATTTTCGATCATTTTTATATATCTCCCCTCCCCTCCGCCAAGCTACGGGGCTGAATTTTGATTTAAACAGCACCGGAAGTATCATTGTTTACCTTAGCGGTCCCCAAAACTATAGATTCCATTTCAATGTCGGTCATTTTCCATCATTTTTAAATATCTTTCCTCTCCCTCTCCCCGAAACTTCAAGATCAAAGTGATTTGATAAAAACCATCTCAGGCCCGATCCTCATCTATCTTAAAATAAGATCGAGTTCGGTCAGGTGATTCAAGAGTTATTAAGTTATATATATATATATATATATATATATATATATATATATATATATATATATATATATATATATATATACCCTTTCGCTCTTCTCCCCCTAGGTTCTACCACCAAAGTGAACTGACATATAACATTCCAGGCTTGAACCTCCTCTATGTTAAAAATTTGATCGAGATTACTCGTTTGGTTGAAGTTGTTAAGTTTTATTTATTATTATATATCTCCCCCTTCTCCCCTTTCCTAAGCTTACCGTCAAAGTGAAATGATGAAAACACTCCCAGGCTCAAACTCCATCTGTGTTGAAAATTTGATCGAGATCGGTTGGGTGGTTCAAGAGATTAGGAGTCACAAAAATAGTCACTTTCAATTTTATGACATAGATTTATTGTTGTAGGATAATGTTATATCGCTCAACCCTCGATGTGTCGTATACTTAAGGATGCTAAAGGTTATATTGATAAACAATTATTCAACGTATAAGCATCCGCCCATGAAATCAAACTTGCGGTTACATGTATTAAGTTTTTTCAATGTCATGAAAATGTTATTTCGATATTAATTTTATGAGCACACATTAAAAATTCCCAACGGATGCTTGAGTCTGGGAGCCAAGGCCATACCCATGTAGTCGACACCTATGGTGTACGGTATCACCAATGTTCAATACTACATTTCACTTTAGTTTTGGAAGAAAAACACCACTAATATGTTTTAAAACGAAACGAAATATCTAGTTCAACGTCCCACGATTATGCATTGGGGCTAAGGGAGACGGTATTCATGAGAAATGAATGAAATAGTGGATTGAAGAAAGTAGGAGGGAACATCAAAACACCGAGAAATAGAGACCTGCACGGGCCGAAGTTTTTGGCCCGAGCCCAATCCAGCCCGAATGTATGTAGGCGCGGCCCAGCCCGGACCCGAAACGTTTTGGAGATTTTCGGCCCGAGCCCGGCCCGGCCCTATAAGTTTTTTAAAATTCTTGGCCCAAGCCCGGCCCGGGCCCGATAAATTTTCGAAGTTTCATTTTATAACATTTTTCACGGGCACACTTCTTCAACGTTTGCCTTTATTCTAATTATCGTTTAACGAATGTCAATAATTATTAACCCTCGAGTAGTCGCGCCGCAAAAGCACCACAGGGAAATTATTTTCGATCGTGTGTCCATTCTGTTTGTCCGACAGACTTCTCCGTCTAGCTAATCTTGCCCCTCACCTTCCCAAACATTCCTGCTCAATCACTCCGTTATCCGTTGTTTAGTTTAAGTACTAGTGATTGTTTAGTGATTCTGCGGTGCTTTCCACCGCGCGCGACTAACCGTGTAATGTTTTTTCTCAGTGTTTCGCTCTGCACGTGACCTTTGCTTTGGAGGTGTTTAAGCTTTATAAACATAAATATTATTTTAATGGACGGAAGAGAGGTCGACAGAGTTAACAAACTGATACCAAGTATGAGAAAAGAGAAAATTAGAACTGAACAGCTTAAAACAACGGAGGGAAATGTTAGGGATAGACTATTTGGATAAATCAGCCGACATGATCTCGTGGAAGCTTTGTCTGAGGAAGATCATAACGAATATTTATATATGAGTGAACACGAAAGGTCAAGTGAGGAGTCTGCGAGCGAATCTGAAGACCCAGAAATGACCAGCGATTCCCCGAATGTAGTCAGAGCAAGAGGGGACGAAATAAGCGACGACGAAGTGTAGAACAGTGTAAATTTGAAGATAACCTAAAATAATTCAATGTAGTGCTGTATAGGTGAAGTTTCAAAATAACAGGACCTTAAAATAATTCAATGTAAATTTGATTTGATTTCAATTTAGCGCCCTTTTCAGCATCAAGGCTATGTAAGACGTGGACCTACTGCTTAACGAAGGATCCGAACCACATGAGGTCCCACCGGGAATCGAGCCGGCAGTCCCACGCCAAAGGCGTGTATGCTAACCGCTAAGCTACGACTGAGCTCTAATTCAATGTAAAATGCGCTGTGAAGCTTTGTTTTATTGTTATGTTTATATAGTATATTTTTAACTAATTTACTATTGCATTTCTAATTTTAGACGAACCAAAGTTGACAAAAACAAAAGATCATCATCAGGTTTAGAATTTTCAATAAAACCAGTGAGTAGCTATCTATCTAAAGAAATATGTAACGACAAAAACATTTTATTCCAAATGAGAAATAAAAAAATAACATGTCTAGTTGTAGGTTTCTCTAATAGTTATTACTGTAAAACTTATTATAATAATAAAAATGTTATTCCCTCTTAATCAGAAAATATACAAAATTACGTTTCTAATACAAGAAAACTGTTTAAAACGATTTTTGCAACACATTATGTTCGTTCGGTCCATTTGACCGCGCGCGACTACTCGCGTTACTTTTTCAGCGCGACTTCTCGAGGGTTAAAGAATTGCAATTAATCGGCCCAAGCCCGGCCCGACTCAAAGAAATAATAGAATCGGCCCGCCCAAGCCCGGCCCGCGGGTAGGGCCGGGCTTCGGGTCTCGGGCAAGGCCCGGCCCATGCAGGTCTCTACCGAGAAAACCCACGCACACGGTGTTTGCCCACTAAAAAGTTTCCATGGCGCATGCTAGAATCCAACCAGGGACCCGTATAACCACATGTGACTGCTCTACCACCGAAACGGTACTTGTGCAAGACTCTTGCGCAAGAGTCTTGGCCTTGGTCTTGGTCTTGGTCTTGCAGGTGTGGTCTTGGTCTTGGTCTTGCACCCCTTGGTCTTGGTCTTGGTCTTGCATCGGGATTCCTGGTCTTGGTCTTGCATGCAAGACTCTTGCAAAAACTGCAAGACCAAGACTCTTGCGCTCATCACTAGTTTTGTTTGATCTTTTGTTTTGAGACCGTTAATGTTTTCCACCGTAAATGAAATTCCATCATACATTTGTGCAGTTAACTTCTTGTGGATTGCGTTCGTAAAATGTTAATTTTTACCAATGTCACTTCCCTCAAGAGCCGCCTCTGTTACTGACGTTGGTTGTCATTCCGTACCAGTATACACAAAAATTCTGCAGACATCATTATAATTGTTATGTTTATTATCGCTATCTAAATCTCAAATTTTTGCGTTGTTAACAAACGATTCTCAGGCCCTTTTGTTGCGGAGACATTCCGACCCGGGCCCTTTTGATGAGGGGCGTTTTGATTCGGGCCATCTGTCTCGGGCCCGTTTGTTGAGGAAATATTTCGACCGGGCCCTTTCGACGCGGGCCCGTTTGACTCCGGCTTTATTTGACCCGGGTCCATTTGACGCAGGGCCTTTTGACTCGGGTCCCTTTGTCGTGGAACACTTTTGACTTGGGTTCTTTTTATGAGGGGCGTTTTGAGTCGGCCCCTTTTGACTCCAGCCCTTTAAACCAGCACCCTTTTGACGCACGGCCGTTTGACTCGGCCACTTTAGTAGGGGGACCCCTTTGGACTCGGAACCTTTTTATGAGGGGCATTATGATTCGGGCCCTTATGTTGTGGAGACCTCTTGAACAGGTCCCTTTTGATGTGGGGCCGATTTCACTCGGGCCCTTTTGTAGCGGGGCCCATTTCGACGCAGGCGCGTTTAATGCAGGTCCTTTTGACTCGGGTCTTTTGTCGGGAGACTCTTTTGACTATGGCTCTTTTGATGAGGGGCGTTTTGATTCGGGCCTTCTGGCTCGGGCCCTTTTGTTGAGGAGACCTTTCGACCCGGGCCCTTTAGACGCGGGGCCGTTTGACTCCGGCTTTATTTGACCCGGGTCCGTTTGACGCAGGGTCTTTTGACTCAGGTAACTTTGTCGTGGAACCCTTTTGACCCGGGCTCTTTTTGAGGTGCATTTTGATTTGGCCCCTTTTGACTAGGGACTTTTTAATCCGCGACCTTTTGACTTACGGCCGTTTGACTCGGGCCCTTTCGTCTCTGCTCCTTTTTATGACGGGCGTTTTGATTCGGGCCCTTTTGACTCGGGACTTATGTTGTGGAGACCTGTTGACCCGGGACCTTTGGATGTGGGGTCGTTTTCACACGGACCCTTTTGTGGCAGAGCCCCTTTTGACCCGGCTCATTTGACGCAGGGCCTTTGACTCGGATCCTTTTCTCGTGGGCTCCTTTTGACTATGACTCTTTTTATGAGGGGCGTTTTGATTCGGCCACTTTTGACTCGGTCCCTTTTGACGCAGGGTCGTTTGACTCTGGCTCTTTTGTAGCGGAGTCCCTTTTGACTCGGGCTTTTTTATGAGGGTCGTTTTGATTCGGGTCCTTTTGACTCGGGCCCTTTTGTTGCGGAGACCTTTCGACCCGGGTACTTTTTATGAGGGGCGTTTTGATTCGGGCCCTTTTGATCCGAGCCCGTTTGACGCAGGGTCTTTTGACTCGTGCCCTGTTGTTGCGGAGATCTTTTGACTCGGGCCCTTTTGTAGCGAGGGGGCCATCTCGACCCGGGCCCATTTGACGCAGGGCCCTTTTGACTCGGGTCTTTCTGTCTTTGCCCTTTTGTTTGGCCCTTCTAACATGGAACCATATATATAACGCAGCAGCTGAAATACCTGTGGCAGAGGGCCTGGGGGAGTATGAGTAAATCGATGATCGATCGATCCAGGGCGCAGTAAAATTAGTTACACCACTGTTCATATCTATTTCTTTCTATTCTCTCGACATCATGTCTGGAGATGAATGTTCTGACTAATAAGCTACAGTGGCGAAAGACGATATACGCTATCAATGATAAATGTTATGACTGTTAATATATATAGGAAATAAAACGAAACATTCTATATCGGACTTCCCCTCCACCCGTTGAAAAAAATCCTGCGGGCGTTAGTGATTATGATGTTGCTTAGTTACTGTATTATATTGTTCTATACACGGAATAAATACTTATGTGTTTTATATAATCATGAGAACCTTATTTACATTTATTACGGCCGTTGCTTTACGAGAAACATTTTCACGTTCAGCGTAATCAGTTTCCATTCTAAAATAATTACAGTGAGGCGAACGAAATAATTCACGCACAGATTTAGGACTTAGAATAATGTTTTGCGAACATGTAGTAAATCCCTGAAGATTAAAAAGCGCTAGTAGCAGTAATTAGCTTAGTCGTTTCCTATAGTCCCTTAGTGAATTACATAAATCTTACAGATGTTGTATCTCTTTCTTTCTTCTCTCTATACATCATGTCTGGAGATTAATCTATGGACAAATAGGCTACAGAGGCAATTTTAAAAAGTAAGATGATCTACGCTATCAGTGACAGATGTTGTGGTGTTTAACTTAACATATAAGGCAATAATACGAATCTTTTCAGAGATGACAGTGCACTGATGCTTCAAATCTGTGTCTTTACTCCCTATACCTACTTTATTTTCCTAGTCAAAATAAAAACTCTTCAAAATTAATCACAAATTCTTATGCAACCATCCCTTCTTTAATGTACTGCGCTGTCACATACCCGTCACGGCGATGTAAAGGCACTTTTGGCGACGAGGATACAAAAACGTATGAAAGAACTATCTAAAAAGCTTCGTATGTATGAACATGATTGTGATAATATCGATATACAAATTTCAAATCTAAAAAGCATAAAAACAACTGAATTTGAAGAAGATAAAGATATGGCTGAACTAAACATTAATCTAAGATAATACATCTCATAATATTTTTTGAAATCGGAGAGCACATATATATGGATGGTGCTCACAGAATGTCGCGATGGTTGGGGCGATATTCACCAAAAAATATATATAAAATTTTGTCTTTCCATTAAAGAAACAGTAATCTAAACAATTTCTTTTAGATGTAAGTTTTTATGATTTTAAATGTCATAAAAGCATATGCGTAGTGCAATTACCCAATCTACTTTGTGCTATCCTTCTGTGTTAAAGTGTAATGGTCAGTGGCGGATATGTAATTTTTTCGTAGTTAGGGGTGGAGGGGGAAAGTGCGCTGGTAGTTAGGTAACCAATCTACTAGTAACAATCATCAAGGCGCTGCTACATATACGAAAACACAGCTTTCGCCATACTGAATATTCCCTTTCCAATTCTAAATTACAGACAATTCTGTTCGTTCATTTTATACTAGCAACACTGTGCTCCATCTTTGACACACTCACTTCGCCACTTTCAAAATACAAATATTTTACAATGTACAAATCCGTTCTTTGATTTTTTTCTTATTTGAGTCGATCAAATAGAGTCTGCTTCAGCTTTCAAACTCTCCTTTTACCCTACTGAATCGTTTCACAACTCAACTGTAAATATCTCAAATACTACGACAATTCAGTTATTTCTTTTTATTCTTAAATATGTTTGTATCTAACTATCAAGAGCCTGCTTCATCTTCCAGACACTCTTTAACCTTACTGAATGAACTCACCTACCAATTGTAAATATCTTACAAATTATTACAATTCCGTTCTTTCAATTTATTTCTAAATATGTCCGTTACTAACGACCAGCAAGACTCTACTTCACCTTTGAAAACCTAATATCGGCCTGCTGACTTTACTCACTTTCTAATTGTAAATATCTTATAATTTCCGAGGCTACGAATATTTCAGTTTATTCTAAATATTTCAGCAGCTAACGATTATCAAGACACTGTTCTATATACCAAAACACACCTTTCGGCCTACTAAATGGAGTAACATTTCAGTTATAAATATCTGTTAATTTAAGTCTGTTCCTTTCCGTCGGTTTATTCTTGAATATGTCACTAACTAGCAATCTATAAGAGCATGCATCAGCTTCCAAACACCTTTTCGAGTCACTGAACGGACTCGCTTACAAATTGTAATTATTTGACATATTACATCATCTGCGTTCTTCCTGTTAATTCTTAAATATATCATTTACTAACGACCAGCAAAATACTGATTCACCTATTAAGCACTCCCTTCCCGCTGTTGGGTTTACTCTCTTTAAAATTGTTAATATCTGGCAATCTTTGACAATTCCATTATTTCATTGTATTCTACTATATGTCTCACACTAACGACTACCAAGGGTCTACTTCAAGTTCCAAACACTGCATTCTGCATGATGAATTGACTCGATTTTCAATTGTTATTAACCGAATACTTTCATCAAATCGTTCTTTCATGTAATTGTTAAATGTGCCTTAAAATTGGGATCAGCAAACAGTCGGCATCAGATTCAATCACTCTTTGGTCGTACTAAATGGACTAACATTTCAATTGTAAAAATCTAATAGTTTACGACAATTCTGTTCTTCAGTTCATTCACTCCTTTCGGCCTACTGAAAAGACTTGCTATTCATTTGTAGATATCTTACAATTTACGACAGTTGCATTCTATCATTATTCCGAAATATGTCGGCAACTACCGATCAGCAAGAGAGTACTTCAACTTCCACACTCTCCTTTCGGCCTGGTCAAGAGATTCTCTTTTCAATTGTAAATATCTCAGAATTTCGACATTTACGTTCCTTCATTTTACTCTTAAACATGTAATTAACTAACGATGAACGAGAGTATGCTTCAACTTCCAAACACTTCTTTCGCCCTGCCAAATAGACTTATTTTTGAGTTACAAATATCTTTCAATGTATGACAATTTTGTTCTTTCATTTTATTCTTAAATGTTTCAGTAACTAACGACCAGCAAGAGTTTACTCGGCTTCCAAGGACTCCCTTCGCCCTATTGAATGAATCACTTTTCAATTGAAAATGTCTGACTATTTACGACTATTAGGTTTTTTCACTTTGTTCTTAAATATGACAGTGTCTATCGATAATGAAATTCTATTTCATTTTCCGAAATCTTCTTTTCCCTACTGTATAGAAGAACTTTTAAATTATAAATATCTAACAATTTACGACAAGTTCTTTATTTCATCTTATTCTTAAATGTGTCTGCTTAACTCAATTTGCGTTAGTTTGATTCATCCTTCAAACACTACTTTTACTCTACCGAATAGATTAATTTTTAGTTCTAAATGGCAGAAAATTTAAGACAATTCAGTTTGATCAATTTATTGTTTAATATGTCACTAACTAACGAACAACAACAGTATGCTATATCCTCGAAACACTCTCTTCTGCATCCTGAATGGCATCAGTGTCATCGTAAATATCAAAATTTTTCGACGATTCGTTTATTTCGCTTCATTCTTATATATGTCAAGAACTAACGATCATCATGAGTCTGCTTAATCTTCTTACCACTCCTTTCACCTTTGTGAGTGGACCCACTATTCAAGTCGAAATATTTTGTAATTTACGAAAATTCCATTCTTTAAATTCATTCTTATCTCTGCTGACAGCCACCGACCACCAAGAGTCTGCTTGAGCTACCAAACACACAATCGCCCTACTGAATTGACTCACATTTCAATTGTAAATATCTCACATAATACGATTCCGTTATTTCACTTTATTATTAATTTTTTTGTAACTAATGATCAAGAGCCTCCTTCATCTTTCAAACATTTCTTAACGTTACTTAATGGACTCGCTTACCAATTCTAAATATATGTGAAATTACTAAAGTTATGTTCAGTTAATAACGACCAGAAATACACTGCTTAACCCTTAACAGTTCACTACCTTTGAAAATTATCAAAAAATTATGATATTTGCAGTATGTCGTCTATTTGGTTTGTATATCATTTGAAAGTAGTTTTCTAAATTTTCCCGCCAATAGTTTTCGATGACTGAGTTGTGTCCAAATGGTTACATTGCACAGTTTTCCGCAAAGTGATTTTTGAGTACTTGTAGCCATATAGTAATAAAGAAAATTAGTCTTATAAGAAAGGAGAAATAAATGAAACATTGCAAGAGTTGTTTACTTTATAGGATTTAATATCGAAATCTCGAATATTAATTTATAAGAAAATGTAGAAGTCCACATAGAAAAAATAATAATATTTACATTTCGATGAAAATACAGATTGAATAAATATGATATTCAAATATATGCTTAGTTTTATAGAATATTCTTCTTTTTTATTTCATTTTTTATATTTTTAAATTTGAATATATCAACGTAGTGTAACAGTGACTTAGGGTCTAGAAAAGATAGCAATTACCAAGTGACAAAATCATTCCTTATCGTGATACATATACAAAGATGGAACTGCATAAAGGAATTATTTAGTGAGCTTGTTACTCCCGACTTACAAAAACGACATCTTCGCTTAGATGTGTGGGCTGGTCAGTGAACAACAAACTCTTTCCTTGTATTACCACATGGTCACGTAGCAACAGGTCGACATATATTCACTTGAGGTTCGCCCAAGCTTTCTAAAGATGGTCTCTCTTGTTTAGGCTTTCTGCATGATACTAGTGCAGATGCAGTATCAGCCCGAAACACTTTAAGATGTCTGGATGATTTCCCAAGTGCGTTACACTTTCTTTTGTAAGGTAACCAGCTGTTTACAACAACTAAATCTAGCATGTACCCAAAAATTCTAAGACACCATCGTTTTGATTTCATTGGTGTACTGCAGAGTTCTATGAACATGTTTGACTTGTCTACACTTCTCATGTGTTTGCCTCAGAAGATAAGAAAAAAATCTTATCTTCTGCCTCGTAAACGATTTTATCTCATTATTGGAAGAGTTGAGATTTTCATTACATCCTTCAAATATTGCATTAATTTCATACTTGTAAAAAGTTATCAATGTACACGACTAAAAACTCAGACTCCTCTATCTTGAATGAGGACGGTGATTTCCCATAATTTTTCAGCAAGACGGAGTTCCACCTCACTATGCCTTTTGTTCACGCCAATGGCTCGATAGACCATTTCCGGGATATTGGAATGGGCGACGGAGACAGATAGAGTGGCTCAGATTTTACGGTACTAGCTCTTCCTCTGCTATCATCTGAGGAACCTTACTTATCAAGAACCCTTCCATGATATCCACCATCTGACGAAGAGATGTTTGCAATGTTGTGAAACCTTTGACATGCTGTTGCGAATCCATGCGGATTGACAGAGGCGCTTTGCAGTTTGTCTTGCTCAAGAAGGATAGCACATAGAGCAAATAATGTTGTAATGCCAAATTTTCACACTTTGTGACAAAATAACTTCTGAACCAATAACGGTAGGTGAAGTAGTCTGTATCACTGTTTCCCTGAAATTGAGGTCATATCAAATGATACCCCACATATCTCCTTCCATTTTAAAAATCCAAAGTTGGATCCAAGATTACGGCTTCCAAGATGGCCGCCAGGGCAACCATGTCAAGCGATATGGTCCATTACCCACCCGAAAAACATATACCATGAACCAAATGTGAATGCTAAGATGCTCCTGTGTTACAGGAGTCTTAACTGACTGATGCCTCACTCTGTACTATATCTCAGGTATATAATCTGGATCTGAATCACTGAAAGTAAGATCAGGTTCTGAATCCGAGGTTCCAAAATCCGATAGATTAGAAGAAAAAGAGACCACTACTGTTGGCCTTATGTTTAGTTTCCTTCCATAGGATATATCAACGGAGGTAAGTTCTTCATCCATGTTTGACGAAACACAGTCACCTGCAAAAATATAAATAGCCTATCACAATATTTTTCCTTACTGAGCCTCTGTATGAAATTTAAAATTTGACTAATAAACAGAGTACTATGTATCTTTTTCACGTTAGATTTTCTATAAAAATATCAAATGATACGTCAATATAAGCTAGTCCAATATATTGTACTTTTTCCTGTACAAAGTATACGTTTGATCCGTTACAGGACAATGTAACCAAATGGTTACGTAGTATATTTTTATCGTAAATAGTAATCAATTTTTGACATTATGCCGTTTTCATACTTGCACATTGTTGGGCAATGACTTACAAACAAGAACATATCGAGAAAAATAAAAACATAAACTGCTTACCTTCAGTATTTAATATTTTCTGTCTGCTTCCAGCACTGCTTGCAAAATAACAACATATCCACACACTACTTCCCGCATAAAATTCACCAGAGTTGTCACAACGGGGCAATAGCTGCTCTCCCATCGCAAAAAGTATGTACACAAATAACTACAACGAACAATCCGGAAATATAACACTCTTCAACCCAATAGGCAAAATCAAAAAATGTGTAACCAAATGGTTACGAAAACTCGTTAAGGGTTAAGCTTACAAACACTAATTTCTGCCTGCTGAGTTTACTCACTTTTCACTTCTAAATAACAGTTGAGTTTCGAGAATTCCATGTTTTAATTTATTCTAATACAGTTTATTAAGATTTAGCTTCGAGACACTCTTTCGCCATACTATATAGAGACACTTTTAAATGTAAAGATATAAAAATTTAGGACAATTGCGTTTATTCATTGTATTCTGTATCATGTCGGAAATTATTGGTCAGCATGGGTCTGCTTAATCTAGAAAACACTCCTTTCGCCTTATTGGACTCAGTTTTCAATTGTAAATATCTGGCAATTTAGGACAATCCCTTGCATTCATTTGACTCTTAAATATGTCGAGTACCCCGATGAGAAATGTCTATTTCTGTTTCCAAACATTCCTTTCTCCCTAATCACTAGACTTAGATTTCAATTGTAACTAACGTTTAGCAACAGTCTACTTCAGTTTGAAAACATTCTTTTCGACCTACTGATAAACGCGATTTAAAATATTATTATTTGACAATTTTCGACAAATCCGTTATTACATTTTATTCTAATATATGTCGGCTTTCTGGCGGACAAGCATCGTGCTCGTAGGTTTTCTTCGGATTTTCCCTTTTCCTGCTACTTTCTTCATTCAAATATTTCACTCACCTCTCATGATTACCGTCTCCTTTAGCCTATCGCCTTGCAGAATTTAGTCAGTTTTCAGTTGTAATTATCTATCATCTACGAGAATACTTTTATTTCACTTTATTCTAAAATAGTCCAGTTACTCACGATTATCAAGTGTCTGCTTCATAAATTAGAAACACACCTTAAGCCCTAATGAATTTACTAACTTTTCAATTATAAATATGTGACAATTTACATCTGTTCCGTTCTGTGAAACTCAAATATTTCAGTAGCTAACGATCAGCAAGAGTTTGCTTAATCTTCCAAACAGACTTTCCTTCTACTGGATAGATACGCTCTTCAATTGTAAATATGTTTCTACGACAATTCCATTCTGTCAATTTATTCGCAAATAAGAGTTGAACCAACGATCAGAAAGAGCCTGCTTCAGATACCGAACACTACTTTCTTCCTATTGCATAGAACCCATTACAATTTTAATTATCTCACAATTTACCACAATTTCGTTTTTTGATTTTATCCTAATATATGTCGGCCACTAACGATCAATAAATGTCTAATAAAACTTCCAAAAACTCCTTTCGCCCTAACGAGTAGACTCGCTTTTCAATTGTAAATATCTGACAATTTACGACAATTGCGATCTCTCATTTTATTCTTAAACATGTCGAAAAGTAACGATCATCATGTGTCTGCTTAATCTTCAAAAAACTGCTTTCGTCCTATTGAATAGACTGCCTTTTCAATTCTAAATATCCGACAATTTACGACAATACAATTATTTAATTTTATTCTAAAATAGTTCAGTAACTAACGATCAACAAGAGTTTCCTTTATATACCAAAATACATATTTATCCCTACTCAAACGATTCACTTTTGGATTTTAAATACCTGACAATTTTCGACTCTTTCGTTCCTTCATTATATTCATAAATACGCCAGTAAACAACGATCAAAAGGAGTCAATACTTCAGCTTACCAATAATTCTTTCGGCTTATATATTTGAATCAATCTTCAATTTTAAATATGTAATAATTTAGGATATTTCCGTTTATCCATTTTATTCTTAAATGTGTCAGTAACTAACGTTTAGCAACAGTCTACTTCAGTTTGAAAACATTCTTTTCGACCTACTGATAAACGCGATTTAAAATATAAATATTTGATAATTTTCGACAAATCTGTTATTACATTTTATTCTAATATATATCGGCTTTGTGGCGGACAAGCATCGTGCTCGTAGGTTTTCTTCGGATTTTCCCTTTTCCTGCTACTTTCTACATTCAAATATTTCACTCACCTCTCATGATTACCGTCTCCTTTAGCCTAACCGGCAGAATCGTGCAACACAAAACTTGAATATTTAATTTCATTTCGTATTGTAATATACGTTGGGAACTTACGTTCAGCTAGTTCCAAACACTCCTTTAACCGTACTGAATACACTCGTTTTCTAATTGTTATGACAGACAATTTACGAAAAGCCGATTCGTTTTTTTATATTCTTAAATATGTTAGCAGGGACGGTTGGAGGGGGAGCGGTCGGGGCAACAGGCCCCCCCATAAGAGAAAACTTTTTTTATTTCATGTATATAAATAAATCCCATCCCAGAGTTTGGAGTTCTTACAAGTAGCTCTAAATAGCAGTATTACAATTCACCACGCCCCCAAAAATCCGTCCTGTATCCGCCAATGTATGTTACTAACTATAATCAGCAAGACTCTGCTTCAGCTTCTAAAAACTACTTTTGCCTTGCAGAGTTCAGTGACTTTTCAATTGTAAATGTCTTACAATTAACATCTGTTCCATTGTAAATATATCAGTAACCACCAATCCGCAAGAGTCTGCTTAAACTTTCAAACGATAATTTCTTAGTGAATGGACAAACTATTCAAGTCTAAATATTAGATAAATAACTAAATTTCCGTTCTTTAATTTCATTTTTAATTATGTCGACAAATACCGATCAGCAAGGTTTTGCTTAAGGTTACAAACACTTCTTTCGCGCTACTTAAAAGACTCACATTTCAAATGTAAATGTCTCATATAGTACGACAATTCCGTTAATTCACTTGTATTTTTAAATATGTTTCTAACTAACGATCAAGAGCCTGCTTCATCTTCCAAGAACCCTTTACTTAATGGACTCACCAATTCTAAATATCTGAATGGACTCACCTCCCATTTCTAAATATCTGACAAATTAATACAATGGTGTTCTTTCATTTCGTTCTTCAATATTACCATTACTAAAGACCAGCAAGATTGATTTTACTCACTTTTCAATTGTAATTATCTGATGAATTTAGAGAGTAACACTGTGTCATTTCATTGTAAAATAGTTCAGTAGCTAACTATCATCAAGAGTCTGCATTTTACAGTATATCACATTTTTCGCTCTACTGCATGGACTAACACTTCAATTATAACTTGTCAGTTGTAAATGACAGAGAATTAACGACAAATCCGTTGTTTTCTCATTATCCTTAAATATGACAATATCTAACGATAATGATATTTCATTTCACCTTTCGAACTCCCCTTTACCGTACTCCATAGAACAAATTTTCCATTAGAAATACCTAAAAATTTACCACAATTTCGTTGTTTCATTTTATTCTTAAATATATCTGGTAAACTCAATCTGCAACAGATTGATTAATCCTCCAAACACTACTTTCGCTCTACCGAATCGATTAATTTTTCACTTCTAAATAGCAGAAAATTTAAAGCAAATCAGTGTGATCAATTTATTCTTAAATATGTCACTAACTAACAAACAGCAACATTATGCTACTTCCTCGAAACTCTCTCTTCTTAATCCTGAATGACCTCAGTGTCATCGTAAATATCAACATTTTTCGACGGTTCGTTTATTTCGCTTCATTTTTAGATATGTCAAGAACTAACGATCATCATGAGTCTGCTTAATCATCCAACCACTCCTTTCACCTTTGTGAGTGGACCCACTATTCAAGTGGAAATATTTTATAATTTTCGAAAATTCCATTTTTTAAATTCATTCTTATCTCTTATTACATTATATCCGTTATTACATTTTATTCTAATATATGTCGGCTTTCTGGCGGACAAACACCGTGCTAGAATATTTTAGAATAAAATGAATTAACGGAGTTCTCCTAAATTGCCAGACAATTGCAATTGAATAGCGAGTCTAATCATTAGTGCAAAAGCAATATTTGAAAGACTAATCAAACTCTTGCTGGACGACAGTTGCCGACAGATTTAAAAATGAACTGAAAGAGTGTGATTGTGGTAATTTATAAAATATTTAGATATCATAAGTGAGTCCATTCACTAAGCCGAAAGAGTGTTTAGAAGTTTAAGTAGATTGTAGGTAATCGTAACTTACTGAAATACTTAAGATTAAAATGAAAGAACTGAATTGAAATTTGTCAAATATTTGCTGTTCGTAAGTGAGTGTGTTCGGTAAGGTTAAAGTGTCTCTGTAAGACGAAGCAGGCTCTTGATCGTTAGTTACAAACATATTTAAGAATAAAATGAAATGACGGAATTAAAGCAGTCTGTGAAATATTAACAATTGAAATGTGAGTCTATTCAGTAGGGCGAAAGGAGTGTTTGGGAGTTGAAGCAGACTCTTGGTGTTTGGTAGTTTTCGACATAAATAAGCAGTAAATTAAAGAACGGAATTGTCGAAAAATATCATATTTTAAGACTTGAATAGTGAGTCCGATTCCTGACATGAAAGGAGCGTTCGGAAGCAGGTCGAAAGTTACTTATATATTTAAAAATAAAATGAGAGAACGGAATAGATTTAGTTTTAAGGTATTTACAATTGAAAAGTGAGTGATCTCTGGAAGGTGAGAGCAGTATTTGAAAGATGCAGAAGACTCTTGGAAATTATTAGTTACCGACAATCTTAAGATTAAATTCAAACAAAGGAATTTTCGTAAATTGTCAGACATTTACAATTCGAAAGTAAGGCAATTCACTAAGGCGGAAAGTCTGTTTCCAAGTTGAAATAGTCTTTTGCTAATCTTTAGTTACTAAGATATTTAAGAATAAAAGGAATAATTGAATAGTCTTAATTTGTTAGATACTTACTTTTGGTAAGTGAATCAACCCAGTAAGGAAATAGCAGTGATTGGTAGCTGAAGTAAACTTTTGCTGATCGGTAGTTCTCTACATATTTTGGAATGAAATGTGTAAACGGAATTGTCGTATATTTTAAGGTATTTCTATTTGGATAGTGGTGAAGTGATTGATTCAAATATGAGGCAGACTCTTGCTGATCGTTAATTACTGACATATTCAAGAATAAAATGAAAGGACGGAATTTTCGTAAATTGTCAGATATTTTGAAATAAAAAAAAAATCAATTCAGTAGGGCAAAAAGGAGTTTTTGAAAGCTCAAGTAGACTCTTCCTAATCGTCTGAAAAACTGGGTCCTATTTCTCAGTTATTTTTTACAGTTCACTTCACGAGAGTGTAGATTTACAGCCTCCTATATAATCATATGGCGTTTATAAATGAAATTAACTGGATATTACCTTGAGATAGTTAGAATTTCCATCCTTTTACCGCATATATGTAGAAGGAGAAATCACAAGCTGCGCCTCGTATTGTGTCTTCGATTATTATAATAACATTGCGCCGAAAACGAAAAGAGTTGGAAAATTCCCCCAATCAGGACGAAAAACTTTAGCCGCGGAAATTACAAAACAAATAGAAATTTGTCAAATCCAGATATAACCGGATCTGAAAATGACTATGGACTAGTGAGAGGGGGTGAGGGAAAGTTTAGGTACCTGGCTGAAATCTACATTGGTCTGAGATTAAGAAAATTTATATCCAATGACGGAACTATGTTTCGGTATGACGTCAGAATGGTAAACCTTGTAACTATTCAACTTGTATATGCGAAAATGGGATTTACACTTAATCAAAATATAAATAAATATATTATTCAGTGGGAATATGGTTACTAATGAAACCTTTTGATTCATTATATTTAATTTGAAGTAAAGAGAGTAAATAAATTGTGTAACTAAACCGAAATCGAATAAAAATAATTACTAGGTACAGGGTGCGTAAAAAAATTGCCATTACTTTCAACTGTAATGGTACAGTACAGTTTTCCCCGGCCCATTAACAAAATTTTGTTAGAATAACAAAATTTTGCTAATTGGGAATACTAACTACTGATGCTTGTTAACACACTCATTCATCCCATTCAAATGTTACCAGTCACACTAGGACAGTATATTATATCTACTTGGGGTATTGCGCGAGTAATTCGCTACGTTTATCTTCTGTACAATTGAAAATCTTTAAATTTCGGAAATTGTGAGTTCCGATACTTTTTTTTCAGTAGTGTTCACATAGCAATAGAGCGGACAGAAGTTCTAACTGAGAAATCGACAGAGACAACTCGTGAGGCTTCACTCGCCGACTAGCATATCCGATAATATTAGGATCTAGTTTCTCGACTATCACTCCCATTTAATAATGTTCTAGGCTCAACGTTATCACGCACTTGCGAAGGGACTGAATTCTGGGGTCGATTTACTATTATTGTTACTATTATTGTTACTATTATTGTTATTATTATTACCCTGACTGTTACCGTTCTCCCTTCTTCCGTACGTCCTGTTAAAATTCCTCCGGGCGTTATCGCCCCTATCCGGGTTCAATTCCATGTTGGTACGGTCATAGGGACGATAACTCCGGCGATTGTTGAACATGGGCCGATTCCTGAATAGTCGCCGGCCATTATTGTTGTTTTCTGAGCCATACCCACTGGGATAACGAGATCCAGCTTGCGTATAACTCAGGAAATCTGTCTGGCAACTTGCCGTTACCTTCGTCTTCGTCGGTTTTAGAATCTTTGCCTGTCGGGCGAAGTACCCTTCTGGTGGGCCACCAACTTCCTTTCCGCACAAGGCAGCCAGACGTGAGGTGACTTCTCGCACCGTTTGGCACAAGTGGGATACTATGGCCCGGGACTCATCGGGTGGAAGAGCGTTAACTATAATATCTACCAGTTCGGCCTGAGAGGGATGTTCAGCTATCTGATAATATAGTTCAATGATTTTCCAAGAATATTCCAAGAGGGACCCATACTTGGAGCGATCATACCGGAGTGATTGTAAGTTTCTCTTTTGGAGCCGCTCGATGTGCTCATTACAATACTCTTCCTTGAAAAGAATCAAAAAATCACTGAACGTCCGGATTTGGTATTTAACAGAGGCAAACCATGCGCCCGAAGCGGCGATCAAACATTTTTCGACTATTTGTAGGCGTTCCCCATCAGTAAGTTTGTACATACCTAGATATTGCTGCAGCCTCCGCAGGAAAACTCGAGGTAACCCGTTAGCAATGTTCCCATCGAAAGTGGGAAAACGTTCAATATCCCGGAGGGAAACTTTAGAGCTCATACTATACGGGGCAGGAAAAGAATCTATTGGAATTAACGCGTTATCCTTAGCGGTTGGGGTTGTCACCGGATTTGCCACCGACGGAGTGGTCACCGAACTGAAAGCTCCCATATGAGCAAAAGAGGTTTTATAATTAGTGTCGACCATGTGAGGGTCGAACTTAGGACCCACCACGGCAGTAACCGACGGTCCGGCACATCTCCTTTCCCCTCCTGGCAGCACGCTGTAAGATTGTACCATTCCAAAAGTAGAATGAGCATTTACGCTAGTGAATGTTGTAGTCACAACACTTGACTGCATCGGTACATTGAAATTGCTCAACCATGATTTCGAGGTTGACTGGTGCGGGGGACAATACATTGCTGTGTCCCGTGCATCAGGCAACACTTGACTCTTTACCGGTTGGACGTTATATGTTTCTCGGAAAATTTTCCCTGGAGAATCGCTACCAGGAAAAGAATAGGAGATATCAGACTTGACGAGTTCCAATTTAGTAATATTCCCCTTAAGACTGTCTACTTCGGTTTGAATTTGACTAATTCTTTGATCAACCGACTCTAGTTTAGTTTCTATTGATAAGTTGGATATTGCAACATTTAATTTACTTATTTCAGCCTGCTGCTGTTCAACCTTTTGTTCGATGTTACAGAATCTTGTGTTCGTGCTCTCGAACCTTACATCTATTTCATGTAATTTTTCATGTGTTTCGTCTCTGAGCTGCTCGGTAGAATGTTGGGCCTGGTATCTAACCTGGTCTAGTTCAGTGGACGTTTGCTCTTTCAATTTGCTAATTGAAGAAGCAAAGTCTAAACAGATCTGATCAAATTTACTGTTTAGTACCTCGAATCGAGCGTCGGTCTCTCGTTTCGAGGTATCAAACTTTTCATTTATCTCACGTCTCATTTCTGCATTCTCACGCCTCAGATCTGCACCGTTCTGATCTATTTTCACTTCCATGTTAGAAAATTTTTCATTCATATTAGAAAATTTTTCATTCATCATTTCCATCATCTGGCGAATTAATGCAGACGTGTCAGACCCTCCAGATGACATTCCTTCCTTCGGGTTTGCCGTCTGATCCCGAGAATCATTGTGATCTCCATTCTTTTCATCATCGAGGTCAGATATCTCCGCTGGAGATATTTGGCCTTGGTCCTTTTCACAATCCTCACAGTATTTTATTATTTCCCCGGTTTGAACTTTTTCTGCATTTTCAGCAGTATCATCCAAATTGGTGCAAGCAAAGTGGATCCATTTTAGTCCACAACCGGTGCATCTTATTAATCTCATCGGGGCGCGAGATCTTTTCTCTTTTTCATCTAACGTGCATTGAGTGCACGTGACTTCACATTCGTCAAGTGACACAATAACCTTATTTGTTGCCATAACTTTGAGACACTTTACAAAAGACAAGATATATATAAAAAATACACATATACTACGAAATACTTATTCACTATCAAGACAAGCATTACTCATGAATTAAAGGACTCCCATTCTCTTTCCTTCCTTGAAACCCTTCTAGCGTTTAGTTCTAATTTAGAAAAATTTTGACACTCCTTCTCTTTTTCCGCCTTAGAAAAGGAAACAAAAATGACAGGGTAGCCAACAACTTTAGTTGTCCCACTTGACTATAAAATTTCTCTTATTAATTTCAATGTTGTAATCAATTCAACATGCCTTCAACCTCACTCTTTGACATTCTTAAAAAATTCAGATCTATCGGTCGCCATTTAAACTGAGATCCGTTGTCATGGGAACAAAGGTTGCCATGACAACCATCCTTGTTGCGGTTCGCCAATCTAAAACAGATTGGCATGATATCTTGTATTGTTCAATAAGCATTTTCAGATCGTTACCACAGTAAACAAGTGTTACCATGGCAACAATCTTGTCACGTGTCGCCAATCTAAAACAGTAAAAGGGGGAGAAAAAAGAAAGAAAGAAAGCTCTGTAACAAATGAGATGCATGGAATAAGTCGTGAGTGGGAACCCTTCACCCCTGGTGGGGATATGCATGAAGCTATAGGCTTATGTCTAATTATATTGAAATATATTATCCATTTCTTAATTTCGAACATACTAGATTCAATCGAAATGAGAAAACTTTTTATCGGACTTCTGAAGAAAATAAAATAAAATAAATAAATACATGACCGTGTTTATTATATATGGAATTCCCAGTCACGAACCCCTTTTCAGTTTCATTGAAGTAGAAGAAGAAGTAAAGAAGAGAAGAGAAAGTTGGGATAAGAGGAGAAGAAAAATAGAGAGAGAAGAAAAAAGGGAACTGTTACTGGATATTTTTTAGAAATATTGTAAAGAAAAGTGAATAATTATCGAATTGGGATCATTTCCAATAGCTATTGGGTGAATGTTTGGTATTAAGGTGATCAAAGGTAGACACATGTTAACCCATACATCCCAGACCTAGATCCATTTAACCCCAACTACCGAATTATCCCAATCTAGCTCTGAGATAGATGAGAAAGTTTAATTTAACCGTTTATTCAATATTTCCAGAAGTTCTAGACTAATATCCAATATTTGAAAAATAAACGACGAAGTTGATGGCATGTTAGAAACGACGACAAAAAAAAATCAGAGTAACCCATCCATTTGTTGAAGATTTTGACTTTCACAGTTCTCCCATGATGATCATTCGTTCAGGCTATTTCCGTCCTTTTTGCTTACTTTATAGAGCCAACTTAAATTAAGTTAGTATTGACATTCAATGACTTTAATTGCCAACTACCATTAACTATAGTAACTCACACATATATATATATCAAAAGAATCGGTGCACTTAATACTAAACCTACATTTCACTCACACTCACATTCATACAGGACAGTGTATACTTCAGGTTACATTTAGTTGAATTAAACTAACCTAACTACATTTCTATAGACATTTATTACATTTCAATAAAAGAAAACTTAGTTTGACATAACAGGAAAAATTTAATACATGAAAAAAAAAATGTTTCATAAGCATGCACAGAAATCTGCTACTTTCAACAATATCAAATAACACATTTCTCTTTCTAGAAAAGTTGAATTACATTTAAAAAAATCAAGAAAAGACGAAAGACAAAAAATAAAGAAAAAAAAAGAAAATTCAAAGGTCAACATATTTAAGATTCAGTGCAATGAATACATATCGTTGTGTAAAAAGAAAGAAAAAAATATAATTGGTTAATCATTCTTTGAAAAAAAAAAGCAGTTTAGTAGCATTTTATTGAGTCTCTGTCCCAAGAGGAGGAATTTCGACAATTTTATGAGTCTTTGTTCTCACGTCGATGATAACTCCTTTTTCAACTCTCTTTATTCACTATGATTGGTGTCCATGAGAGTATTTAATCGTTTTGGCTTTAATTACAGACAAATAGGTGCTTCATATTACATATATATTTTTTATTTCGTCACTTGACGCACTTGGTATGAATATTCAAAGTTTATCGAGATTTAAAATATCGAGTCCAGTCCCAAACATTGGGAACTTATTTCCATTACACTATATCTAAATGGAGCTATGTCTTTGGACCTATCTAGGTCCTGTATTCATATTCCTAAATTATTACCAAAAATCAGTTCAACTTAAGATCACTAAATTTTTATTTCTAGTATAGATCGTGGAGTCAAGGGATTGTAGTCACTGAACGGGCGAAAAATAAATAATTATGCTCCCAGTCGTAGGGGAGGATTTGTTTCATAGTTTTCTGATAGAAGGATTCGTTGGTGGGGCGCACTGTTTCGTAATTCACTGATTTCACTATTGATCTCGCAAAATAAGTTTGGATATGGATTAGGGTTTTGTTTTCTTACGACCTGCTACTTGTTCCATGCAACATTTGACATAGTATTAAAAAATTGAATAGTTACAAACATTACTAACAAATCGATAAGGTGTCATTAATTATAACTTACGCGGTAATACTTTACATCACAATTAATTGGTCAATGTCGGGTGTCAAAAACCCATGGCAACCTAAAACAACCAGGGTAAATACCGAGCCCTTTACATACATACTCGTATATATATATATATATTTATTCATATTCCTCAATATAATCAATTTCACTCTAATATCAATCTCAGTAATTCCTCGACGTTTAAATTCTACATAACCCTTTTATATTCAACAAGTATTCACGCTTGCTTGCCTCAAAGACAAAACAAAAACCCTGACTATCAAAATTCTTTTTTTTCATAACGTTGCAACATTGTACTTTATATGTAAACCCGATAATCAATAATAATTCTCAATTTACTAAATTCCGCGTATAAAGAAATAGTTGGTGTTATTTAGTAAGTTGACATAAGAGGTGGAAATACAACAAATAGAGCAGGCACGTAACTTTTCAAACTATGTAAGTACATATATATATATATATATATATATATATATATATATATATATATATATATATATATATATATATATATATATGTATGTATATACAGAGAAAGAAAAAAATCAATGTTATTCGAAACTAGTGGGCCCAAACTACTAATACATACACCATATAACCAATCAATAGAAAGAAAAACCAGAAATCAGTAATCAGCGGGTATAAGTTGTACGATCAATGAATAACAATTAAGTTTCTGGGAATCTGAAAGCATAGTGTACCTTCTCGTCAGTTTCTCCCGTGGTGGATTGAATATCGCGAAAATGGTCCTGAGTTGTGCTGAAATAACTCCACGAATTGCATCCTTCGATGTCTCAGTTAGTACATACGATCGAAATAAGTGATATGAATATTGTATGTTTTCATGAGTTTATAAACCGGGGGGAAGGTTGAAATTTAAAAAAAAAACTTTAGAGAAGAAGTAGAAGAAGTATAGGAAAAATAGAGGAGACAGAACACTATAACTACGAAAGATAAGTGGTCGAATTTACGTATACAACATACTATAACCAAATATTCTCTTTTATGCCAAAAGGGGGCGGTTTACTTAAATACGTAAACTCCAAACACACAACTAGTCTGTGCCCGCAAGGGAATTTTCAGAAAGACGAAAGCTTTAAGGAAATTCCCCTCCTCGCTGTATCCGGTTGAGTCCTTGGAGATCCCGGAAATCCACCGGAAGGTTAGAGAAGGCGCTAATTTAGAAGTTCAAAAAGGAAAAAAAATCATCCGACCTCCAAGAAAGTAGGAGAGTCCAGAATAGTAATGAAACTAGAGTAATGGATACGATATCCCTAATGAGAATTTGCCAAAATAAAAAAAATTAAATAAACTGAATTTTGGATCGGTGATTTCAATGACCAAACATCACCAATGGCTACCCTGCGCAGACATGCCAAAGTCTGGGATGTCGTTAATTTCCCTCATCTAATTAAACTAAGAAAAGAAATGAAAATACTTAAGGGGACTAGGGGTCGACATCCGGGTACGCGATTGACATAAATATTAATTTAGTAGTGGTTGATTTAATCGGATAGTCCGATCTGGGCTGTTAGCTATATGAACACTGCACAATAAATAAGGTAAGATACGAAAAAAAAAATCTCGGACAGTCAATGAATGTTAAAGGTACAAACGACCGAACCTGTACTTTTCGATGATCACAGGATATAGCAGTTTGTTTTCTTAATTATCATTTCTGTCAACCTTTAGAAGTAATTCCCAACATGATGCTACCGTATCTGTTGAAAGGCTTAAGATCCGGGGCTGTTAGTATGAGGTACTTAAATGCGAAGTGACATACAATTCCCAACTACACATTACTATCCCATAAAAAACTAGGTTGGATGAATGTACTGGTGTAGAAGTCAAAACGCGGGAGATTTTTAGTATACATATTCATATTCTCACTATATAACATACACTAGGCCTATCCATTTAAATATAGGTGTCATACCATCTCAATCATATTTTATATCATATTATTAATATATCATTACATTCATTCATTATTTACTCATTTTCGCGCGAAGTAATATTTTACAGACACCCTATTTCATACATTATACACGCAGGCCATACACATATTTATATTACACACTAATAAATATATAATTATCACAATCTATCACGCTCAAATTACTACACTATAACATTCATCGAACCACGGACTCTTTGTTTCCAAGCACCCAAATTGTATTTACTTCGCAGTAAAGAGAATCATACGTGTATTTACTGAAAGTTAAATTGTCGACGATTAATTTATTTCTGATTTGCTGATAAAACTAAAGCAACAATGGAAATTTTCTACAGCCACGGGAAAAGAGAATTTAAAACTACATTTCGAAACAAATAGTAGCAGCCTATGGACTTTACCTCTATTAAGAAAATAGGCATTCTTTGTTTCAGTGGATATTTCGATTACTACTGGACCTAGCAAGCTGTAATTTTCAGTACAGTAAGATCTCATGCTATCTTATATGAATGTATACTCATCTGAACCGAAAACCATGTCCACGGGATGTAATTTGAGAATAAATGGCCAAAATTAAACAACTTAGATCACTAAGTCAAGCGATATCGTAATGTCAACAAACAATTACTACCGAAAACGGACACGGTGCCGCTGTAGTGGAGGCATAATTTACCGTGTACTGAAATATATACTTGTAGTTATTAATCAGAAATCTAATATTTACTCTCGTTTATTTATGTATAGTTAAAGAATGGTGAATAATACACTGTCCTTATGGTAAAATCATGCACTCACTCAGAACTACTAACTACACACAACTATAAATACTACACATAAAAACTACTAACTAAACAAACACCATTTAATTACATGCATATTGGGGAAAAGTACTCCTTTTTGGTATATAGAGTTGGCTCTATTAAACTTTATGGGGGCAAAATCAGAAGAGTTAACCCTAGGTCCAATAGACCTGACCAATTGTTTACATAATGATTGCTAAAGATTGATGCCCTGAGGGCACCTTAACGAGGTTTATTGTGGGACCCTTCCCCTGAGAGGGGAAAAGGACCTAAAACAAACAATAACTAACCCATTCCCCCGCTAGAACTGGTTCAATTTGGAAATGAATAGGAGCCCCTTTTTGTTAGCTTAAGCTGCCATTCCGAAAGTTAACATTGCAACTATGTAACCTACTGTGTACATGCAATTACTAAATAAATAATAAAAAATCACATTTACTGTATACACGAACAAAATACACAAAACCAGGTCGTATTTCCCCTAATCCCTAACTGAGTTTTAAAATGTCAAAAATCTTACAAACTGTCTGTGCTTCGGCTTGAATGACGAGCAATATGGCGTCTGAAAAACTGGGTCCTATTTCTCAGTTATTTTTTACAGTTCACTTCACGAGAGTGTAGATTTACAGCCTCTTATATAATCATATGGCGTTTATAAATGAAATTAACTGGATATTACCTTGAGATAGTTAGAATTTCCATCCTTTTACCGCATATATGTAGAAGGAGAAATCACAAGCTGCGCCTCGTAATGTGTCTTCGATTATTATAATAACATTGCGCCGAAAACGAAAAGAGTTGGAAAATTCCCCCAATCAGGACGAAAAACTTTAGCCGCGGAAATTACAAAACAAATAGAAATTTGTCAAATCCAGATATAACCGGATCTGAAAATGACTATGGACTAGTGAGAGGGGGTGAGGGAAAGTTTAGGTACCTGGCCGAAATCTACATTGGTGTGAAATTAAGAAAATTTATATCCAATGATGGAACTATGTTTCGGTATGACGTCAGAATGGTAAACCTTGTAACTATTCAACTTGTATATGCGAAAATGGGATTTACACTTAATCAAAATATAAATAAATATATTATTCAGTGGGAATATGGTTACCAATGAAACCTTTCGATTCATTACATTTAATTTGAAGTAAAGAGAGTAAATAAATTGTGTAACTAAACCGAAATCGAATAAAAAAATTACTAGGTACAGGGTGCGTAAAAAAATTGCCATTACTTTCAACTGTAATGGTACATTACACGAAACCAGTTATTGAGAATTGAAAAATGAGTAAATTTAGCATGCCAAAATTAGTGTTTGGAACATTAAGCAGTGTCTAGCTGATCGTTAGTTACTGAAGACAATTTTAGTAATTTCTAATATATCCCGAATTGGTAAGTGAGTCCATTGAGAAACTGTAAGGAGTGTCTTGTAGATGAAGCAGGTTCTTGATCTTTAATTACAAAAAGTTCAATAATAAAGTGAAATAAGGGAACTGTAATATGTGAAATATTTACAATTGAAATGTGAGCCTATTCAGTAGGGCGATGGTGTGTTTGGTAGCTGAAGCAGGCTCTTGCTCGTCGGTAGTTTTCGACAAAAATAAGAATGAAATTAAACAATGGAATTGTCGTAAATTATGAAATATTTTGACTTGAATAGTAAGTCCATTCGCTAAAGTGAAAGGAGCGGTTGAACGATTGAGCAGACTCATCCCGATTGTCAATTTCAGATATGGTTAAGAGTAAAAAAAAAAAGAACGCAATTTTCGCATATGGTCAGATATTTAAACTGAAAAGCGAGTATATGCAGTATGGCAAAAGGAGTGTTTGGAAACAGCAGACTCTTGGTGATGTTTGGTTGAGGAGATATTTAAAAATATAATGAAAGTAAGAAATTGTCCTAAATTGTCAGATATTTAACATTGAAGAGTGAGTCCATTCAGTAGAAAAAAGGAGTGTTTTGAAGATGTAGCAGACTGTTGTTGATCGTTAGTTATTAACATATTTAAGAATAAAAAGAAAGAGCGGAGTTGTCGTAACCTGTCATTTATTACAATTGGTAAGTGAGTCCATTCAATAAGGCAAAATGTGTATCTGGAAGATGAAGAAGGCTCTTGTGAATCATTAGTTACTGACATAATTAAGAATAAAACGATATATCGGAATTGTCGTTATTTGCCAGACTACTGAAATCTGAGTCTATTCAGTAGAGCGGAAGGTGTGTATGGGAGCTGAAGGAGATCCTTGCTGATCGTTAGTGCTCGACATGTTTAAGAATGAAATGAAATAAACGAATCGTCGTAAATTTTTCATAATTACGATTGATACTGATGCCATTCAGTATGTCGAATAGAGTGTTTCGAGGGTGTAGCAGACTGTTGCTGTTCATTAGTAAGTGACATATTTAAGAATGAAATGATCAAACGGAATTGTCTTAATTTGTCTTCTATTTAGAAGTGAAAAATTAACAGATTTGGTAGAGCGAAAGTAGTGTTTGGAGGATGAATCAAACTGTTGCAGATTGAGTTTAGCAGACATATTTAAGAATAAAATTAAACAACGAAATGTGGTAAATTTTTAGGTATTTCTAGTTGAAAATTTGTTCTAAGCAGTAGGGGAAAAGAGGAGTTCGAAAGATGAAATGGTATCTCATTATCGTTAGATATTGTCTAATTTAAGGATAATGAGAAAACAACGGATTTGTCGTTAATTCTCTGTGATTTACAACTTACAAGTGAGTCTATTCAATATACGTAGGGAAAGGTGTGTTTTGGTTTTGTACCTTTCCCTATGTATATTGTTCTCAAATATGCCAGTAACTAACAATCATAAAGCAGACTATTTATAATTTTTAGTTACTGGCATATTTAAGAACAAAATGACAGAGCGGAACAGACCTAAATTAACAGATATTTATAATTGAAGTGTTAGTGCATGCAGTAGGGCGAATGGTGTGTCTTACTATATAATGCAGACTCTTGATGATAGTTAGCTACTGAACTATTTTAGAATGAAATGACAGTGTTACTCTGTCAAAGTGTGAATCATCAGATAATTACAATTTAAAAGTGAGTAAGCTCAGCAGTTAGATAGTACAGTTTGGAAGCTTAAGCAGTCTTGCTGGTCTTTAGTAATGGTATTAAAGAACGAAATGAAAGAGCACCATTGTATTAATTGGTCAGATATTCAGAACTGATAAATGAGTCCATTCAGATATTTAGAATTGGTGAGTCCATTAAGTAAAAGGTATCTGGAAGATGAAGCAGGCTCTTGATCGTTAGTTAGAAACATATGATCGTTACTTAATGGACGTTAGTTAGCTAGTTAGATAGAAAAATACAATGAATTAACGGAATTGTCGTACTATATGAGACATTTACATTTGAAAAGTGAGTCTTTTCAGTAGCGCGAAAGGAGTGTTTGTAACCTTAAGCAAACCTTGCTGATCGGTATTTGTCGACATCATTAAAAATGAAATTAAAGAACGGAAATTTAGTTATTTATCTAATATTTAGACCTGAATAGTGAGTCCATTCACTAAGAAGAAATTATCGTTTGAAAGTTTAAGCAGACTCTTGCTGATTGGTAGTTACTGTTATATTTAAGAATAAAGTGAGAGAGTGGAACAGATATTAATTGTAAGACATTTACTTTTGAAAAGTGAGTGAACTCGGCAAGCCAAAAGTAGTTATTAGAAGCTGAAACAGAGTCTTGCTGATTATAATTACTAACATACATTGGCGGATCCAGGACGGACTTTTGGGGTCGTGGTGAGTTGTAATACTGCTATTTAGAGCTGGTTGTAAGAGCTCCAAAATCTGGAATGGGTTTTATTTATATACATGAAATGAAGAAACTTTCCTCTTCTGGGGGGGCCTGTTGCCCCGACCGTTCCCCCTCCATCCGTTCCTGCTAACATATTTAGGAATAAAAAAACGAATCGATTTTTCGTAAATTGTCTGTCTAGAAATAAAAAACGAATGTATTCAGTACGATGAAAGGAGTGTTTGGAACCTGCTGATCGTAGGTTCCCAACATATATTACAAAATGAAATGAAATTAAATATTTAAGTTTTGTGTCGCACGATTCTGCCGGTTAGGCTAAAGGAGACGGTAATCATGAGAGGTGAGTGAAATAGTTGAATGAAGAAAGTAGCAGAGAAAGGGAAAATCCCAAGAAAACCTAGGAACATGGTGTTTGTTCGCCACAAAGCCGACATATATTAGAATAAAATGTAATAACGGATTTGTCGAAAATTATCAAATATTTATATTTTAAATCGCGTTTACTCAGTAGGTCGAAAGGAATATTTTCAAACTGAGGTAGACTATGGCTAAACGTTAGTTACTGACATATTTAAGAATAAAATGGAAGAACGGAATTATCGCTAATTATTACATATTTAAAATTGAAGATTGATTCAAATATATAAGCCGAAAGAATTATTGGTAAGCTGAAGTATTGACTCCTTTTGATCGTTGTTTACTGGCGTATTTATGAATATAATGAAGGAACGAAAGAGTCGAAAATTGTCAGATAGTTACAATCCAAAAGTGAGTTGTTTGAGTAGGGATAAATATGTATTTTGGTATATAAAGGAGACTTTTGATGATTGTTAGTTACTTTACTATTTTAGAATAAATTTAAATAATTGTATTATCGTAAATTGTCGGATGTTTAGAATTTGTAAAGGCAGTCTATTCAATAGGACGAAAGCAGTGTTCTGAAGATTAAGTAAACCCATGACGACAGTAATTTTCGACATGTTTAAGAATAAGATGAGAAATCGCAGTCATCGTAAATTGTCAGATATTTACAATTGAAAAGCGAGTCTACTCATTAGGGCGAAAAGAGTTTTTGGAACTTTTATTAGACATTTATTGATCGTTAGTGTCCGACATATATTAGGATAAAATGAAATAACGGAATTGTGGTAAATTGTGAATTAAAATTGTAATGTGTTCTATGCAATAGGACGAAAGTAGTGTTCGGTAGCTGAAGCAGGCTCATTTTGATCGTAGGTTCAGCACTTATTTGCGAATAAAATGACAGAATGGAATTGTCGTAGAAACATATTTACAAACGAAGAGCGTATCTATCCAGTAGAAGGAAAGGACTGTTTGGAAGATTAAGCTAACTCTTGCTGATCGTTAGCTACTGACATATATGAGAATCACAGAACGGAAGAGATGTAAATTATCACATATTTATAGTTGAAAAGTTGAAAAATTCTTTAGGGCTTACGGTGTTTTTCTGGTTTATGAACCAGACACTTGATGATCGTGAGTAACTGGAGTAATTTAGAATATAAAATGAAATAAAAGTATTCCCATAGATTGATAGATAATTACAACTGAAAACTGAGTAAATTCAGCAAGGCGATAGGAGTGTTTGATAGGTGAATCAGAGTCCAGCTGGTCGTTAGTAAATGACATATTTAAGAAGAAAATCAAAGAACGGAATTTTCGTAATTTGTTAATTTACAAACGACAGGTGAGTTCATTCAGTAAGGCGAAAAGAGTGAGTTTAAGATGAAGCGGGCTCTTGTAGATCGTTAATTACTGACATATTTAGGGATAAAATAAAATAACGAAATTGTAATTTGCCCGATATTTACAATAGAAAAGTGAGTCAAATAAGGCGAAAGGAGTGTTTTCTAGATTAAGCAGACCCATGTTGACCATTAATTTCCGAAATGATAGAGAAAACAATGAAAGAACGCAATTGTCTTAATTTTTACATATTTTCTATTTAAAAGTGTCTATATAGTATGGCGAAATGAGTGTCTCGACGCCAAATCTTAATAAACTGTATTAGAAAAAATTAAAACATGGAATTCTCGAAACTTATAAGTTATTTAGAATTGAAAAGTGAATAAACTCAGCAGGCCGAAATTAGTGTTTAGGAGCTTAAGCAGTGTATTGCTGGTCGTTAGTAATTGAACATAATTTTAGTAATTTCTCATATATTTAGAATTGGTAAGCGAGTCCATTAAGTAACGTAAA
Source organism: Thermobia domestica (assembly GCF_964235325.1). NCBI lineage: Eukaryota > Metazoa > Arthropoda > Insecta > Zygentoma > Lepismatidae > Thermobia > Thermobia domestica. The sequence goes on from NC_137464.1 coordinate 139,914,106, forward strand.
GAAACGTTTGGAAGATGAAACAGGCTCTTGATAATTGGGTACAAAAAATTTAGTAATAAAGTGAAATAACGGAATCGTATTATGTGAGATACTTAGAATTGAAATGTGAGTCTATTCAGTAGGGGATTGTGTGTTTGGAAGCTAAAGCAGACTCTTGGTGGTCGGTAACTGTCAGCAGAGATACGAATGAATTTAAGGAGTGGAATTTTCGTAAATTATTAATTATTTCGACTTGAATAGTGGGTCCACTCACAATGGTGAAAGGTGCGGTTGGAAGATTAGGCAGACTCACGATGATCGTTAGTTCTTGACATATTTAAGAATGAAGCGAAATAAACGATTCGTCGAAAATTGTTGATATTTACGATGACACTGATGCCATTCAGGATGGAAAAGAGAGTGTTTCGAGGATGTAGCATAGTGTTGCTGTTCGTTCGTTAGTGACATATTTAAGAATCAATTGATCAAACTGAATTGTCTAAAATTTTCTGCTATTTAGAAGTGAAAAATTAATCGATTTGGTAGAGTGAAAGTAGTGTTTGAAGGATGAATCAGACTAATGCAGAATGAGTTAAGCAGACACATTTAAGAATAAGATGAAATAAAGAACTTGTCGTAAATTGTTAGATATTTATAATCATAAAGTTGTTCTATGCAGTAAGGAAATGAAGAGTTAGAAAGATGAAATAGAATTCCATTATCGCTAGACACTGTCATATTTAAGAACAAAGTGAAAAAACCTAATAGTCGTAAATAGTCAGACATTTTCAATTGAAAAGTGATTCATTCAATAGGGCGAAAGGAGTCCTTGGAAGCCGAGTAAACTATTGCTGGTCGTTAGTTACTGACATATTTAAGAATAAAATGAAAGAACAAAAGTTTCATACATTGAAAGACATTTGTAACTGAAAAATAAATCTATTTGGCAGGGCGAAAGGAGTGTTTGAAAGATAAAGCATACACTCGTTCATCGTTAGTTAATTACATATTTAAGAGTGAAATGAAGGAACGTAAATGCCGTAAATTGTGAGATAATTACAATGGAAAAGTGAGCGTATTAGTTGGGTGGAAGGAGAGTTTGGAAGATGAAGAAGGCTCTTCGGGATTATTACTTACTAAAGTGTTTAAGATGAAATTGAAATAAAACATTTGTTGTAAAATTTCAGATATTTACAATTCAAAGTGAGACCATTCACTAGGGCATAAAAGGTGTTTCGAAACTGAAATACACTCTTGCTGATCGTTAGTTACTGACATATTTAATAATAAATTTAAAGAGTGGAATTGTCGTAAACTGTGAGATATTCACAATTGAAAAGAGAGTGTCTTTAGCAGGGCGAAAGCAGAGTGTGGAAGTTGAAGTACTCTCTTGCCGATCGGTAGTTGCCGACATATTTCAGAATAATGATAGAATGAAATTGTCCTAAATTGTCAGATATCTACAAACGAATAGCAAATCTATTCAGTTGACCGAAAGGAGTGTTTGAAAGCTGAAGTAGACTCTTGGTGATTGCTAGTTGCCAATAAGTTTAAGAATGAACTGAAGAACAAAATTGGCATAAACTACCAGATTTTTACAATTGAAATGTGAGTCCATTTAGTACGGCAAAAACGTGATTGAATCTGATGCAGACTGTTTGCTGATCCCAATTTTAAGACACATTTTATAATGACATGAAAGAGCGATTTGATTAAAGTATTCAGATAATAACAATTGAAAATCGAGTCAGTAGAGCGGGGCGAAAGCAGTGTTTGGAAGTTGAAGTAATCCCTTGGTAGTCGTTAGTTTCAGACATATAGTAGAATAATATGAAATAATGAAATTGTCACAGATTGCCAGATATTTACAATTTTAAAGAGAATAAACGCAACAGCGGGAATGGAGTGCTTAATAGGTGATTCAGTATTTTGCTGTTCGTTAGTAAATGATATATTTAAGAATTAACAGGAAAAACGGAGATGATGTAATATGTCAAATAATTACAATTTGTATGCGAGTCCGTTCAGTGACTCGTGAAGGTGTTCGGAAGCTGATGCAGGCTCTTACAGATTATTAGTTAATGACATATTTAAGAATGAAACGACGGAAAGGAACAGACTTAAATTAACAGATATTTATAACTGAAATGTTACTCCATTTAGTAGGCCGAAAGGTGTGTTCTTGGTATATAGAGCAGACTCTTGATGATCGTTAGTTACTCAACTATTTAGAATAAACTGAAATATTCGTAGCCTCGAAAATTATCAGATATTTACAATTGGAATGTGAGTAAAGTCAGCAGGCCGATATTAGGTTTTCAAGGGTGAAGCAGAGTCTTGCTGGTCGTTAGTAACGGACATATTTAGAAATAAATTGAAAGAACGGAATTGTAATAATTTGTCTGATATTTACAATTGGTAAGTGAGTTCATTCATTAAGGTTAAGGGGTGTCTGGAAGATGAAGCATGCTTTTGATAGTTAGTTACAAACATATTTAAGAATAAAAAGAAATAACTGAATTGTCGTAGTATGTGAGATATTTACATTTGAAACGTGAAACGATTCAGTATGGTGAAAGGAGAGTTTGAAACCTGAAGCAGACTCTGTTTGATTGACACAAATAAGTATGAAATTAAAGAACGGAATTGTCGTAAATTATCAAATATTTAGAGGAATATTGAGTCCTTCCACTAAGGTTGTGCGTAATTGACATATTTATGAATAAAATGAAAGAACAGATTTGTCGTAATTTGTTAAGTGAGTGCATTCAGTAAGGCGAAAGGAATGTTTGGTAGGTGAAGCAGGCTGTTGTTGGTCAATAGTTACAGGCATCTTTAAGAATGAAATGAAAGAACTGAATAGTCGTACATTGTAAGTTATTCGTAATTGGGAAGTGCCGAAGGTAGTGTTTCAAAAATAAACCAGTTTCTTGTTCATCGCTAAATGCTGACATATTTAAGAATAAAATGAAAGAACAGAATTGTACATTGTAAAATATTTGTATTTGGGAAGTGGCGAAGTGAGTGCGTCAAAGACGGAGCACACTCTTGCTGATCGTTAGTTACTGACATATTTACGAATAAAAAGAAAGAACGGAATTGTCGTTAATTGTTTTATATCTACCATTGAAAAATTAGTCGATTCGGTAGGGTGAAAGGTGTGTTTGAAAGATGAAGCAATCTCTTGGTTTTCGTAATTTGCTAATATAATTTACAAACAAACGAAATAACGGAATCGTCGGAACTTTTTAGATATTTAAAATTGAAAAATTGTTCGGAGCTGTTCGGAAAAAAGTGTTCGGAAGATGAAATGCACTCTTATAATCGTTTGTTACTGACATATTTAAATACAAAAAAAATGAACGGAATTGTCGCAAACTGTCTGTCATTTGCAATTGAAAAAGGCTTGTTTCGGTATTGAAAGCACACATATTATGATCGTTGGTTACTGAAATATTTTACAATAAAATGATTAATGGAATAGTCGTAAATTGCCAGATGTTTAAAATTGAAAAGCGATTCAATTCAGCAGGGAGAAAGATGTGTTTGGAGGCTGAAGTAGACTCAAGCTGATCGTTAGTTGCTGACACATGTAAGAATGAAATGAAGGCACGGAATTGTCGTTAATTGTCAGATATTTACAATTTATTAGCGACATTATGGAGTCTGGCAAAACTAGTGTTTGGAAGCTAAAGCCCACTGGACTATCTCAGAGAAAAATGAAGTAATGGAATTCCTGAAATTTATAAGAAATTTAGAATTGAAAAGTGAGTAAACTTAGCAGGCCGATATTGGTTTGGAAAATGAAGAAGATTCTAGCTGGTCGTTAGTCATTGACATATTTAAAATTAAAATGAAAGAACAGAAATTAAGTAATTTGTCAGATATTTAGAATTGGTAAGTGAGTCATTTCACTAAGGTTAAGGAGAGTCTGGAAGACGGAGCAGGATCTTATCGTTAGCTACTAATATATTTAAGAATAATATGAATGAATTGAATTGTCATAATTTGTCATTTATTTATAATTGGAAAATGAACCCATTCAGTAAGGCAAAAAAAGTGTTTGTTACCTGAAGTAGACTCTTGCTGATCAGTAGCTGCCTACATATATGAGAATGAAATTAGAAAACCGAATTTTCGTACATTCTAAGATAATTATATTTGGAAAGTGGCGAAAGGAGTCAGTTCATTGTTCACATATTTAAGAATAATATGTAAGGACGGAATTATCGTAAATTATCAGATATTTAGAACTGGAAAGTGATTGCATTCAATAGGGCAAAAGGATTATTAGGAAGCTCAAATAGATTATTGCTGATCGTTAGATTCTGACATATTTAACTTTCAGATGGAGGAACGGAATTGTCCTACATTGTCAGATGTTTACAATTTAAAAGTGACGCTATGTTTCGAGTTCAAACTGATGATTTCAGATCGTTACTTGAAGACATATTTAAGAATAAAATTAATGAAAGGAATTGTCGTAAATTTTCCGTTATTTACAATTGAAAACGAGTGTAATAAGTAGGGCTTATGGGGTGTTAGGAAGGTGAAGTAAACTCTTGCTAATTGGTAGTTGCCGGTATATGAAATAAGGAATTGTTGTTAATTGTCACTTATTTAGAATTGGTAAGTGAGTCCATTAACTAAGGCTTAATGAGTGTTTGGAAGATGTAGCAGGCGCTAGGTGATCGTTATTTGCCGGCATATATAAGAATCAAAATGATGAACGATATTGTCGTGTATTGTCAGTTGGTTACAATTATAAATGTGTCCATACAATAGGGCGAAAGGAGCGTTTAAAAATTAAGCCGACTCCAGCTGATCGTTTGCTTCCGGCATGTTTAAGAAAAATTTCATTCAATATCATTAATATTAGGATATTTACAACTGAAAAGTTAATCTATTCAGTATGGCGAAATAGTGTTTGTAAGCTGAAGCACACTCTTTGTGATCGTTTGTTGGAGGCATGTTCAAGATAAGAGTGGAAGAATATGATTGTCGCAAATAGTTATTTATTATTAAAACGTCAGTCCATTGATTGCGTCGAAAGGGAGTTCGGAAAATGTAGGAGACGGTTGCAGATCGTTAGTTACTTACATATTTAATAATAAAGGAACGGAATTGTCGTAAATTGTCTGGCATTTATTCGTCGATTCGTCGATTGGGTATTGCGAGGGGAGTGTTTGGAAAATGAAGAAAAGTTTTGCTGTTCGTCTTTTGCCGACATGCTTTAGAATAATTCGAAATAACTAAATTGTCGTAAGTTTTTAGATATTTACTATTGAAAAGTTGTTGAATTCAGTGGGTGAAAAGAAGAGTACGGAAGATGCAATAGACCCTAAATATTGTTAGTTACGGTTATATTTAAATATAAAGTGAAACAACGGGATTCTCGTAAATTATCAGTCATCTACATTTGATAAGTGAGTCTAATCAGTAGGGGAAATGTGTGTTTCAATCATTAAGACCACTTGTGCTGATCGTTATTGATTGACACATTTAAGAATAAAATGCAAGAACGGAATTGTCGTAAATTGTCTGCTATTTACAAGTGAAAAATTAGTTGATTCGGTAGGGCGAAAGGTGTCTTTGGAAGATGAAGCAAACGCTTGGTTTCTTTATTTGGCGACATATTTAAATAAGATAGAATAACGGAATCGTCGGATCTGTTAGATATCTAAAATTGGGAAGTTGTTCTAGTCAGTAGGGCAAAAGAAGAGTTCGGAAGATGAAATGGATTCTCGTAATCGTTTGGTACTGACATTAATGGACAATGAACGGAATTGGCGTGAATTATCTGTCATTTTTAAATGAAAAACGAGTCTATTCAGTAGGAGGAAAGGCGTGTTTTGTTATATAAAGCAGACTCTACATGATTGTTAGTTACTGACATATTTTAGAATAAAATGAGAGAACGGATAAGACGTATATTAACAAATAATTACAATTGAAATATCTGTGCACAGAGTTTGGCGGAAAATGTGTTTTGGTATATAAAGCAAACTCTTGACGTTCGTTAGTTAGAATAAGACTTTGTTAGAAGTAGATGAAACTATGGAATTCTCGAAAATTGTAAGATATTTTCAATTGAAAAGTGAGTAAACGAGGCAGGATGATAGTAGTGTTCGGAAGCTGAAGAAGAGCGTTTGCTGTTCGTTAATAACGGATATATTATGAATAAAATGAAACCACGGAAATGTGGTAATTTGTCAGATATATACAATTGGTAAGTGAATTCATTGAGTAAGGCAAAAGGAGTGTGTGGAAAGTAAAGAAGACTCGGTGATCGGTAGTTGTCTACGTATTTAAGATTCAAATGAAAGAACTGAATTTTCGGAATTTTTTATATATTTAGAATTGGTGAGTGAGTTCATTTAGTAAGGAGGAAGGAATGTTTGAAAGATAAACCAGTCTTTGGTTGGTAATTAGTTAGTGACGTATTCAAGAATACAATGTAAGAACCGAATAATCGTAAATTGTAAAATATTTTTATTTGGAAAGTGGCAACCGCAGTTTTTCAAAGTTGGAGCAGAGTCTTGCTGATCGTTAATTACGAACATATTTTAGACTAAAAAGAACGAACGGAATTGTCGTAAATAATCAGATATTTTGAAATGAAAAGTGATTCCATCCAGTGGGGCGAAGAAGTGTTTGGAAGCTGAAGTAGAAACATGCTGATCATTAGTTACTGACATCCTTAAGTTTAAAATGAAACAACAGGCGAAAGGACTGTTTGGAAGATTAAGCATACTTACGCTGATCGTTAGTTTCCTACATGTTTTACAATAAAATAAAAGAACGCAATTGTTGTAATTGGTTAGATATTTCCAAATGAAAAGCGAGTCTATTCAGTAGGAAGAGAGGTGTGTTTTGGTATGTAAACCAGACTCTTGACGATCGATAATTACAAGCATATTTTAGTTTAAAATGAAAGAACGGAATGGTCGTACGTTGTCAGATATTTAAATTCGAAAACTGATCCTATCTAGCAGGGCGAAAGAAGTGTTTGTCAGTTGAGGCAGAAAATTCCAGATTGTTAGTTGAAAATATATTTAGAATATCATTAAAGAAAGGAATTGTCGTAAAATCTCAGATATTTATAATTGAATAGTGAGTAAGCTTCTTAAGGTGAAAGGAGCGTTTGGAATATTAGGAAGGCTCTTGCAGATCGATAGTGACTTATATAATTAAAAATAAAATGAGAGAAGGGAATAGAAATTGAAAAGAGAGAGAACTCTGGAAGGTGAGAGCAGTGTTTGAAAGTTGCAGAAGACTCTTGGATAAGACTTGGATGTTATTAGTTACCGACATACTTAAGATTAAATTGAAACAAAGGATTTTTCGTAAATTGTCAGACACTTACAATTCGAAAGTAAGGCCATTTAGTAAGGCGGAAAGTGTGTTTCAAAGTTGAAATAGTCTCTTGCTAATCTTTAGTTACTAACATATTTAAGAATAAAGGAAAGAATTGAATTGTCTTAATTTGTTACATACTTACTTTTGGTAACTGAATCCATCTAGTAAGAAAATAGCAGTGATTGGAAGCTGAAGTAGATTCTTGCTGATCGGTAGTTGTCTACAATTTAAGAATGAAATGTGTAAACGCAATTGTCGTACATTATAAGGTATTTAAGTTTGGAAAGTGGTGAAGTGATTGATTCAAATATGAAGCAGACTCTTGCTGATCGTTAATTACTGAAATATTTAAGAATAAAATGAAAGGAGGGAATTTTTGTAATTTGTCAGATATTTTGAAATAAAAAAAAAATCCATTTAGTAGGGCAAAAAGGAGTGTTTGGAAGCTCAAGTAGACTGTTCCTGATCGTTAGTTACTGACATATTTAATTTAAAATGAGACGACGAAATTTCGTACCTTGTTAGATATCTACGTTCGAAAAGTAACTGTGTTTAGCAGTGCGAAAGGTGTGTTTGGAAGGTGAAGTAGACAATTCCAGATCATTAGATGAAGACATATTTAAGAATAACATAAAAGAATGGTATTGTAGTTTATTGTCAGATTTTTGCAAGTGAAAAGCCAGTCTATTCAGTAGAGGGAAGGAATGTTTGGAAATTGAAGTAAAGTCTTATTGATCTTTGGCTCAAGTTTTATTTAAGAAAAATGAAGGAACGGAATTGTAGATGTCAGATATTTGCAATTGAAATCTTAATCCATTCAGCAGTAGGAGAGGAGTGATTGGAAGAGTAAGCAGACTCTTATTGATCCTTTGTTACTGACATATTAAAGAATAAAATGAAAGAATGGAATCGTCGTATAATCTCACACATTTACAATTGATTAGTGACTCCACTCAGTACGTTCAAAGGAGTTTTAGAAGACGCATAATATTGCTCATCATTAGTTACTGTAATATTTGTGAATAAATGAGAGAACGGTATATTCGCAAATTGCCAGATATTAGCAAGTGAAAAGTGAGACGATACAGTTGCCCGAAAGGAGTGTTAGGAAGCTAAGGCAGAATCGCGGTGAGTCTTGGTTGAAGGCGTATTGAAGAATAAAATAAAGGAACGGAATGGTCGTACATTGTAAGCTATTTCCATCGAAAAGTGGTGAAGGTAGTGTCTCACAGATGAAGCAGACTTTCGCTGATCGTTAATTCTTGACATATGTAAGTTTAAAATGAAAGAACAGAATTGTCGCATATTGTTAGATAGTTGTAATTGAAAAGTTGTTATATTTATTTGGGAAAATGAAGAATTTTGAAGATGAAACAGACTCTAATTAACGTTAGTTACTAACATTTTTAAGTATAAAGTGAAAGAACGGAATTCTCTTAAATTGTTAGTGATCTACAATTTAAAAGCGAGTCTATTCCTTAATGCGGAAAGTGTGTTTCAATATCATTAAGCAGACTCTTGATAATGGTTAGTTTCTGAACTACTTTAAAATAAACGGAATAATGGAATTCTCCTAAATTGACAAATATTTGCAATTAAGTAGGGAAGATATATAGTAAGTAAGTATATAGTGAAGTTAATGAATTTCACTTAAGTATAAAGTGAAGTTAAGAATAAAATGAAATAACGAAATTGTCTTAAATACTCAGATACTTGTAATCGAAAAGTCAGTGAATTCACAAGGGAAAAGGAGTGTTTGCAAGATGTAGCAGACTGTTGCCGATCGTTAAGAATGAAATGAGAGAACAGAGTTGTCGTAAACTGTCTGCTATTTAGAAGTGAAGAGCAGGTCTCTCAAGTAGAGCGGAAGGACAGTGTGGAAATTGAAGTACACTCTTGCTGATCGGTAGTTGCCGACATATTTAAGAATGAAATGAAAAAACGGTTTTCTCGTAATTAGTCAGATATTTACAACTGAAAAGTGATTCCATTTAGTAGGGAGAAAAGAGTGCTTGGAAGATCATGGAAATTGTTTGCCGATCCCTATTTGATGACATATCAAACAATAAAATCAAAGAACCAATTCTCGAAAATAGTCCAATATTTACAATTGAAAGGTGACTCCTTTCAGCAGGGTGAAAGGAGCGTTTGCAAGATGAAGCATATGAAATATACTTCCATTAACGTTTGTTACATACATATTTAACGGGAATATAAAGAAAACTCTTGCAGTTCGTCTTTTGCTGACATGTTTTAGAATAATACGAAATAACAAAATTGTCGTAAGTTATTAGATATTTACTATTGAAAATTTGATGAATTCAGTGGGTGAAAAGAAGAGTACGGAAGATGCAATAGACTCTAAATATTGTTAGTTACGGTTATATTTAAATATAAAGTGAAAAAACGAAATTCTTGTAAATTATCAGTCATCTACATTTGATAAGTTAGTGTAATCAGTAGGGCAAATGTGTGTTTCAAGCATTAAGATCACTTGTGCTGATCGTTATTTATTGACACATTGAAAAATAAAATGGAAAAACGGAATTGTCGTAAATTGTCGCTATTTACAAGTGAAAAATTAGTTGATACGGTAGGGCGAAAGGTGTGTTTGGAAGATGAAGCAAACGCTTGGTGTTCCTTATTTGGAGACATATTAAAGAGTAAAATGAAATAACGGAATCGTCGGATCTGCTAGATATCTAAAATTGGGAAATTGTTCTAGTCAGTAGGGCGAAAGAAGAGTTCGGAAGATGAAATGGAGTCTCGTAATCGTTTGGTACTGACATTTAAGTGTAAGGAGAATGAACGGAATTGTCGTAATTTATCTGTCATTTTTAAATGAAAAACGAGTCTATTCAGTAGGATTAAAGGCGTGTTTTGTTATAAAAAGCAGGCTCTACATGATTGTTAGTTACTGACATATTTTAGAATAAAATGAGAGAACGGATAACGCGTATATTAACAAATATTTACAATTGAAATATCTGTCCACCGAGTTTGGTGGAAAATGTCTATTGGTATATAAAGCAAACTCTTGACGCTCGTTAGTTACTGGACTTATTTAGAATGAGATGAAACTATGGAATTCTCGAAAATTGTAAGATATGTGCAATTGAAAAGTGAGTAAACGAGGCGGGAAGATAGTAGAGTTCGGAAGCTGAAGAAGAGCTTTTGTTGTTCGTTAATAACGGATATATTTAAGAATAAAATGAAACCACGGAAATGTAGTAATTTTTCAGATATTTACAATTGCTAAGTGGATTCAGTGAGTAAGGCAAAAGGAATGTCTGGAAAGTGAAGTAGACTCAGTGATCGGTAGTTGTCTACCTATTTAAGATTCAAATGAAATACTGAATTTTCGAATTTTTTTATATATTTAGAATTGGTAAGTGAGTTCATTTAGTAAGGCGAAAGGAATGTTTGAGAATAGACCACTCTGTCGTTGGAATTTAGTTAGTGGCGTATTCAAGAATGAAATGTAAGAACCGAATAATCGTAATTGTAAGATATTTGTATTTGGAAAGTAGCGAACGCAGTTTTTTAAAGATGAAGAAGAGTCTTGCTATTCGCTAATTACGGACATAATTAAGAATAAAAAGAACGAACGAAATTGTTCTAAATTAGCAGATATTTTGAAATTAAAAGTGATTCGATTCTGTGGGGCAAAGAAGTGTTTGGAAGCTGAAGTAGAAACATGCTGATCGTTAGTTACTGACATCCTTAAGTTTAAAATGAAACAACAGGCGAAAGGACTGTTTGGAAGATTAAGCATACTTACGCTGATTATTAGTTTCCCACATGTTTTACAATAAAATAAAAAAACGCAATTGTTGTAATTGGTCAGATATTTCCAAATGAAAAGCGAGTCTATTCAGTAAAAAGAAAAGTTTGCTTTGGTATGTAAAGCTGACTCTTAACGACCGCATTCGAAAACTGATCCTATCTGGCAGGGCGAAAGAAGTGTTTGTTAGTTGAGGCAGAAAATTCCAGATTGTTAGTTATAAACATATTTAAGAATAACATTAAAGAAAGGAATTGCCGTAAAATCTCAGATATTTATAATTGATTAGTGACTCCATTCACTTCGGCGAAATGAGTTTTAGAAGACTAAGCATATTGTTGCTGATCTTGAGTTACTGTTATATTTGTGAATAAAATCAAAGAACGGAATAGTCGTAAGTTGTAATATACTAACAACTGAAAAGTGAGTCGATTCAGTGGAGCGAAAGTAGTGTTTGGAAGTTAAAACAGACTCGTGGTGATCTTTAGTTGAAGGCATATTTAAGAATAAAATGGAAGAACGGAGTTGACGTAAATTGTCTGATATTTACAATAAAAATTTAGTGTAAACGGTAGATCAAAAAGAGTGTATGGAAAATGAACCAATCTGTCGCTGCTGCTGAAATATATAAGAGTGAATTGAAGCAACGGACTTGTCGGTAATTGTCAGATGTTTACAATTGAAAAGTGAGTACGTACAGTACTGCGAAAGGAGTGTTTGGAAGATTAAGCAGACTCACGTTGTTCGTTAGTTTCCGATATGTTTAAAAATAAAATGTAAGATCGCATTTGTCGTAAGTTGTAAGAAATTTACAACTGAAAAGAGAGTCTATTCAGTATGACAAAAAGAGTGTTTGGAAGTTAAAGCAGTATATAGGTTATCGTTGGTTGAGGACACATTCAAGAATAAAAGTAGAGAACGGAATTGACGAACAGTGTCAGATATTTAGCATTTAAAATTCAGTCATTTATTATTGTGAAAGGAGTGTTTGGAAGATTGAGCAAACTCTTGATTATCGTTGATTGTCATGATATTTAATAATAAAGTGAAATAACGGAAATTAAAATTATTAGATATTTACAAATGAAAAGCTCTTCTCAGTACGGCAATGAAGAGTTCGGAAGATGAAATGGACTCCTAAGTTATCTTTAGTTACTTACATATTTAAGTATAAATTGAACGATTGTCGTAAATTATCTGTAATTTACAATTGGAAAGGGAGTTATTCAGTATGGCGAAAGGAGTGTTTTCGTATATGGAGCATCGTCTTGATGACTTTTAATTAATAAACTATTTTAGAATAAAATGAATTAACGGAGTCCTCCTAAATTGCCAGACAATTTCAATTCAATAGCGAGTCTATTCCTTTGAGCGAAAGCAATATTTGAAAGACTAAGCAAACTCTTGCTGAACGACAGGTTTAAAAATGAACTGAAAGAGTGTGATTGTAGTAAATTATAAAATGTTTAGATTTCAAAAATGAGTCCATTCACTAAGCCGAAAGAGTGTTTACAAGTTTAAGTAGAATGTAGCTGATCGTAACATACTGAAATACTTAAGATTATAATGAAAGAACGGAATTGTAATTTGTCAAATATTTGCAGTTCGTAAGTGAGTGTATTCGGTAAGATTAAAGGGTCTCTGGATGATGAAGCAGGCTCTTGATCGTTAGTTACAAACCGATTTAAGAATGAAATGAATTGACGGAATTAAAGCAGTATGTGAAATATTACGAATTCAAATGTGAGTCTATTCAGTAGGGCGAAAGGAGTGTTGGGAGCTGAAGCAGACTCTTGGTGTTCGGTAGTTTTCAACATAAATAAGTAGTAAATTAAAAAACGGAATTGTCGCAAAATATCATATATTTAGACTTGAATAGTGAGTCCGATTCCGAAGGTGAAAGGAGCGTTTGGAAGATTAGGAAGGTTATTGCAGATCGATATTTACTTATATATTTAAGAATAAAATGAGAGAACGGAATAGAAATTGAAAAGTGAATGAACTCTGGAAGGTGAGAGCAGTGTTTGGAATTTGCAGAACACTCTTGGATAAGACTTCGATATTATTAGTTACCGACATACTTAAGATTAAATTGAAACAAAGGATTTTTCGTATACTGTCAGACATTAACAATTCGAAAGTAAGGCCATTCAGTAAGGCGGAATGTGCGTTTCGAAGTTGAAATAGTCTCTTGCTAATCTTTAGTTAGTAGCATATTTAAAAATAAAAGAAAGAATTATATTGTCTTAATTTTTAGATACTTACTTTTGGTAAATGAATCCACCCTGTAAGGAAATAGCAGTGATTGGAAGCTGAAGTAGACTCTTGCTGATCGGTAGTTCTGTACATATTTAAGAATGAAATGTGTAAAAGAAATTGTCGTACATTCTAAGGTATTTATATTTGGAAAGTGGTGAAGTGATTGATTCAAATATGAAGCAGACTCTTGCTGATCGTTAATTACTGAAATATTTAGGAATAAAATGAAAGGGCGGAATTTTCGTAAACTGTCAGATATTTTGAAATGAAAAAAATTCCATTTAGTAGTGCAAAAAGGAGTTTTTCGAAGCTCAAGTAGACTCTTCCTGATCGTTAGTTACTGACATACTTAATTTAAAATGAGACGACGAAATTTCGTACGTGGTTAGATATTTACGATTGAAAAGTGACTCTATTTACCTAGTGCGAAAGGTGTGTTTGGAAGGTGAAGCAGACAATTCCAGATCATTAGATGAAGACATATTTAAGAATAACATAAAAGAATGGTATTGTAGTTTATTGTCAGATTTTTACAAGTGAAAAGCCAGTCTATTCAGTAGAGGGAAAAAAATGTTTGGAAATTGAAGTAGAATCTTACTGATCTTTGGCTCAAATTTTATTTAAGAATAAATGAAGGAACGGAATTGTAGATGTCAGATATTAACAATTGAAATCTGAATCCATTTAGTAGAAGGAAAGGAGTGTTTGGAAGAGTAAGCAGACTCTTATTGATCCTTTGTTACTGACATATTAAAGAATAAAATGAAAGAACGCAATTGTCGTATAATCTCACACATTTACAATTGATTAGTGACTTCACCCAGTATGTTAAAAGGAGTTTTAGAAGACGCATAATATTACTGAAGTTTAGTTACTGTAATATTTGTGAATAAATGAGAGAACGGTATAGTCGCAAATTGCCAGATATTAGCAAGTGAAAAGTCAGCCGATGCAGTAGCCCCAAAAGTAGTGTTGGAAGCTGAAGCAGACTCGCGGTGAGTCTTGGTTGATGGCGTATTGAAGAATAAAATGAAGGAAGGGAATTGTCATACATTGTGAGCTATTTCCATCGAAAAGTGATGAAGGGAGTGTCTCACAGATGAAGCAGATTTTCGCTGATCGTTAATTCTTGACATATATAAGTTTAAAATGAAAGAACAGAATTGTCACATATTGTTAGATAGTTACATTGAAAAGTTGTTTTATTCATTAGGGAAAATGAAGAATTTGGAAGAGGAAACAGACTCTAATTAACGTTAGTTACTGACATTTTTAATTATAAAGTGAAAGAACAGAATTCTCTTAAATTGTCAGTAATCTACAATTTAAAAGCGAGTCTATCCCGTAAAGTGGAAAGTGTGTTTTGATATCATTAAGCAGACTCCTGATAATCGTTAGTTACTGAACTACTTTAGAATAAATGGAATAATGGGATTGTCTTAATTGACAAATATTTTCAATTAAGTACGAAAGATATATAGAAAGTAAGTATAAAGTGAAGTTAATTAATTTCACTTAAGTATAAAGGGAAGTTAAGAATAAAATGAAATAACGAAATTGTCTTAAATGTTTGGCTCGAAGTATACATATTATACTAATAAAAATATCATGTGAGGTGAATTCCCAGAAGCGTGGAGGGACTTCGTAATAGTTCCTGCCTTCTTAAGGGAATAAGATCGATCCTACTAACTATAGTGCCATAGCACTTATCTATACAGTGTTGAAAGTGCTGGCTAAGGTACTAGCTGAGAGTCTCGAAGCGGTCTGTAGTCAGCATGGCCTCACCAGTAGAGGACAGGCAGGTTTCCTAGATGAAGGGGAATGTCCGGCACAGTTGGTATGTTTCCTTGAGAGCTGTCAGAGGAGAAACTGATAGGACGAGACACAGTACTCTGATTCATCGATCTTAAGAAGGTATACGATCTGGTTCCTCATGATATCCTCTTCACCAAGCTACGGTTGAAAAGCCTGAGCCCGTGGATGATGGATTTCGTTGCACGGGTGTACGGTAACACCTACATGACAGGGCGTGTTGAGAAGTCGAGTTGGCACTTTAAATAGAGCGCGGAGTGAGGCAAGGATGTCTAACGTCCTCGCTTTTGTTGAGCCTCTACTGGATCACATTGAGCCGGTAGCTGTACCGGAGTTTGAACAAGGCCGCGTGTCCTGATCTTTGACGATGATACTGTTATCATCGCAGAGTCATGAGATCATCTCGTGATGAAGTTAGAGTCCTTAAAACGATGGATGACAAAGGCGATGGAGGTGAAACCTGGCTAATCTGGAGTGCTGGTGGTCTCAGCAAATGAAACTCCGTTTGAGCCTGTTGAGCACAACTCGGAAGTGATCCGAGTTGTAGACAAATATGAATACCTGAGAGTAGAGTTTAACAAAGAGACAGACGTCTATCAGATGGCGAGATATCGCATCGCGGTGGAGAAGGAGTCTTTTAGAAGTCTCTTAGTAACTCGAAGGTCCCATTGGTATACAACACAATGCTCGATTAGAGTGTCTTGATTCCTACCCTAAACTATGGTGCCGAGATATTTAGCATGTGGGATGCGCGATTTAACAGTATTAATCGCGTTTTGGACAATGAGCTGAGTACATTATGAGGAAATCCAATTTCTGTCGGATGCGGGTTTATGAGGAGTTTGATGTCCTGCCGTTGTACATCTCAGCAGCTGTAGCGAGGGTACGCGGACAGCGTAAGTAGACAAACTCGAGTGGGTTGTCAATGATGTGATGAAGGTTAGTGAATTCAAGTCTAGTCAGTCGCTCGGGAATAAAGATCCCGGAGATGGCTGAAGCTCATGAAAATAGACCTTAGATCAGTCATATGATTAGTTAAGGGAGCAATTAATCTCCAGTAGAATGGAGAGGCTCCCTGAGAAGGACAAATCGGTGGTCGGCGGCTGTGCTGACAACTCGTCGATTAAGAGCGGATGTAAAATCCGCAGGCTGCAGTTGTTGCACGCAATGAGCCTTTCGGCATCAGTCCACTAATACGACTGACAACAGGGACATTCCTGTTTACAACAGGTGAAACTACAGCACTTACCAGCAAGGTACAGGAACAAGTGTGCCTTTTCTTTAGAGGCTGTTTGTCAAGATGTACGCAATCTATTGACTGAGCGTAAGGCATTCAATGAACTGAAGGCGCGGTACCTGGCACCAGTAATTAGAGTGGTGTCACCCAGCCAGGGTCAGGATCAAATAACGACCTTGGTGGGCCGACTCCTTGGAGGGGAGACGCTAGCAATCGGTGGACCGTCATGCGGTGAGGCGCTAGCAAGTCGCGAATACCTTGCAGCGGCAGTTCCTCTGCAGTGTATGCTAATGGCGTGCTATTGGCGGCTAATAGCGGCGAGCCCTACTTACAGTCATGAAAGCGTGTAAGCGTCAGATCGGTGTCGGATCCAAGGGTTGAATGTAGTATATAGCCACGAGCTTTTAGTAACGGGCAACCCTGAAAATCTTTATAACGGTTAAAATGTATTATTTAAATCAATACTTTTTTGCGGAGTTTCGTCTCCTGTGGTGTTTAAAAAGGAAATATGTGAAGATAATAAATTGATATCTTGTGACTTTGGTTGTGAGGATGGCGCAATGGCAGTACCTCCGAATTTTGGTCAGCCTTTAAGACCACGAATCTCAAAAGCTGCTTTACTTGTTGTACGATGTATTTTGGAGAAGGCTTAAGAACTTTCTGGAAGATTCCCTTATCAAGGAAGTTGATAGGGAGGAGGTCGTTAAGTTGCTCGGGTCTCTAAGTGACTTGGCTAAAAACGCAGGGCCAGCTGTACTTGATGCTGGTTCTTACCTAGATTTGAGGATGCGCCACGCGCGCTTCGTGAAAGCAGGTTTTTCCCGCGGGAGTGACGGCCGAGAAGATGGTGCTAAGCCGCCGCGAGAGGCAGAAGTAGATACGATTGATCGATTATGTGCTGTGGAAAGGACTGAGAGGTCGTTCGTGTTAGTGAACTTAAATTTCAAGACAAGTCGAAGATTAAACATCGTGGACTCGAAATCCGCGCTCCGCAAGTAGTTTTTGATAGAGCCGCGCACTTTGACGGGCTTGTTTATGATCGAGCAGGCTGTCTTAAATCCTGCTACTTGAGAGAGATGCGTTTGCGGTAGTTGCTTTCCCGAAGACCCAACGAGACAAGGGAGCATTAATCCGTTGAAAACTGGAGAACTGCACTCCAGGAAGAGGACTGTGCGAGATGCCGAGTGCAAGATGAATAGGATTAAGCGGCGTATTGGGAGAAATATGATCGCGCCTTGGGTGAGAGAAGAGTTGAGGTCTTTGAGACTCTTCTCCTTGAGTTCGGCCCGCCGGGGAGTCTAACCCCGTGCTCTAAGTATGAGTGAATCAAGGTGACACAAAGCCTGGCTCATTAAACTCACTCTAAGTTTTATTACAGTGAAGTGTTTAAGAACAGCGATGGTTAAAGTTTTGTGTCTTTAGCTGAGTAGGCCTCCTTAGCTACAAAAACTGAAGGATGTGACTGCTTGGTCGAGTTCGTGTCGACCGTGCCTGTCTTCTGCAATAAGCCAGCGACGAGGCCTAGAGAATGCATAGTTTTAGGCGAAAATTGGCACTATGCACTGAACGGGATTCGGTACAAAAGTATGGAGGAACTGTACATAACAGCTCTGTGCGTTTTCGGGAGCAAGTGCTTCCGAAATAGGATAATGAAGCCAGTTTCACGATATATGAGACAGTGTCTCGAATGCGCTTGATAAAGTGTACGTTGTGGATTGCATAAAAACAATCACTGATCGGTTGTCAGCCGTGCCCAAAGAGTCATCACTACGTCTGCACGAATAGTGATGGAGGCGATATGACAGCGTTTAAGACCTTTAGAGGTGCTGACTCTGAACATCAACGTAGTCGGCAGTAAGGAGAGGAATTGCTATGGCTCTTGGAGAGACACAAGCCACATGTGGTTTATCTCCAAGAACTAAACATTGCCGCGGCAGTTCCCTGGCGGTGTACCCTAATAGCGAGCCGTCGGGACTAATCCCTACATCCAGTCATGAAAGCGCGTAAGGGTCCGCCGAGGGATTGATTGGATTATACAGCCGCGAGTTTTTAGTAAGATGTAACCCTGAAAATTCTCATAACGATCAAAGTATAATATAACTAAATCAGGTTTTCTATGATTGCCACACTAATTAGAAAAAAATTCTACCGCCTCACTTCATAATTCTATCGCTACACAACCCATAGGTCTGCTAAACGATTTATTGTATGCCTGTACAACACCTTGCACTTTTGTTTTCCATGTCTTCTTCCCGAATTCAGAGAGTTTCCGAATTTCCTAAAAAGCACTAGTCAAGCCTTTCAATTGGATCTGTAGTGTTTGGATTAGAGGGAGAACAATATTTGATGACGACTTTGAGCGATTTACAGATTTCAACGAACTCTTTACTTAAAAACTCTTCTCCGTTGTCTGCTAATATTTCGTTTGAAATCGTAAGTTTCTGAACAAATTTCCTAAAACGAAGGTACGCGCTAGAACACTTTTGTACTAGGACCTCTGCTTCTGCTTTCTTAGAAAAAAAACGTTGACCATAGTTAAAAAATAACTTTTGTCTGCAAAGGTCCTATTATGTTCAATTCCCAACGCTCGTGATGCCACAAACAGAGGAAAGGAAACAAGTCTTCTGACTGTTAACGTTGGAGTACATTTTGTAAACTAAACAGTAACTTACTACCGACATGGCTTTCTTTCTCAGAACGAGCTAAAAGCCTCTCATAAGTAAATGGTATTGGATGGTTGAAAGGCCAGCATGCACACATTGAACATACTGTTACGGAACAATCATCACAGGAGGTAGCTCATATTTCTTTTAAGCAGCCAAACAAGCGGTTCCGTCATGTAGACACGTGCTTACAATAATTCTATTTGTTACGCTTTCCTCGAAGACAAACAACATCAAAGTCATACTCTTGAAGTTTGAACTTAACAATCTCCTGTTGAGGTTTTTGACCGCCATAGATAAGGTATGGCTTGGTGGTTTGTCCTCCGTAAGAATTTTGACTTGCATAAGTAATGTCTAAAAGACCCTATTGCTTTAATTACGGCAAGAAGCTCTTGTTTAGTGGTAGAATATTTTTCCCAAGCACAGTAAGTAAACTGCTATAAAATGCTATTGTCTTCTCTTGATTGTCCTGTATCTGTGACAGAATTCTACTCATATTATTAAGCAATGCGTCAGGGATCAGTATGAACTTACGATTGGGTTTTAGAAGCGGAAGTGACGTTGTCGCTGAAATCAAATCCTTAGCTCTTTTAAATTTTGCACTAATTCCTCGTTTTTGATAGTACTTTTAACTCATCTCCTTCTTTAGACAAAGTCTTGCAAATCAGGAATGGTCTAGGTAAAATTTTGTACAATAATTAAAAAGACTCAACACCGACTGCCGTATTTTTCTTGTTCTCTGGTTGTGTAAGGTTTCTAATTACTGCTACTCACGATCTAGTCGGTTTGATTGTCTCAGCTAAAATGGCCCGAAACTCATTTTTTTTAACCTTAAGCTCTGGCTTTCCTTCGTTAAGCTCCAAACTAGCGTTAAGTTTTTCCTTAACAGTTTTATATGAAGATTATTTTCTTCAACTTTATTAGAAACAAGTACTGCCATCTAAGTAAGCTAAGAACAAATTTCCTTAAGTAGACTTCCAAATAGCATCCACGAATCTTTGAAAAGTAGGGGGTGCATTTACGAACCAAACGGTATACATACGTATTAAAAACTCTTAAATGGCAAAAATCGTATTATATCCATCTGTGTGGTCAATAGATAAATGATGGTTTCAGCATTTACTATGAAGTTTAGAAAGTACTTTACATAAGGTAAAGCATCGATAACGTTTTTCACCAACGGATGGAATATTTCTCAGAGCAAGCATACTTGCTGAGGAGTCTAACGTTGTTACATAGCTCTGCGTCATTGTTCTTCTTAATTCTAACAATCGGAGGAGTCGTAAAAGACCAATTGATGGTTGAATAACGTCTTTTACGACGTTAGTGGCTATAATTTTCTCCCTTTTCCTCATTACCTACAACGAGGGAACGCTATTCGTTCGTGAGTTTTTATTAAAATTCTATGCAAACCAAGCTCCTTTCTAATCACATACACTCCTCCATCATTGGCCCTGCACCTTATTTCTCCTTGCTAAAATGCAAAGAGATAGAAAATTGCTTTAAAAGCTCGGTGGCGAGTATGCAACCCTGGGATCAGGAAATTACTCTATTAATGAGGATGCCTAAGCGAAACACAGCCTTTCAACTAACAGATACCAGGAGAAGAACGAAAGTAAAAAGGTACCTAATCTTTGAGAGAATTGGGGTCCCGGGTTCGATCCCAGCCCCCGCCAAGTGAACTTTGTGGTGGACAAACACCGTGTGCGTGGGTTTTCTCGGGGTTCTCCCGTTTCCTCCCACTTTCTTCATTCCACCATTTCATTCATTACTCATCATCACCGTCTCCTTTAGCCTAACCGGCATAACCGTGGGACGTAAAACTCAAAGATTTCATTTCATTTTATTTTCTTTGAAAGAAGTGCAGTAAAACGCCCCACTGCAATTTATCATAAAAGGTGATAAAAAAGATCGAACTCCTTCTCAAACATTTGTCCATCCCAATTTAGCAAGAGTTCATTTTGTGAACTCACATCCGCGGTCTAAAATAATTGATCTCACTTTACAAATACAAGAGCAAAAGAGGTGAGGAAATTTGCAATGGTAGTGCAGATTTTTCAGCAATAGCAGCAGCAAATGCAAAGCTAAAGAAATGGTAGACAGTCATTACAATGAATGTGTTTTCTCAAAACATACGAGGTAGACGACAAATCGCATCAAACTCCACATCATAATTGACGGATTAAAAAAAATATTTAAATTTGGCAAGGACATTCCTTGCTTAGCATAGACTTGGGAATCATAGAAAATTTTGAACTTTCAAAAACAGCCATTTAAACTTTTGTTTATAAATAGTAAATCATGCTTGACGCAATACAGTAGTCAACTTGAAGGTGATAATATTGATAAGAGCTTTACCGAGACTGCTCTCACTAAAGATTTACCGGTATTCAGAGTTAAGAAAGCAAACAATTGGTTCTTCCTGGTATCCTGTAGTTGGAAGTACTTAGTTTGGCTTGGGCATCCTCATAAATACAGTAGTTTCCTGCTGTCAGTATAGCTTTTCAACTCTTCAGTTTTGCTCGACCCATCATTTTTTGCTTAGCCAACGTTTTTACACCCTACGAAGCTTTAGCAAGCGTTTGAGTCATATGCAGATGCAATGAATTGAACACTTACGAAGAGTAAAAATTGCTTTCAAACTATCTATGGTAAGCGAAGGCAAGAAATGGTTAGAGTCTGTGAATGTCTTGATTTCGTGTGTAAGTTTGGTCTAACAGTTTAGATCAAAAATCAAGAATAAATGGGTCCCCTTCTCATGTGTTGAAAAAACATATAAATACTAGAATGGGCCAGAAAGAAACCCTTTTAGGATTTGTACAGCTAGTTACGACGTGTCACTGTTTAAGTTTGCAGAACACTTAGAACGCCTGCATGAGATGGGGTAAAACTTTAGCACTAGAATGCAATGAGCTGAGTTTTTTAAACAAGGATTTTCTCAATATAAGAGAGTACCAAGCCGACCAATTAATTCACTTGTGGAAAAATAGGGCATAAGACGATATTGTGCTTTACTTTTAAACTTTCTAGCACGAAAAGTAGGTGACCTCTCTTATAAGGGTAGCGTTGACTAAGGAGAACCATGATGGATTATCGGAACGTACAGATCACCAAGTGCATCTTATGGTCTGTGCCTAATCAAACTTTTTAAAAAAGCACTCCGGTGGACTTGTGATGTTCTGCAATCAGATCTTCATTTTCATTTACGACCTTTAACCATCTTTGGCTCACAGGCTCCTTGCTTTCTAAAAAAGCGTATGTTCTGAAGATTAATATCAAGAATGAATTAATCTATATTACTGGGAACTTAGTGTTGCAGCAACACACACATATGCAGGGTGTAACATAAAGGTACGGCAAATTTCAGGGGTGGGTTCCTTATAATGTGAAGCAAAATTGTTCATATGACCATATGTCGAGAAATACATCGTTACAGAGTTACGGGCACTGATCCGCATAATGGTGGAAATAGTTATATTCTTGTCACTCCTTAATGTGATTCACTTTAAATCTAAATAACTAAGACGCTAATTAAGCTAGGAAGATATTGTTTGTAACTATGTATTTCTGAAGGACGACGCTTTTCACCGATATGTATTTTATGTTTGTAAGGGTACCAAGGCGGACAGAGGAGCGTAATTACTTGTTTCTTGTTTTTTGCACCAGGATTTTGGGGATGGCATTCCTTCCCCCTTGGGGTATACTCATAAAATGCATATCAGCAGAACCCTTCATTTTGCAGGAACACATTGCTACTAAACTTATCTTCCTATCTTAATTAGGGTTTGAGTTATTGAGGCTTAATTGACTCACATTAAGGAGCGACCAAAATATCAGCATTTCACACGATTAGCCGCCCAACGCTCCATATCCGTAACCCTGTAACGATGCATTTTTCGACATTTGGTCAATTGAAATATTTTGCTTGTCTACCGTTAAGTAATCCACCCTTTGAGGTTTTGTCATACCTTTTTGTTACATCTTGTATATACAAGATGTTTTCAACATGCACGGTAGTGCATGGCAGCCAAGTTCCGCGGAGAAAATGAAAACTGGCCTGCACTGCCGTAAGCATATTATACACGAACAAGAGTTTTGGGTAAAATCGCCGATTTCGAGGCTTTGTAAAAACGATTCTATTAAGGGTAGAAACATGAAATTTAGTATATTACAATATACCCGAGTGATGTACCCATATGCCAAATCTCACATTCCTACCTTCAACCATATTCGAGTACTGGACCCCCAAAATATGCAGTTTTCAGGCTCACTGACTCACTGACTCACTCATCAAATTGATTAGATACTTCCCAATAAGATAGAGACGTGAAACTTTGCATAAAGGTACCATAAAATATCTTGAGTATGGAAAAAGTCTGAAATTTAAGGAATGTGCTATGGGAATTTTTTATGGGCAAAAAACTGTCCTTAGCCAGGAAAAAAATCGTTTCACTCATTCACTCATCAAATTGATTATGTACTTCCCAATGAGACAGAGACGTGAAACTCTGCACAATGGTACCTTATAACGACTTGAGTATGGAAAAAGTCCGAAATTTGAGGAATGTTCTATGGGAAAGTTTTTATAGGCAAAAAACTGTCCTTAGCCAAGCAACAAATCGTTTCACTCACTCACTTATCAAATTGATTAGGTACTTCCAAATGAGATAGAAGAGTGAAACTTTACATAAAGATACCCTATAACGACTTGAGTATGGAAAAAATCCGAAATCTGAGGAATGTCTTATGGGAAAGTTTTTATAGGCAAAAAACTGTCCTTAGCCAAGCAAAAAATCGATTCACTCACTCACTTATCAAATTGATTAGATACTTCCCAATGAGATAGAAAAGTGAAACTTTACATAAAGATACCCTATAACGACTTGAGTATGGAAAAAATCCGAAGGTTCAGGAATGTCCTATGGGAAAGTCTTTATAGGCAACAAACTGTCCTTAGCCAGGAAAAAAATCGTTTCACTCACTCACTCATCAAATTGATTAGGTACTTCCCAATGAGACATAGACGTGAAACTAAGCACAGAGGTACCTTATAATGACTTGAGTATGAAAAAAGTCCGAAATTTGAGGAATGTTCTATGGGAAAGTTTTTATAGGCAAAAACTGTCCTTAGCCAAGCAAGAAATCGTTTCACTCACTCACTTATCAAATTGATTAGGTACATCCCAATGAGATAGAAAAGTGAAACTTTGCATAAAGGTACCCTATAACAACTTGAGTATGGAAAAAGTCCGAAATCTGAGGAATGTGCTATGGAATTTTTTTTATGGGCAAAAAACTGTCCTTGGCCAGGAAAAAAATCGTTTCACTCACTCACTCATCAAATTGATTAGGTACACTCATGTCCAAAATGATTGTCGCATATCTATAACTGTCTAATTGTAAGAATATAATGTGATAATGATTTTGCATCGTACTTTTAATACTGATACTATGTGTATAATCGGGAAATATATATTTGTGGTAAATTTCATAGGAAAAGAAATATAAATACGAAAATTAAAATGAGTAAAACAAAATGTTGCTAAATGGACAAGAAAGTTTTATTTTCGTTTTATTGTTCTTATTTACTACTCTTTTGACATGAAATTTTCCACATACATGTCTTTGCCGATTATACACAAACTAACATCATAGGAAATACCGGACGGATTCGTTATCAAGTTAGATTCGTATAACAACATATTTGTAGACATGCGACAATAATTTTGGACTTGAGTGTACTTCCCAATGAGACAGAGACGTGAAACTAAGCACAGAGGTACCTTATAATGACTTGAGTATGAAAAAAGTCCGAAATTTGAGGAATGTCCTATGGAAAAGTTTTTATAGGCAAAAAACTGTCCTTAGCCAAGCAACAAATCGTTTCACTCACTCACTTGTCAAATTGATTAAGTACATCCCAATGAGATAGAAAAATGAAACTTTGCATAAAGGTACCCTATAACGACTTGAGTATGAAAAAAGTCCGAAATCTGAGGAATGTCCTATGGAAAATTTTTTATGGGCAAAAAACTGTCCTTAGCCAGGAAAAAAATCGTTTCACTCACTCACTTATCAAATTGATTAGGTACTTCCCAATGAGACAGAGACATGAAACTGAGCACAGAGGTACCTTACAATAACTTGAGTATGCAAAAAGTCTGAAATGTAAGGAATGTGCTATGGGAAATTTTTATGGGTGAAAACTGTCCTTAGTCAAGCAGAAATCGGTTCACTCACTCTCTCATCACATTGATTTCGTACTTCGCAATGAGATAAGACGTGAAACTCTGCATAAAGGTATCTTATAATGACCTGAGTATGGAAAAAGTCCGAAATGTGACCGATGTGCTATGGGAATTTTTTTATAGACGAAAAATTGTCCGTAGCCATTAGGTACTTCTCAATGAGTTGAAGATGCGAATGTCTACACGAAGGTAGCTTATAATGGCTTGAATATGAAAAATATCCGAAATTTAGGGAATGTGTTATGGAATTTTCTATGGGCGAAAAACTGTCCTTACTCAAACAGAGTTCGGTTCATTTACTCACTCATCATTGATTAGGTGCTTCCAAATGAGATAGAGAATTGAAACTCTGCATAACGGTACCCACCTTATGTAATGACTTGCGTAAGTAAAGATTAAAATTTTAAGGAATGTACTACGGAAATTTTTATGGGCGAGAAACTGTCCATAGCCATTAGGTACTTCTTAATGAGATAAAGATGCGAAACTCTCCATAAAGGTACCCTATAAGGGCTTGAAAATGAAATTTGAGGAATTTGCTATGAAAAATTTTTCATTGGCAAAAAAAAAAAAAAAGTCCTTACAATCAGAAATCGGGAACGATTCCGCTATTGAACACATCATGTGCATAGTGATAATGTTGTCAATCATCTGAGTGGTCGAGTTAGTGTCCTCCTCGCTGGTCTACTGGCTACCATGTGCGCCTTTGGTGTATGGGGTCCTGAGTTCGATTCCCGGTGGAAGAGCCTTTGGAATCTTAACTCTCCTCGATGTTTCTGTGTTCGTGTCTCTGTCGTTCTAGGTTAATAGAAAAAGGAGCTAAGGTCACTGAGAAAAATCCGTTATCCAGACAGCGGTATAGTGTACAAATATACGGGATCCTTATGTTTACTACATAAATCAATGCTTAATATACGTTATCCATATGCTACATACATACTGCCCTCTTTCCCGCTTAGATGTTACACAATGTCGTTGCAGGATGTCTGACATCTAACAGTCTTCCGTACATTACGTACGTCAGCTATGTTACATACGGCCATCTGTATGTGAGATCCTGACCGCCTACATACAGGCTTTTCGTTCGTGCGAAAAGTACGTTTATTCGGAACACTTATACGGAAAGTACGTTTAAATATACTTTTTCAGTTATACGTTTAGTGTACGTTAATTCCAAAAACTACAGGATTTACACATGTAACCAACGTTTTTACGTACGCCACATACATTTTTTCTCAGTGTGCGAGTAAAATAAGTCAAAGCTAATAAGTAGTTAAACAAGTTAATGAGGCACTGTCTGTGAATCAGTTAACTTTTAAAAACGTGGGCTAAGACACGTACATACTGCCGTAAATTTCGTGGTTGGAAATCCAGATAAGGAAAGCAAATATTTTGTCTTTTTTCGGTGAAGATTTTTCCTTTATTGCAGTCATTGGTATTAAATAGATATTGAAATTAATTTGATAAGTAAGATACTGTAGAGGTGAGAATATTTAAATTAATGAAGTTTTCAAAGAAATGAGAAATCCAATTGTTCGAATTTATGTGAGACTAGCTACAAAATGTAACCGATTTCGCAAATATATTGGTACCATGAGTTATAATATACTTACCACAGTCGTTATGTAAAAATTGTCTTGATGCTTCGTGTCTCTATCTGTGAACAGTGTGAGAATCTCTTACGTATCAGCTTTTTCATCAACAGTGAATTTCGTGACTTTGCTCTTCATATTTCCTGAATTTGCCTTCCTGGGGGTTCGCCCCCACACCGTTGCCTTTGTTCGGCCTACTTCCTCACACCTCTTAAGCTTACAATTCCCGAATTTCAAGTTTCTTTTCCTATTTCAACTAAAGATAAAATTTTGTATTCCAGGAAAACGCCTGTTTAAATAACATGATGATTTCTTAATCTCTCTTTAGACTCCTTAAAAATTAAAAATATTCAATTTTAGCAATTTTTCTGTAGGTTAGTCCCGGGAGGTTACAATCGTGCCAAATTTCATCATTCTAATCCTGCCGGAAGTGCCTAAAAATTTTGGGGTTTAGGAGACGTCCAATATAAATAACATGGAAAAGGGTTTTCTGTTTCCCATAAAACCACTCTGAAGTTGGAAATTTTCATTTTTACTGACTTACTTAGGTAATACTAACGAAAACGTTGAAGCGTACCGAATTTCACGTTTGTATTCCAATTTCAAGTACCTAAAATATGAGATTATAAGTCCAAAAATGGCCTATTTAAATAGCATGGGGAATTTCTTTCTCTCCCTCTTTAGACTCCCTAAAAATTAAAAATATTCAGTTTTGGCAATTTTTCTGTCGGTTAGTTCCGAAAAATTACAATCGTGTCAAATTTAATCATTGTAGCCCTACAGGAAGTGCCCTATAATTTTGGGGTGTAAATGGTGTCCCACACAAATACGTACCATGGGAAAGATTTTTCAGTTCCCCATAAAACCACTCTAAAGTTGAAATTGTTAGTTTTACTGATTTATTTAGGTAATACTAATGAAAACGTACAAGCATACCGAATTTCAATTTTTTTATTCCAAGTTCCTAAAACATGAGATTATATGTCAAAAAAGACCCATTTAAATAACATGGGAAAATTCTTCATCCAGACCCATTTAAATAACATGGGAAAATTCTTCATCCAGACCCATTTAAATAACACGGGAAAATTCTTCATCATTTCAACTTTCCACGTCAACCGGAAGCACCTCTTTAATTTATATCAGTTCATGTAGCTTTATATACAGTTAGGATATGTTGGTGGCAAATATTATTATAGTAAGATTTGAAGCTTTCCTGGCGGCGTATATTATAAAGTTCTTCTCGGGCAATCAGCCAGGTGAAAACTGGTGGATAGGCCAACGTTTCGAGAGCTGTCATCGTTCTCGTCATCAGGGCAATTATGTAGAGATCAGCGGATATAAGTAATATATACTCTGGGCTGGAGAAAATGCTGGTTCCTGATTGGCTGAAAATGCTGGTTCCTGATTGGCTGGTTCAATCAGGAACCAGCCAATCAGGAACCAGCATTTTCAGCCAATCAGGAACCAGCATTTTCTCCAGCCCAGAGTATATATTACTTATATCCGCTGATCTCTACATAATTGCCCTGATGACGAGAACGATGACAGCTCTCGAAACGTTGGCCTATCCACCAGTTTTCACCTGGCTGATTGCCCGAGAAGAACTTTAAAATATTATTATGTTTACAAGCTATTTGAAAGGTGTATATCATTGGAAGGAAAACCCGAGGCAGTATGAAACTGCGCAACATGAACTCCGTAATTTCGCAATGTGGAAGGGTAGAGAACAACTAAGTATATTGAAACACTAGCCATGTCTAGTGATGTAGCAGCGAGGATTCAGCATGAAGGGTTTTGTGCCCTGTTGATACTCTTCGTATTTAGGTAATGAAAAATGAGATATTAGCGATCGTGATTTTGTAGTTCGGGTAAATAATTTAGAATCTCGTTTGGACATGACTCTCTGACAGATATTTAATAGAATAAATCCTCCCTGCTGTTCTAGTTGCTAGCATGTGCGCCTTTCTTGTACAGGGTCTTGGGTTCGATTCCCGGTGGGAGAGCCCTTGGAAACTAATGTTGTATGTGACACATTATGACTCCTTTAAAAATGTACAATTTTAAATTTAAATCCAGCAATATGCCACAATGGAGAATCCCAATATACGATATTGACATAGTGAACTACAAAAAGAAGTGAAATATGAACAAAAACACCAGAGATGCAAAAAGTGCAGCCAAGTTCATCAGCCTCAAAAAGTGTTGAGATGAGGATGGGTGAGCCAAGTTCCTTGGTCACTGCATCTGAAACGAACACTGGAACTTGGCGCGAGATGTCAAGGAAAATGATGTTAAGGAACCTTAGGGATAGTGGTGGTGGGTTTGGGATCACCACCGACCTTAGGAATATCAACTTTGCTAAGGCGCTAAGGCACATACAGTATACTGCAGTAAGATTGGTGGTTCGAAACCCAGACAAGGAAAACTTATATTCCTCCACGAAATGTCAAAGTAAATTATGTTAATGAGCCTTAGGGATGATGTTTGTGAGCGTGGTGAATTTGGGGATCACCACTAGCCTTAGGGCTGAAATGTCCCGGCCGTAAAACTGGGAACAGACATCTTAATGTATTCGAATATGTTAGACACCTCGCGCCAAGTTCCAGTGTTCGTTTCAGATGCAGTGACCAAGGAACTTGGCTCACCCATCCTCATCTCAACACTTTTTGAGGCTGATGAACTTGGCTGCACTTTTTGCATCTCTGGTGTTTTTGTTCATATATAGATTTACAAAATCAGTCTCTTTTCCTCAATCAATCTACAAAACGGTGCTCGCACTAGTAATGACATCTCGTAGCGTTGTCACGTAGCACACAAATTATAAATAAAGCTTCGAAACCTCAAATTGCAAGTTCTGCAGCGAATAATTCGGTTAGTTGTGTGCTTGTTCATGGACAACCCTAGTTCACATCATGGTTTGATTTTTTCCCTTTTTTATATGTTTATATTTTTCCTTAATAAATGCTTTCTAGCATCTTTTGTAGATTTTATATATAGTGGCGGATACAAGATATGATCAAGGATGGGCTATAGCTCCGATTGGTTCAGTGCTAGAGCGCTCACCTGTGGTGCTTGGGGTCCCGGGTTCGATCCCAGCCCCCGCCAAGGGAACTTTGTGGTGGACAAACACCGCGTGCGTGAGTTTTCTCAGGATTCTCCCGTTTCCTCCCACTTTCTTCATTCCACCATTTCATTCATTACTCATCATCACCGTTTCCTTTAGCCTAACCGGCATAAGAGTGGGACGTAAAACTCAGATTTCATTTCATTTTTTCTGAAAAGGAAGGGGGTGCATGACGTCATGCCGTCCCCCGAGCCTATCTTTGCCCATTGTAATTTTTTTTAGGAAGTGGAGAATGCCATAGATATTTTTTTGTGTGGGGTAAGGCGTTTAGTCGCCTTCTCCGGTTACAACTGTTCGATTTTAGTGTAATATGCCGTATATATTGCTTAAGGCTTTCTAATCATTCACTCTACATGGAGCCGAAATCAGTAAAAAATAGCTTAGTGGTTTTACCCTCTCCCCGATTATTTATAGTTTCACAATAACTTATATAAATCTCATTCGGTTTGATGCAGTATTATATATATTTTCTTTGACTTTTTCCGTAATCTCCTGTTCTTGTAATTAAAATCGGTCATAAATGAGTGATGAATCACTCCCTCGCCGCTTTCTTTATATTAAGAAATATGTCCAAGATATCTTTCGTAAAAATATTAGATTTTCATGGAATATACTTTTTGGAGTTTTTAAATTCATTTCCACTACTTCGATTTAAACTAGGTAGTGAACTTATCTTTTAAATAATAATAATATAGAAAACCATATCCAATTTACTTGAAACTTAGTGCAAACATAGCAACAATAAATAAGGGATAATGTTTATTTTCCTGTTCTGTGAAAACTAGTATAAAGAGTTAATGGCCCCTCTCGAAATATTTTGCAGCTAAATCTGAAAGTAGTAGAAGAATATGACTGATTCAGTTGTAGCTCCGTTCATACATACATTACAATAGTAAAATAATATATTATGAACTTTATCTTTTACATGACAAGCCCGTTCAAGGGAAATATTTTCAACCCTTCGGAAATATTTTAATGCCAGTGAGAGAAACGCTAGAACACGTCCAGTTACCTTGAACTTGTATATATGTACATACTAACGATAAAATATGAGCGCTTTTTTCTTTTCTGCGGAAACCCACGGAAGGGACAACACACCTCTAAACATTTTGCAGTTGACTCTGAAAATGGCAAGATATGTCTAGTTCACTTAAAATTACATGCATACATAATACCTAACAATGAAATAATAGTTTTCTTTTAAGCCAGCAAAAAATTAAAATGGCAAAATCCCCTTCTAATTATTTATCAGAGATTGTCGAATATGTCACATCAATCTGTACTATTAACTTATAACTGCGTACAACAGCTGAAAAGGAATGAATCCAGAGGTTAGCTTGGTGAAAAATACCCCCGAAATTCAGAATTTCCCCGGGAAAATCATGCAACAGTTTTATATTATGTAGGTTTTAGTTTTATGTATTTTACACCAAATGTAGTAAAAATATAAAAAGTAAAATTGTTGTGTTACTCTATTTACAGTATAGTAGAATCTTAACAGATACGGTGACGATTTGTAGCTATTATTATTATTATACCAGCGTATCTCCGAGATTTTACTTTATGTCCATTGTTTTTAGAAAAATGAAATACTATTTAAATTATTTTCTAAGGTTGCTAAACCCATCGATTTTTGCAGAATATTTACTCCTTGCGATAGTATTCCTGGCCTGGACTATTGACCAAGTTAAATGTGTGGTAAGAAAGATTTGGGACACTTTGTCCAATATTCGATTCGAAACGAAATACAGACTAAGTTGGGTCTTGGTCTCGTCTCGAATTATAAATCTATCTCTGTCTCGTCTCGACACATTAAGTCTCAGTCATGTCTCGAAACAGTATTGTCCGTCTCAGTATAGCTAACATCTTTATTTAGAGAAAAAGATGTTTTGCCACTCGTGTTTATTAGAAAGTTTCTCCTTTGATATAATGAAGTACATTTCATACAAGTGTATTTTTTTCCCGCAGGCTGTGTATAAGTGCTACGTGTATGGTTATCAACAGCATATAGCTATGAAGATGACAGTGCCGTAACTTGAAAGTTTTTATGTAAGGGCAAACACTAATATGTGGGTTCCCAGAATTTAGAAACTCAATTAAGATCTATATTACTTCTAGAAGCACCAGTTGGTGTTTAGTGGAAGTAGGGCGGGAGTTAAATTTATTTTATACTTCATCTTAGGTTTTTTCTGAGATGATGATGAATCAGTATTATTTTGAGTACTTTTGGAAATGGCATCGTGGGGCTATTCCATTCTTTAGGAGTTAAAGTGAGAGGACAATATTTACTGGGAACACTAATAATTTTACTGAAATGGGCCCAGATCACATTTCAGGAGGATTTATGTGCCTATGTTTATGGGATGTGGTGAACCTATTCCATGCAACATTTATACATTCATGTTAGTATTGTATCATATGGATTAGGAAAGTTTTATCTTCAAGTGGCCCTTCTTGATTAGCGGAAAGCTTAAATAGGAGGAGGAATTGACCCTCCTGCTGTCCATAAGTATGGCCATGGCAAAAGATAATTCTTGTCAAACTTTTGATAACTATACTCTAAAACGTTACCTTAATATTATATATATATATATATATATATATATATATATATATATATATATATATATATATATATATATCAATAATATGATTAATATATGTAGGGTGTATGTATGTATGTGTGTGTTTTAAATACTCGATTTCTACTGAGCAGACTATTATAAAATTAATTTATTTTATTGAGGTAGATAGACGTCGTCATTCCAATTTTAGAATTGATTTCGGTTGGAATCAAATTTTAAGAATATAACTTTTAGATTATGTTGTTTAATACTTAAGAAACAACCTTAATTGTATTTATGTATTTTACACTTTCTTCACTTTTTAAATTATATTTCAGTAAAATATTTTGTATAATTATTAAATCCTCTTTCTATTTTTTAAAAATAAAACATAGATAATTTGGTGTTATAGAAAAATGTTCTTAGATTGATTAAAGTTGAATTCGGTCATAGCGATACTGGTTACTGTGAATTGTCTGTTAGTACCGCTATTTACAGTAGAGAGACAGTTATTTACAATCTCCATTATTATTTACTTTTTTAGTTATCGGTTATAATGATACTCAAATATTTCTGCACATTGCTATTATCCCTTTGAAGCAACTATAACTAGTTTCCATCGTATTACATATAAACAATGGGAGCGCGGTGGCTCAGTGGTAGAGAATTCACCTGCAGTGCTTGGGGTCTTATATATGACTTATGTTACGTTACTAACTTATGTTACCTCAAGTAGGTCTAATGGCGACATTTTGCAGCTAAATCCGAAAATAGATCAATATGACTAATTCAGATGTAGATTCTTTTACATGTATTATCTGTCAGGAAAGTAAATGTACACCTATTTTTCGAGTCTGGCATTCCTGCGTTCCATCCGTGGAGAGTATGAGAATTAAATCAATCAAATGTTTACTGAGAGGCAAAAAGAAAAGTTTAATCTGAATAAGACATTGCAAGGGGCACAAGCTGTGAATACGAATAGTGCATAGTGTAAATAAAGGACGACACCGAAAGAGAAAGCCAGAAACAGCTGTTAAACTTAGAAAAAAGAGTAAAAATTGTCGAAGTGGGAACATAAAACACAAATACAACAAATACGCCGACAACTAAACATTCACCATGCCATAATCTTAGTGTAGTGGTTAAGGTGCTGGCTTAAAAATGAAAAGGTCGCCAGTTCGGAACCCCGTCCAGGACATTTTTAAATTTTTTTCTTGATAATACATACAGCTCATGAGAGGGTAAAAGAGGTCGTATTTAGTTTTTCGTAGCAATTATTATTGGTAATGTTTAGTACTGATAATACTTTTTGTCTTTGCGTATTGCTTTTATTCTTTTCTTCATTTCGAAAGAGAAGAATATCCGAACAAATGCCACCAAAATTTCTCTTATTTTGAATGTAAACGCCATTTGCGATTAGTAAAGAATAAAAATTGAACGATCCGAAGTAGCTGCAAAAAGTAAAAAGAAAAACATGGAAATGGACCATACTCATAGTTACTAAAAATACAATTTCTACATGCCTTACACCTCCCGACCACATTTCTACGTTAGCAAGTAAGAGGCTCGTGTTTAGGTTAGGCTGGTCAATACGTTTTGCAAAGGGGCCCGGTTTAGCCCTGACGCACCACAAGTGCGAGAAGGGAGCAAAACACTTTTTCTCTCTCCCTCTGTGTGTCTATTTATCTATCTATCTGTGCATATATATAACGCTATTTGTGAATGCCATAACCACCCTACTTTTCAGCGGATTGAGACGAAACTTGGCACAAACATTAATTGTTGAAATGTATTGATGCGTTCGTTAACCAGAATAATCAGATGAAAATGTTCAAAATGGCGGCCCTTCAAACTCTTAAAAAGTTCCAAAGGAACCAAATTTCGCCCATAAATAGATATTCAGAAAGTTTGAATAACTTTTCCTGTTTTACTGAAATATTTCTGTGCAGGGACTCATCCTCTTTTATTGAAATATTGGACCCGATTAATCGCCTAAAGAAGGTTTACGCCCTTTCGCTTCGTTCAGGCTTTTTTTTTTTTTTTTTTTGCAGGAGAGGGTTATTTTCGTATGGGAACAAGATGATTGTTAGTGATGATATGAAATTACACATTGAAAGTGAAGTAACTTGTGAAACGTGGTATTTGAAAAAATAATATAATAAATGTGCTTTCCTCTAACACAGAGAACTGTAAATCATGTATTTAGAGTTGAGTTGAGTTGATTGCGAGTTTAACGCCTCGTTCAGCAGCGAGGCTATATGAGACGTAGACCTACTAATTAACGTGGAATCCGAACCACATGAGCTCCCGCCGGGAATCGAACCCGGGACTCATGTATTTTGAATTCTGGAGCGTGAATGGCGAGGAGTGTTATTTGATTTCCTTTTAGTAACACATTGGAATACAAATAAATGTAGGCAACATTAGTGGTAAGTAAAACAACAATAATAATAATAATAATAATAATAATAATAATAATAATAATAATAATAATAATAAATGTGTTTGTGTTTGTGACTCTTCCTCAATTCTTCTTCAAATGTAATGATTGTAACGCCATATCTCCCTTACAAACAAAATATTAACAATTTATATCAAGAGAACGGGAAACTGTTGAGTGATGGGAGCAACGTTGGACAGTATGCACTCATAGTACTCAGAAAAATAAGCGATTTCAATGCAAAATGAACGAAGAGTCATTGTCATGGATAGTCATGGAGCCACGGCAGAGCCCTCTTGAGGCAAAATGTGGATAACTTATATCGAGAGAACAGGAGGTGATAGGGAGAGGGGACCAACGTTGGACACCGTGGATCCATAAGGCGCATCGAAAAAATTAGGTGGCGGACGCCACCCAGCCTTACTTATTTCTACATAATATAAAATTATATTGTCGAAATACACACACGAGTTAGCTACTAATATTTCATATTATTATTATTATTATTATTATTATTATTATTATTATTTTATTATTATTATTATTATTATTATTATTGACAGAGTCTTTTCATTACGTGAGCATGTTTGACATGAAGCCAAAGAGAAGATCCATCATTCGTAGAAAGAATAGGAATAGTCAGTTACTTTAACTGTGAACGACGGCGAAAAATACGAAAAGAGTGACCAC
This sequence comes from Thermobia domestica, assembly GCF_964235325.1. Taxonomy (NCBI): domain Eukaryota; kingdom Metazoa; phylum Arthropoda; class Insecta; order Zygentoma; family Lepismatidae; genus Thermobia; species Thermobia domestica. The sequence continues at coordinate 139,949,860 of NC_137464.1, forward strand.
GTGGAACAATACTTTCTCTCAAATTGATAAAAAATCAAGCCGAGATAGATTCGAACTTGCATGGACGGCGCAAAAGCCAGTGTTTTGTCCACTTTTGTTTTTTTTAACTGACTCACCGAACGTGTTTCAGTAACTTACTTATTGCTAATTTTACTTGCTTCACTCGTTTAACTTGCTTTTTCTAATAACTTATAATGACAGGAACACGAACACAGAAACATCACGAACAGTTAAAAGTAATAGTTTCTCTCCCGCCGGGAATCGAACCCCGGACAACATATACCAAAGGCGCACGTGCTAGCCACTAGACCAGCAGGGAGGGGACCGCTCACTCCCTGCGTCGTTAGGTATTACGACCACTGTATTGCCAGCAATCACTTCTGTGGGTTGTATACTATGATCACATGTTTCTTCTTTGCTGGAAGAGTTAAACCTTTATTCTAAGTAAGACATAAGGTATTTAGACCTACATGCTCTTCATATAATGTAATAAAAGGGTCAAGCTGGGAATAAGAAAAACAACATTCCATGGACAAAATGGAAACTATTGGCATCAGAAATATTCATCTACGAGGCACCGCAGTAGTATATTTCAGAATAGTTACTGTTTTGTTCAGTAAACGAAGAAAGGGTATAAAAAAGCAAACATGTCGCGTCAACGAGTTCGAATAGAGTTGACAGAGGCGGAAGCAGATGCGTAGTAATACAACAACTTGGTTAAATTGATAATTGGTTCTTTATTCTGTAGTAGATCGTATCACAACTTTACGGGAAAGCAGAGAAAGACTTACTAACGCTATCATACAGTAATCTTTAGTAACACGACCATAAAGACACAAATGGATGTAACTGTGAGTACTACAACTTGGATTTAACGAAAGCCGTTTAGATATTCAGTGGTTTGCAGGGTTGTATAAGACACAATACAATTCTTCATACCGCAGCTTCCAGTAGCTAGATACATGCACTTTCTGATTAGCTACTGAAACTGCTGTCGGATTTTAATACATGACGTATTGCAGGATACAAAATGCTTTGCATTACTTGTTTCTTTCTAGACAGCTATTAGCTTAGTGTTCTGAAAGGTTGTGTATAAACTAGGGATAGCCAATTCCGAAATTATTACTTTTCGGACTCCCGAAAGTAAAACCGTCAAATTACGGAAAATTCCGATTTTGGAATAATTCCGGAATTCGGAAAAACCCGGAAATTAGAAATTCCTGATTTCGTTAACATTCCGGAATTCGAAAAAATTCGGATATTTTTTCAAAATTCGGAATTTTTCTCAATTCCGGATTTTTCTAAATTCCGAATTCTTCCCGAGTTCCGGAATTCCTCTGAATTAGGGAGTTCAACTGAATTCCATAATTTTCCGAAATCCGGAAAGTGAAATTTCCGCTTCCGAAAAATGAATTTATTTTGGTTAATATGAATCGTGGCGGAAATAAGTCTTTGACCAGGTAATGGCGACTGCTTTGAAAGAAATGGAGAGTATGAGAATTCAATCTGTTATATTTTTAGTTTCGTGTGGAGAAGAAACAAACTTGTGAACCAACGGTTTAGGAACAACTCAAGTTATTAATGTTAACGACTTCATAAAAGAGATACGAAAGACAATTTGAATCGAAGAAATATAACATACAAGTTTGCAAGCGGAGACAAAGAAACCTAACAAGATTAAAAGCTATGAGCTAATTATCGCTCAGGTCATACCAATACAAGCAGAAACGTGACATTTGGAAACAATATTTCGGTTTGGTTTAATGTTGCTCACGAGAAGAGAAATTTCTAATCTTGTTTCTAAAATAAAGAAAATAACATGAGAATTAACAATTTAAATTCGGGACAGGTCAAGGCTAACTCAAAATTTTCGTTTCTCTTTGGAGATGAGAATCGAGACGCGACGAAAAGTATCGTAAAGATTTCCCGTCTTGTCTCGATTCTCGATATAGTGTATGTCCATTCTTTAACTAACAATTGCTGTGTATACTGAATCTCATAGGCTATTTCGTTACATTCTATTTCAGAGCTCATTGAATTATGCTCTGTGTAGGTATTTCGTAGCAAAGCTTTTATATTTACCTCTGCATATCCTAAAAATTAGTTTATCATATGCCTTACTGTTGCGTGATATTCAGTTATATTTATTACAGTTATTTTCCTTAAAACAAACAGTAGAATACTTCCTACATGAAACTTCAATGGAACGCTCTAGTTTAAAATGTTGGTAGTTGCAGAGGTGTGTCTTGAAGGTACGGAACCCTTTCCCCGAAATCTCTACTTTTAAGTAAGTTTTGCCAAATTTCAGGGCAAGTTTAAAACTTTTATTATTATTATTATTATTATTATTATTATTATTATTATATAAACACCGTGTATAATCTTTAAAAGATATGCGGTTTGTATCTGAATAGTAGAAGCTAATTGACTGTCGATCTCGGTGGTCGAGAAGTCTTCAGGAGGCAAGGACATTGGTCACGTTCTGGGTTTGAGGTCCGAAGGGGCAAGTATTCGGGCTCGAGCCAAAAAAATTGTTAAAAGTTATAGGCTTCAGCCAAACATGTTCAAAACAGCTGGGATCGAGTTTAGGCTTTTCAACGGCTCGAACGGCTCGGCTTACAGCTCATTCACTATCAAACCGAACCGAGAAGTGAGCCGAGCCAACAGCTTACCCAACCGAGCCGATTTGAGCATCGGCTTAGTTGAGCTGAGTCGAAACGTGCCGATGGACTAGTTTCAACTTAGCTGGCTCGAACCGGTTCACATGAGCCGAGCAGGTGACCCATCCTAACCGAGAAACCTCGATCCATCGGCTCAATTGGGCCGAGCCGACTGCTCATCCCAACCGAGCTGACTCGAGCTGTTCGCTCAGTTGATACGAGACGAACCGGTTGATATCACTAACCGAGTTGGTCTTCTGCTTCGGCTCAAGAATTCGGCCGTGCAGGTCTCAGCCTTAATTTTAAGAATTACAGTATATACTTATATTGGTGATTACGACATTTGAGGCTGTCTCTTAATAATAAAAAAACTCTTGTCTTCTCGTTATCTAGACGAGACGAGATACACTAAAATTGCCCCACGAGATGCACTAAAATTACGAGACGAGACGCACCCCTGTCGTGAGCAACAGTAAAAGTATTCCACGTTACTGCATACATTTCTCATGGCTTTCGCTTTCCAGTCTAAGCAGGCCATTATTTCAAAACGAGTTAAAACGAACTGAACGAGCGAGCGAGCCATTATCAAACTCAACTCAACTCGAAACTCGATCTCGAAAACAGCGACTTGGCTCGGAACTCAACTCAAGAAAATTACCTTTCACTCGTCTCGAATTGAAGAGTCGAGTCGAATTTTGGCTCGACTCGTGCTCATCCCCATTCGTATTTTTATTTTATGTTTCCACTTACCTCCTTACCTGGACTAAACATGTGATTGATTTAGTTCTCACTTTCCGCACAGGAGCGATGAAAATTTATTATTATTATTATTATTATTATTATTATTATTATTATTATTATTATTATTATTATTATTATTATACTATTGAACTTGCACGGCGATATTATGAACATGTTTGGAACGAACCAATAATGTTTCTGTAATGATATTTCCACCAAAGTGCATGCCGTAGTTAATTTATTCGTTGATCTGGAGACAATTTAGTGCCCATTAATAAACTAAATAACATACAATGGAGTAAAATTGCAGAAATGATATCGTATTATACAGTAATATCGCAGTGGAAGTTCAATAGTATAATAATAATAATAATAATAATAATAATAATAATAATAATAATAATAATAATAATAATAATAATAATAATAATAATAATAATAATAATAAATTTTCATCGCTCCTGTGCGGAAAGTGAGAATTAAATCAATCACATGTTTAGTCCAGGTAAGGAGAAAAGCCTAAACTGAATAAGACATTGAAGCGTTTCACAAGCTGGGAATAAGAATAGTGCATGGTCTAAATAAAGGACGACACCGAAAGAGAAATCCAGAAACAGCAGGTAAACGGAGAAAAAAGAGTAAAAATTGTTGAAGTGGAAACATAAAATACAAATACGAATAGGGATGAGCACGAGTCGAGTCAAAGGTAATTTTCTTGAGTTGAGTTCCGAGTCAAGTTGCTTTTTGGAGGTCGAGTTTGATAATGGCTCGCTCGCTCGTTCAGCTCGTTTTAACTCCTTTTGAAATAATGGCCTCATTAGACTGAAAAGCGAAAGCCATGAGAAATGTAAGCAGTAATGTGGAATACTCTTAGTGCGTCTCGTCTCGTAATTTTAGTGCATCTCGTGGGGCAATTTTAGAGTATTTCGTCTCGTCTAGATAACGAGAAGACAAGAGTTATTATTATTATTATTATTACGAGATAGCCTCAAATGTCGTAATCACCAATTTAAGTATATACTGTAATTCTTAAAATCAAGGCTGAGACCTGCACGGTCGAATTCTTGAGCCCAAGCAGAAGACCAACCCTGGTTGTGATATCAACCGGCTCGTCTCGTATAAACTTAGCGAACACCTCGAGTCGGCTCGGTTGGGATGACCCGAGCCGGCTCAGTTGAAACGAGCCATCGACCCAGCTCAATTGAGCCGATAGGTCGAGCTTTCTCGGTTGGGATGGGTCACCTACTCGGCTCATGTGAACCGGTTCGAGCCAGTTGAAACTAGTCCATCGGCACGTTTCGACTCAGCTCAACTAAGCTGATGGCTCAAATCGGCTCGGTTGGGTAAGCTGTTGGCTCAGCTCACTTCTCGGTTCGGTTTGATCGTGAATGAGCTGTAAGCCGAGCCGTTCGAGCCGTTGAGGAGCCTAATCCCGGTCCCAGCTGTTTTGAACATGTTTGGCTGAAGCCTATAACTTTTAACAATTTTTGGCTCGAGCCCGAATACTTGCCCCTTCGGAACTCAAACCCAGAACGTGACCGATGTCCTTGACTCCTGAACACTTCTTGACGCCGAGATCGACAGTCAATTAGCTTCTACTATTCTGATATAAACCTTATATATTTTAAAGATTATACACGGTGTTGATATAATAATAATAATAATAATAATAATAATAATAATAATAATAATAATAATAATAGTAATAGTAATAGTAATAGTAATAATATTAAAAGTTTTAAACTTGCCTGAAATTTGGCAAAACTTACTTAAAAGTAGAGATTTCGGGGAAAGGGTTCCGTACCTTCAAGACACACCTCTACAACTACCAATATTTTAAACTAGAACGTTCCATTGAAGTTTCATGTAGGAAGTATTCTACTGTTTGTTTTAAGGAAAATAACTGTAATAAATACAACTGAATATCACGCAACAGTAAGGCATATGATAAACTACTTTTTAGGATATGCAGAGATAAATATACCTACCTACCTACCAAAATACCTACACAGAGCATAATTCAATGAGCTCTGAAATAGAATGTAACGAAATAGCCTATGAGATTCAGTATACACAGCAATTGTTAAAGAATGGACATACACTATATCGAGAATCGAGACAAGACGGGAAATCTTTACGATACTTTTCTTCTCGTCTCTATTCTCATCTCCAAAGAGAGACGAAAATTTTGAGTTAGCCTTGACCTGTCTCGAATGTAAATTGTTAATTCTCATGTTATTTTATTTATTTTAGAAACAAGATTAGAAATTCCTCTTCTCGTGAGCAACATTAAACCAAACCGAAATATTCTTTCCAAATGTCACGTTTCTGCTTGTAATGGTATGACCTGAGCGATAATTCGCTCCTAGCGTTTAATTTTCTACGAGATACTAATAACTATTATTAGTTTATTATTATTACTATCATTATTCCTGAAGATTTGATAGTTCAAGTATTGAAACATCCGAGTATTCAAATATTTGAATATAACAAAACGTATGTTATCGCGGATCAATCGCCATCAAAAATCCTAAAGTAAAAAAAAAAATTACAACATGCATTTGCACAAGCACCTTGACCACTGAACCGCGATCGCTACGCGGTAAACGATTCGTTTTTAGTCTGGTTACATTAGCTTTCTTTGTCTCCGCTTGCAAACTTGTATGTTATATTTCTTCGATTCAAAATGTCTTTCGTATTTCTTTTATGAAGTCGATAACATTAATAACTTGAGTGTTCTTGAACCGTTGGTTCACAAGTCTGTTTCTTCTCCACACGAAACTAAAAATATAACAGATTGAATTCTCATACTCTCCACTTCTTTCAAAGCAGTCGCCATTACCTGGTCAAAGACTTATTTCCGCCACGATTCATTTAACCAAAATAAATTCATTTTTCGGAAGCGGAACTTTCACTTTCCGGATTTCGGAAAATTATGGAATTCAGTTAAACTCCGGAATTCAGAAGAATTTCGGAACTCGGGAATAATCCGGAATTTAGGAAATTACGGAATTGAGAAAAACTCCGGATTTCGAAAAAAATCCGGATTTTTCCGAATTCCAGAATGTTAACGAAACCAGAAATTTCTAAATTCCGGATTTTTCCGAATTCCGGAATTATTCCAAAATCGAAATTTTCCGAATTCCGGAATTTGTCCGGTTTTACTTTCGGGAGTCCGAAAAGTAATAATTCCGGAATTGGCTATCCCTAGTTTATACAGAACCTTTCAGAACACTAAGCTAGTACCTGTCTACAAACAAACAAGTAATGCAAAGCATTTTGTATCCTGCAATACGTCATGTATTAAAATCGAACAGTAGTTTCAGTATCTAACCAGAAAGTGCATGTATCTAGCTACTGGAAGCTCAGGTATGGAGAATTGTATTGTGTCTTATACAACCCTGCAAACCACTGAATATCTAAACGGCTTTCGTTAAATCCAAGTTGTAGTACTCACAGTTACATCCATTTGTGTCTATATGATCGTGTTACTAAGCTTATTATATGATAGCGTAGGAAGTATTTTTCTGTCCTCCCGTAAAGTTGTGATACGATCTACTACAGAATAAAGAACCAATTATCAATTTAACCGAATTGATGTATTACTACGCATCTGCTTTCGCCTTTGTCAACACTGGTCGATCTCGGTGACAAGATGTATTTGCTTTTTTATACCCCTTTCTTCGTTTACTGAACAAAACAGTAACTATTCTGAAATATACTACTGCGCATGCCTCGTAGATGAATATTTCTGATACCAATAGTTTCCATTTTGTCCATGGAATGTTGTTTTTCTTATTCCCAGCTTGACCCTTTTATTACATTATATGAAGAGCATATAGATCTAAATACCTCATGTCTTAGATAGAACTCTTCCAGCAAAGAAGAAACATGTGATCATAGAATACAACCCACAGAAGTGATAGCTGGCAATACAGTGGTCGTAATCCCTAACGACGCAAAGAGTGAGCTATGCCCTCCCTGCTGATCTAGTGGCTAGCACGTGCAACTTTGGTGTATGGTGTCCCGGGTTCGATTCACGGCGGGAGAGAAACTATGATTTTTAACTGTTCTCGATGTTTCTGTGTTCGTGTCGCTCTCGTTATAAGTTATTAGAAAAAGCAAGTTAAACGAGTGAAGCAAGTAAAATTAGCAATAAGTAAGGTACTGAAACACGTTCGGTGAGTCAGGTAAAAAAAAGTGGACAAAGCACTGGCTTTTCGCGCCGTCCATGCGAGTTTGAATGTATCTCAGCTTGATTTTTTATCCATTTGAGAGAAAGTATTGTTCCAGGTAATCACTCTTTTCGTATTTTTCGCTCTCGCTCACAGTTAAAGTAACTGACTATTCTTATTCTTTCTACGAATGATGGATCTTCTCTTTGGCTTCATGTCAAACATGCTCGCGTAATGAAAAGACGCTGTCAATAATAATAATAATAATAATAACAATAATAATAATAATAATAATAAGAAGAAGAAATATTAGTAGCTAACTCGCGTATGTATTTCGACAATATAATTTTATATTATTATGTAGAAATAAGTAATGGTGGGTGGCGTCCAACCCAGTAATTTTTTCGATGCGCCTTATGGGTCCACGGTGTCCAACGTTGGTCCCATCCCACTATCACCTCCTGTTCTCTCGATATAAGTTACCGATATTTTGCCTAAAGAGGGGTCTGCCGTGGCTCCATGACTACCCATGACAATGACTCTTCGTTCATTTTGCATTGAAATCGCTTATTTTTCTGAGTACTATGTGTGCATACTGTCCAATGTTGCTCCCATCACTACAATTTCCCGTTCTCTCGATATAAATTGTTAATATTTTGTTTGTAAGGGAGATATGGCGTTACAATCATTACGTTTGAAGAACTGAGGAAGATATTGCCTTGCCAGGAACAACACTTATTATTATTATTATTATTATTATTATTATTATTATTAGTAGTAGTAGTAGTAGTAGTAGTATTAGTAGTAGTATTTTACCTACCACTATTGTTGTCTACCCTTACTTGTATTGCAAAGTGTTACTAAAAACCAAATCAAGTAACATTCCTCGCCATTCACGCTCCCGAACTTGAAATACATGATTTACAGTTCTCTGTGTTAGAGGAAAGCACATTTATTATATTATTCTTTCAAATACCACGTTTCACAAGTTACTTCATTTTCAATGTGTAATTCTATATCATCACTAATAATCATCTTGTTCCGATAGGAAATAACCCCCTCCTGCAAAAAGAAAAAAAGCGTGACCGTAGCGAAAGGGCGTGAACCTTCTTTAGGCGATTAATCGGGTCCAATATTTCAATAAAAGAGGATAAGTCCCTGCACACAATTATTTGAGTAAAACAGGAAAAGTTATTGAAACTTTCTGAAATTTGGTTCCCTTGGATCTTTTTAAGAGTTTGAAGGGCCGCCACTTTGAACATTTTCATCTGATTATTCTGGTTAACGAACGCATCAAGATATTTCAACAATTAATGTTTGTGTCAAGTTTCGTCTCAATCCACTGAAAATTAGGGTGGTTATGGCATTCACAAATAGCGTTATGTATATGCACAGATAGATAGATAAATAGACACACAGAGGGAGAGAGAAAAAGTGTTTTGCTTCCTTCTCGTACCTGTGGTGCGTCAGAGCTAAGCCGGGCCCCTTTGCAAAACGTATTGACCAGCCTAACCTAAACACAAGCCTCTTACTTGCTAACGTAGAAATGTGGTCGGGAGGCGTAAGACATGTAGAAATTGTATCTTTAGTAACCATGAGTATGGTCCATTTCCATGTTTTTCTTTTTACTTTTTGCAGCTACCTCGGAACGTTCAATTTTTATTCTTTACCAATCGCAAATGGCGTTTACATTCAAAGTAAGAGAAATTTTGGTGGCATTTGTTCGGATATTCTTCTCTTTCGAAATGAAGAAAAGAATAAAAGCAATACGCAAAGACAAAAAGTATTATCAGTACTAAACATTGCCAATAATAATTGCTACGAAAAGCTAAATACGACCTCTTTTACCCTCTCATGAGCTGTATGTATTATCAAGAAAAAAATTTAAAAATGTCTTTGACGGGGTTCCGAACTGGCGACCTTTTCATTTTTAAGCCAGCACCTTAACCACTACACCAAGATCATGGCATGGTGAATGTTTAGTTGTCGGCGTATTTGTTGTATTTGTGTTTTATGTTCCCACTTCGACAATTTTTACTCTTTCTTCTAAGTTTAACAGCTGTTTCTGGCTTTCTCTTTCGGTGTCGTCCTTTATGCACTATTCTTATTCACAGCTTGTGCTCTTGCAATGTCTTATTCAGATTAAACTTTTCTTTTTGCCCCTCAGTAAACATTTGATTGATTTAATTCTCATACTGTCCACGGATGGAGCGCAGGAATGCCAGACTCGAAAAATAGGTGTACATTTACTTTCCTGACAGATAATACACCTTGTCTGAAAAAGGTTGAGCGCATTCTTCATTGGTGTTTTGAGGCTAAAATTTTCTACGTCCAGCTTCGGGTATCTTCGGAAAAAAGTAAACCAGGTTCGAAACTCCAAGCCAGCCTCTGCAATCGGGAAAAAGTTTGCAGATGTGTTTTTCTTCTTTTAAATATAATAAGACTTCTTACTAAGTGTAGAAAAAAAGAAACACTGATTGAAATACTTAACGATACAATATTTCGAAACTTTGTATTAATGTCAGCACATTCTGGTTTGCCATTTAGCTCTCCATACATAATTGAACATTTAGATGCGTTAAAAAATCTTTCCATATGTAAAAGAATGCTCAAAGTTAAGACATAGAACGTAATTATCGCCTCAAAAACAGCGTTTGTAGTGGATATGGATATCATAATTTTCTTGAGAACAGTTACACATGTTTCGCTAGAAGCATGTTTCTGTAAATCCTTGTGCTAGCTCACTGGTAAGCATTTCGCTCGAGCCTTCGAGCAGTGCAGATCGCAGCAGAACCGGAAGTGACTATTTGCTTTATCCACACCTGTTGTGAACTGTTCATCGACGATAGTTGAGGCCTATTTCGGCTGATTGGTGTTATTTTCCTACAGTGAAGATAGTTTAAGTTGTGTTCATATTCTAGTGCGATGCCTTATAAGAAAGAATTGCAATACAAGCTTATTTTTGATAAGCGATACTGGAGTTCTCGATCCCATTCGAGCCTTGTCTACCAATGGTTGACTGATAATTTTCCAGGTATTTTTGAGAAAATTTGTGCATTACAGCTCCACGAAGAGTCTTATAGTATTTATATCAAATTTAAATCTATTGCGGCTTATGATCAGTTTTCATTGACAGTACCGGACACAGTGCCATTTAAGCATGCTGACGGCAACACAAGCCTAGTTCGCATCGTCCCAGAAGAAGACCCAGTGAAAATGGTTCGTGTTTATGATTTTCCACTAGAAGTGCCCCTCACAGTGTTAGAGGACCATTTTCGGGCTTATGGTACCGTGCGTCGAGTTGAAACGCAATATTGGACTGCCCCATTTCCCACTTGAATCGACAGTGGTGTTAGAATCATACACATGGAACTGACGAAACACATCCCTTCCCGTGTCATCGTACAGGGCTACAAAGTGAGTGTCTCGTATGAGGGACAACCCATTACCTGTTTTTTTTTTTGCCAGAGTTTTTCCCACACCGTATCCTGCTGCCCAGTCAAGAAAAAACCAGTTGCACAGGGTGTGAAACCTAACGCTGCATCAGTTCAGATGACGGAAATAGGGAAAGTGCTGCGTCCTGCTCCTTCCTCAGATTTTGTGGACCGCTTGTCGGGGGCCCCCTCAGACCTCCCGTCCGGCCCCGCGCAGGATAAACCTATCCTTGATGTTAATGACTTCCCTCAGCTACCTCGCCGATCAGATGATTCTACGTCATACAAATCATTGCAGCCCGAGATGGAGGAGTCCACACTCCCTGCGCCCCCGCAGGAACCTACCGATCCGCCACTGGAAGTTTCGAAGATGTCAGTGCAATTTACAAATCAGAATATTACAACAATTTCAGCAGAGTCTATGACAAGTGGTAATGGAGCTTATATTCTTCCTACTTTTTCCCAGAGTGCTAATTCCGAGGAGTCTGATTCTCTCTCTCAACAGAAACGCCGCCGAATTTCAAGGTCAGCAAATAAAAAGAATGAACAACCTGTTTCCCAGTGTGTTCCACCACGAGCCAAACAGCCAAGTTCCCGAGAACCTCCCCCACAATTTCGTTCCACGTCTGATTCTGAGTTTTAGTGAGTGTTGTTTGTTTGCCTTCTTGTCACGATACGACAACAGCTGTGTTTTTGTGTCGATACATATTCGCATGTTATGCGTGTTTTTTTGTTTTCTCTATTTTTCCTCGTTTGTTCTTATCAAGTGTGCCAGAATAATAGTTTTGCTGTGGTCTTATCTACCAATATTTCTACGGATTTTTCAAGTAAGTACTGTAATGTGTGTTTTTTCATAGTGCCTCAGAGCATGCCCATGTTAAATGCTTTCACTCTTCTAACTCTTAATATAAATAGGGTTAGCTCTGCACCAAATCTAACGTCGTTAAAGCAGTTTATCGAGCGTCGCCGTCCAGATGTATGTTGTCTCACTGAATTGACTTTTCATTGTTTCGATTTTCTCCCCGATTATAACGCTATAATTAACTGTCATAACACCACAGGAGTCGCGATACTTGTAAGAAAAGGTTTGGTTTATAATCGTGTCATGCTATCACGTGATGGTAGAGCAATTAGATGTTATATCTCAGGAATATGCATTATCCTATTATATGCTTATTCTGGATTTCTTAAAATTAAAGAGAGGGATGAGTTTTTTGCAACGACTATACCATCTACGGTTCCTCCTGGTGTCGATCAATGTATAATGTTGGGCGACTTTAATGCGGTGATAGATCCCAGGGACTCCCTCACCCCCTCACCTCCCTGCCCAGCACTTGTTGAGCTTGTGCGTGCCATGAAGCTACATGATGCTCTTTTTGTTTCTAACTCACCGCATGTGATGACATTTCCCTGTTTGTCAACTCAAAGTCGCCTCGATCGGGTTTATGTCACAGATTCTTTATGCAAGGCAGTGCTTCACGTTTTAACCCTCTTGCCCCCTTTGTCAAATCACGCTGCGGTTGAAGTAGCTTTTAAGCTTCCTTTTTCTCTTCCCGCTGGACGCGGTCCATCGTATTGGAAGATTAACAATACCCTTTTGTCTCGTGAGGACGTGATAGATGAATTTACGACGCGCTTTGAGTATTGGTGTAAGATGCAACGACATTTCCCCAATGTTGATACATGGTGGCAAGTATACGGTAAACCTAAAATTCGCAATTTTTTCCAATGGCGCGGTAAATTGGCAGAACAACAGGACCGTACGCTTTCAGAATTTTTCCATCGTGCTCTCGGCGAGTTGTGGACATCCCCCCAACGTTGGCCAACAGGATCCAAATTCAGGAACTTAAGAGTAGGTTGCGTCAACTAGATTCACATGCATCAATACAAGCCTATTTCTCCGAGGATTTTTATCATTGCTTCCCAGAAGAAACTGCTTCTATCTACCAAACTGATCTTCTGTTTCGGAAGCGGAAAGCTACGTACATTGACTCCCTCACAACGGCAGGTGTAATAGTAGTTTCTGACTCGCTACAAATACTCCAAGAATTCACAAGGCATTATACAGCTTTTACAAGTGTGCAGACTCCGGACCTCTCTACCGCCCCAGAATTCTTGTCTGCTCTGCCTCACAAGTTCACAGAGACTGATTCTCATGCCTTAACACGTCCTATCACTGCGGATGAATTTTTTTCTGTTCTACGGGGAACCAAAGGCCGTAGCTCCCCTGGGATTGACGGTCTGAGCTTTGTTTTTTATAAGCGTTACTGGTCCTTTCTTAGCCGTACACTGGTTTCCCTGTTTAACGCATGGTTATCTGGGGAGCCCTTTTTTCACAACGTAGCTATTGTGGTTCTCGTACCAAAGTCCTCCAACGCGCGAGTCGTGACCGATTATAGGTCGCTGTCCTTATTACCAGTGGATCTTAAATTATTTACAAAAGTTCTCGCACCCAGACTTCGTCCCATTATTCGGAAATACATTAGCCCGTATCAAGCTGCGCTATATGACTCGCATAACATCCAATACACGCTTCGCTCCCTGCGGGACCTATTTGCGTATTATCACCTTCGCCATGTTCCTGCTGGCGTACTCGCAGTGGATTTAGCCAAAGCTTATGATTCTGTAGACCATCAGTTTCTCCATCAGACGCTTGAATCTTGGGGTTTTCCCACTGTTTTTCGCCGGGTGATTCATAATCTATATGCTAACGCTCAGTTCCGCTTACAAATAAATGGACATCTATCCCCAACCATCCCTTTACGACGCGGACTACGCCAAGGGTGCTGTCTTAGCACCGTTCTTTTTGCTCTGGTTTTAGACCCACTTCTCCATCATTTGGCCATGTTGTCTTCGAATGGACCCTCCCTGTTCCGCAGTCAAAACATTTTTGGGTATGCTGACGATTTGACCATAACAGGAAGATCCTGTATCACTACAGGGCGTGTTTCCTGTCCTGACCCGTTTTTCCCGATGCTCGGGTTTGCAGTATAACGACAACAAAACACAGGTGTTGCCCTTTAACGGTTTTCAGCTCCCAGAGGACCCTTCAGTTTCTCCTGCCTTACCGCATGTCACCTCACTCACTATTTTAGGCATCCCCTTCACGTCTAACCCAACTCCCAACTATGATAAAGTATGGGCTCCCCTTTTAACGCAAATTCGTCAGTTGTTCTATTCACAGCGCTTCCGTAGGCTTAACTTACTTCACCGTATTCATTTTATCAATATTTTTGTTGTGTCTAAACTGTGGTACAGAGCGCGTGTGTTTCCGTTCCCAGAAATTTATGCCAAACGATTTGAATCCTTATTCCTATGGCATATTTGGCGAGGTTTTTATTTTCGCATTCCCCGTCAAGCCCTTTATTTGCCTCGTTCCGCTAGTGGGCTGGGCTTAGTCAATATTCGTATCAAATGTCAAACGTCGTTTATGGCTGACACTTATGCAGCGCTCTCATCACTCAGTTCTATCACTAACCATTGGGTAAGTTGTTTCTGGAAGGATTATAGTCAACCGCAAAACCCTTCTTATATTCAATTCGTTGATCAGTGCCCGGCCTATATCAAAACGTTTATCCGATATTGGAATTATTCCGGGATGGTTCTCCACCCTCAACAACACAATGCGCGCTCGTTATATAGGACACTCAATGCGCACTCTTTCTCTCACACTACTTTAGGCGTACCTCAAAAGTATCCACACGTAGATTGGCCGCAGGTGTGGTCTAATATCTCAAACCCCTTCATACCTGAGTACATGCAGGTTTTGTGATTTCAGGTAGTACATCAACTTTTCCCGACACGGGCGCGTCTTTATGAGATTCAACGAGCCCCAGATGATTTGTGTGAGCACTGCCAGCAAGAGGACACATTAGCCCATCGATATACACAATGTGTCGGCTCGCCATTGATTTGGCACACCATGCAGGAGGTGTTGGGCCGCATTACCCGTCGCCCGCCTTCATACTTCACGGCGCAATTTATGTTATTCCCAGATTTTCATTTTTATCCCCCCACTAAACATCGAGCGGTGCTGCTTCTTGTTGCCAGCACTCTCCTATATTTTCAGCGCTTCAAAACCTTGTTAGATGCACGCACGTATTTTGAATTTTTGAAACGTACACGTCGAAAGTTGTACACCCCAGACAGGGACCGGCAACTTTTTAGCCGGTTTTTGGAAGTGGTTTTGCAATAACGCACATCCCTCTCTTTCGGAATAGTTTTTTTTAAATATCATAGAATATTCTATTGTAATGTTTAGTATAAGTATTATTATGTAATACAGTAAACAGGCTTCCGCCCCCTTTAGTACAGTTTTCCCCCTTTTTATTATTATTATTATTATTATTTTTCTTAATTTTCTTTTGTGATGTATAGTATATGTGTTATGATGTAATATAGTAAACAGGCTACAGCCTCCTTTTGTACTTAGTCATGTTTGGCTCCTGTGGTTGTGTTCTCAGCTTGTAATTTCTGTACGGAAATAATAAAACTTGTAAGCTGTCGGATTTCAAATCGTAAGGTTGTGAGTTCGATTCTCATCTGGATCAACGGTTTTTGTTAAAATTATATTTTCCGCAATGCATGAAAAATTATATAAAATAATTACATTAAAATACATCAGTTATATATATAAATATATATATATATATATATATATATATATATATATATATATATATATATATATATATATATAACACAATCATTGCAGAACATAGTAATTATTATGTTTAAAATATAACATCTGAGATAGGTAGGTGTTCACAGTAGGTCAGTATTATATAAGAGAATGTCAAATACAAGTTAGGAAAATCGTTCAATAGCAATAAATAAATTATGTAGTGTATTTATTTGCAGCTATTTGTCATACAGATGTAACTTCTCAATATTCTCATTACAGCATGTTTTTACATTCGTGAAATAGAGTATATTCCAACGGATATAGAAAGTGTATAAACAGAGTATCCAAAGTCGGATCCTGCTTGAAGACACATAATTTTTCACGCTCCCCTTAACGTCACGGGATGAAACACAAATTCTCTTTAGAACGGAATGTCGATACTTAGAGCCTCATTCGAATACGTTGAATATGCTTTTGTATATTCATCTCTCTCTCTCTCTCTCTCTCTCTCGCTTTGTTTATGTGTGTGTGTGTGTTGCGGGATATCCCAAGTTGAATACACCATTTGCAAAGTATATGAGCATCATTGTCATCGAATACCAGAAATTGAAAATCGTGTTTGGGTTGCGTGTTCATGTTAGCTCACTGGTAGAGTAGTGGCTTGGTAATGTAGGGGTCTTGAGTTCAAAGCCTGCAGCGATTTGTCGTTTTTTTTTGTTAGTAGAATTGCACTGAAATCGGATACAAGGAGTGGTTTACTTCTAGAAATATCTTCAGAATCGTTTAGGTAGCCCTGAAAAGGGCTGTTTTCGGGAGTTAAGGCGGGGACATAAATATTGTGTCAGAGACCCTTCTGAATTTATTACACGCTCCATTCTTCTGGGCATGGGATCTATTAAATGGGTGACAAGTCTATCTCCTTCCCCTACCTCCAGCCATGCTCCGGAAAGAAGATGCCACAGGTCATCCTGAGTTCTTGGTGGATTTTCCTCAGGCCAACTGTCCCTTAGAGTACGCTTCACTTCTGTCCACATATTTTCTATGGGATTGAGGTCTGCTCCACGAGGCGGCCAGTCAATTAATAAAAATGTAGAGATATGTTTTTCTTTCTGTTAGATATAATAAGACATGTTGAAATGGTATTAAGTGTAGAAAAAAAGAACATTGATTGAAGTACTTAATGATACAATATTTCGAAATTATGTATTCACACTCTTGTTTCGTCATTGTGATTTCCATACGGAAAAGAGCATTTGCGTATGAGCTCAGTTCTATTTCAGAAGCAGATTCCGAAAAGCGGTAATGTTAGCTCAGTGGTACACCCCGAGCGTTTAAATCGTGAGTTCGATACCCGTTCAGGTGATATTCTTTTATGATATTCTACTTTCCTTAATGCATGAAAATTATGTAAAATAGTTACATTACAATTCATCAGTTGTATATATATATATATTCATATCATTTCACGACATAATTAATACTGATCTTTAAAATATAACATCTGAGGTATTGACAGAACGTCGGTATGTTATATGTGAATATTAAATACAAATTAAGAAAATCGTGTAATAGCAATAAATAAGATATGTAATGTATTTATTTGCAGCTATTTTCATACGCAGGTAACTTGTCAATATTCGCATTACAGCATTTAGGTAGAGCATATCGAAAATCGGATCGTGGTTCAAGACAAAAAACTACCTAGCCGCAAACTGTCACGTAAGAAATTTATGAATCGCAAAAGTAAAGTGAAAAGATTGAGAGCGGTAATACCATAATCGCTCTCTCTCTCAACCCTCTCTTATCTGTATTTATACGTATAAAAGTGTATGTATGTATGTTCCAACATAACTCATGTATGCCTAGAGCAGGGTTTCTCAACCTGGGAGTCGCGGCCCCTAAGGAGTCGCGAAGATAAGCGGAAGAGATAAATATAGTTAGAATCTAATACCGGAAATTATTTTTAAATATTATTTTGAATTTTGTTCTGATAGGCATACTTTTATTCTTATACATAGGCCTACTGTAAAGCACAATAAAAAATAAGTCTAATGAACATTTTCAAAGGGTGCAGAGTTGTTTAAAAATGAATTTAAATGAAAGGGGTATGATATGAAACTAATGAGAATTGTATATAGAAATGCTAGAAAAATACACAAGGAACAAAACCTGCACATTGAAATACAATGAAAATTGAAACCTAATGAGATACCTAAGCATAGTGTAATTTCACTTGTACAGCAATGCCCGGTTCAATCTTCGTGACGAACATTATCAAGCCATTTTCAACTGATAAGCGATTTCTTGTCTATGTTTTAATGTTTACCCTGAAATAAAACACACACACACACTTTCGCACAGGTACGAAATAGCAAATGGAATTATTACTTTTAAAGCAGCAGATACCAGACCAGGATATTCTTTTCTCCTCATCAGGCAGAACTTGTCCAAGTCTTCGTTACAGAAAACCAGTTGCAAAGACTTGTCGCATGATCATTCGATTATTTGGTCAAGAAGTTGTGGGCTTAGATCAGATACTTTAATGACCTTTTCAATGAAGGAGTTTAACATCCATCTTGAACCAACACCTTCGTCGTTGGGAATATAGATATTACAGTTACTGAATCCACTGTCAGTGCCGGGCGCCGAAAAAAGGGGGCACAAATTTCGGAGGAAGTGTGTTACTCATGGTGCATGTGCACATGTATAAAATAGAAGGACAAAGTAATAAAATGTGCTCAAAATCAAGGAAATGCAGGGTTTACTCTTGAAAATTGTATTGAGCTTCGTGCCAAACATGGTGGCGCTTCGCAGTTAGTCTGTCGACCTCACTCATATGTACGGAGACATCGTCATATACTCTAGCCCCGGGCGCTGATTTTCCATGCCACGGCTCTGTTCACTATAAACAAGAAATGGATTCTACTATTATAGAAGTAAGTATGTTAAAAATCCCATACAAGCTTATTATACAACACAAATTATAAAAGGGTCGCTGGCAAGAGGATGTGATAAAAGGGGATCGTGATAGGAATTAGATTGAGAACCACTGGCCTAGAGTAATTTTAACCACATTTCTTATAGTCTGAAAAAGAGTGCTGTTGGGTTACCTATGGTGAATGGGAGGGGGATACATACAAAAGAATGATAGAAAATGATCGATATTAGTGTCGAATTCATAGTTTCCGGGGTCGCTTAGAGAAATAGTGTGACTTTCGATTTCGCTTAACTCCGATTAGCTCTCATTAGTTGGAATGGGCACGAGCGACTTTTCTTTGAAACTCGATTCGACTCGAAACAGACATCTTTGAGGTCTACTCTAGGACTCGGCGCGAAAAATTTCCTCTAACTCGACTCGGATTAGAGTCGAGTCGAACCAAAACGAGCCAAATCCTGTGTGTAGTCCTACCGAGACAATACATAGACAACATAATTATTCTATTATCAATTATACTACTATTACTACAAATAATAATAATAATAATAATAATAATAATAACTCGGTAGTCATGAAGTCTACAAGGCAAAGACATTGTTCATTACTCTAAGCTGTAAGCGTCGGTGGACTACAGATGGTAAACTATTGACCTCTCGCCAAAAATTGGTGGTCCCGGAGTGACGATCAGCTGTGGCACCAGTTCCATTTTGAAAACTTTACTACCATTGGCACAGACGCGATGAAACGCCAACGAACCACAAAAATACTCTCCCAAAATATGTTAAATTGCCTATATCTGTGATTTTTTATACTTAGGTGAGTCAGAAAAACACTAAACAAATACCCCGGGGTGGACGCGAACTATCAATATTACGATTACTAGGCACGTGTTCTTCTGACTTCCCCACGGAAACGATCATAAAAAGCTTGCTTGTGGAAGGATAAATTATTGAGGTCTTAGTTTAGCCAATCAGACAAACCCCTACATCTCGAGTTTTAGGAGGTGGTACCGTGACCCATTTCAGATTTATTGCTTTCTGGTCGGGTACTATCTATGTGCAAAATTTGAGCATAATAGCCGACATACATCTTCGGTGCCTCTTCTCTTTAGTACAATTTTAACCAGAGATAGTGTGAGTCAATGAAAATTTGATCCACGACCCACCATGACCTACTATCACCCAACACTCAAATGACCCATTGACCCACTCTGACCCATCATCCATCGTGATCCACTCTGACCTACCACCAACTATGAACTACTCTGAACCATTGCGACCAACTCCGACCGACCAAAACCCATCGTCATCAACTCTGACCCATGATCCACGTCCTTCTCTCCATTGACTAAAGAGGTTACACTTGTAATAAACAAAACTATGAAATTATCACTTATCGGAGTTTGAATTTCTACCGTCAATGGCTCATTGCACCTCTCTATTACAATATTGGTGGATCTGACCTTTAAGATATACAATGGTAAAGTGTTTCTCATCTTCCGAATTAAAATGAATTTAAATTTATCACATATAATTATTTCTTTGTTGCCTTACATACACATTTCAGTAGAAAATAGGATGAAATTTAAGTCTGAAATCAAGGAAAAGTAGACAAACGTAAAAAAGAAAGAAAAACTAATTTTCTATATAATTAAGCATGCCGTACTAATTGAAAATGCCCATGTAATTAAGTTCAGAATACCAATTTTATGGCCATTTTCTCTCAACTTTATGGCATGATTGCCTTATGTTCTGAACGCTCCATATATTAAACACCAGCTTCTGCAATTATAAATAGAAAGCAGTGGGTATAAAATTCGAAGAACTGTAGGTTTCATTACCCAATTTCTTTCTCAACTAATATCAAACGTTTTGGATTATTTTTAAAAATCAACCCACTACATATTTCCACTATATAGAAAATCCCCCCTCCGCTCATAAAAAAATTAAAAAAATGTCAGGACATATGCTCTTTATTTTAATAAAGAGTTATATGCTGAATTTCAGCTCTTAGTTCAACGACTTGTGAGATACTCAATTTTTCGCAAAAATTCGGACTTCTACTCCCCCCTAAGGATATGTATTATAATTCTTAGGTTTGTTTATTTTTGGTACCTTCAGTGAAGCAAAGTAGTACTTTAATTAACTTCTCGAATCTACTAGAGTTTACAAATGAATTATATCATTTTCTTTTCACTGTCAACCTTTAATTGACTTACACCAAACACTCAATTAAACAGGAGCCTTTCTGAATCCCAAAAACTATAACAATAACTATGATCCCACTTGGCGTTACCATAAGCCACTAAAATATCAAAACCCACTCTTAGCTCATCAACCTACCATAACAGTGTCCACTCTCGGCTCTTCGACCTTATTATCAACAGCCACGCTTGGCTCATAAACCCTAAAATATCAATTGCCACACTGGCTCTAACTTTCCTTAACATAAAAAAGACTTCAGCCACTTATATGGCTCATTTTCTACATCAACACGATTACATATTATTTATTTCTACATAGTAACATCCTTCATTTGTTGTTTCTATTTTCCAACACTTTGTCCGAAATCAACACCATGTTCGGCTAACTAATATAACCCAATACTCTCCCGCGTATTGCCAAAAACAAATTGTCAAAAACACAGTCTCATCCCAATATTCTCCCGGGGATTACCGAAATAAAACAGCAAAAGAATTCAAGGTCTACATAACTACAACAAAAGATGATCTCTAATTCACGGCTAAACATACGCACTTTTGCTCTCGTCGTCCCCAATAACTACATATTTCTCCGCCCCTTCATTCCTAACTTAAAAATAAAACTTAATTCGAATATGCTTAATTAGTGAATTTATTACAATTAAATACCACTCACTAGATGCTACAGCTACAACTACGTAACAAAAAATAAAAAATGTGAAACATGTTCTGAATTATTTTTAGATTTCTAACGCTAATATTAAACATATTACAATAGTAAAAGAGGATTGTTCATGAAATAGTATATTTGCTCTTGATTTTTAACTTTTTTTCATAAGGAAAAAATTAAGATATTATTCAAGTTTTAAACTTCGCAAGCTGCAAATATGTTGCCCTCTAGGCAATGGGACTAATGTGAAATGTGGACTAATGTGGACTAATGGAAAATGCGGCACTGTTACCGGCGCTGAAAACTTACGATTCAATTCTAATATTGGTTGACGTAGATATTTTTATGTCGCTACGTAACCATCCTGGGTGCTAATGGGAGCTTAATTGGACTTGAATTGAAAGTAGAACTATTCATCTAAGCGACCACGAAACTATGGATTCGATACTAATTTCGACCCGTTTCTAGCATTTTTGATATGTATCCCGACAGTACTCTTTTCCAGACTGTAACAAATATAGTTAAAATTTCTCTAGATATATCAGAATTATGTTGAAACACACACATACATCCACTTTTATATTCTGTATAAATAGAGAGTGAGCGAGCGAGCGAGAGAGAGCGACTCAAGGCATCACCACTTCCACATTGCAAAAGCATATATCAGGAAATGACATAGGCGGAACTAGAAAGGGTTCAGGGGGTGCCGGCTCCCCCTAGAAGCAAAGCTGGCCCTCCCCAGAATTTTTATACTGGATGAAAATAATGTTATTAATTTACCTCAATTTACGCATAACAATTTTAATGATGCTTGCATTCGACATGTTTAGTAGTGTCTATATTCGTTCGCCTATCGACTTTTTTTTTTAATTATGGGTCTATGGTCTTGTGCCTGAATGTAATAAAATACCTGGACTAATGTGATAGTGGGCAGTAAAGTGACCTCTCGACTTGAGCTGTATGCGACTTTTTTTATTTGATAGCTTCGTTAATGTAAATTATTTTTGTATTCTTTCAAGTAATTCACTTATTGACGTAGTAATTTTTTCTTGTTTATATATGTGTAATAAATCAGTCTTATTGTTATTATTTTATTTATAGCATACTGTAGTAATGTTTGAACAGTTACGATTCTCAGAGCAAATTATTAAGGTACACTAAAAAAACAGAAACGAAAGAAAAAAAGAAGCCGAACTCTTGAACTGCTAAACTGAAGCAATTACGCACATAATACCCATTCAAAGTCACTATTCAATATTGTTTGTTGCTTTTCCTCCTTCTTCTTAGTATTAGTATTATTTATGAACTGAAGTTTGTAGTTACATTCTTAAGGTATAAACTGTAATCAGGTGCGCACCCAGAAATTTTTGTTCAGAGTGTCGAAAGTTGGGAGGGGTACAATATTGCAAGACACAGACATGACGTTATTCTGCGTCCGAGTAAACCATAAATAATTTCCAAGTAGCGTAAGTTGTGCACCACATGAACAATTTTTATATTTTGCTTTCGAAAAGGGAGTGTATTTGTGCTATGCTAAAGAAAAAAATATGTTCCTGATAACCTGATATTGTAGTTTCATGCTGTAAAAGTTACATGGGTATCGCAGCAATAACAAGCAGTGTTCGTAGTTTGAGGGGAATTTCCCTAATTAAGAGAAATTCTTGCGCTTACTGATTAGCCAATATAAATATTTAAGTTTTTCTTTGTTCGTCGGAAATAAACCAATAATAATTTCACTGTTAAGTCAAGTATAGTTTTATTAAGGAAGTGCACATATGTATGTCAAGTCACTAAGATTTCATGCGATCCAAATTGGATGGACTTTCCATGAGTACTCCCTGGTACAGAAAAAACACAATCATTAAATATATATATATATATATATATATATATATATATATTTTTTTTTTTTTTTTTTGAGGGTTCGGGTCCGGTGGACCTCTTTGTGGGTGTCCCCTGGCTGTAATGATATTTCCCAACGGTTGACGCTAACGATGTAACTACAACAATACGCTTAAAAGCTCATAATGTAATTCAGGAAATTATAAGAGTTGATCTATTTTCTCTCTCTCTTAAAATATTGTGATCAACATTATTATCAATCAATTCTGCTGGTTGAATCTTTGTTTCATTAAATGTTTGTTGTTTTAATTTTTACAATCACATCTGCTTGTCCATCAGGGCCACTTATCATACGTCCTCCCGAAAATTGTAAGGTGTGTAATTTAATATTTAATTGAAAAGATAATGGGAAACATCTTTTATAGGAAAACGGGTCCCTCAAGTCGGTCTACATGTCTTCTCCTCTCGTATTGTTGATCTGCTTCACTCTAATTGTATTTTTTTTTAATATTTAAGTTGTTCGGGAGTTAGCCAACTATATTTCTACCACTGTTTTGTATACCATTGTTTCTGTTTTTTAGTTAAAAATGTTTTGTGTATAAAAATTTATTGAATTTGTTTGTTCGCAAAGATTTATGTAATTAAACTGCAACATTAGTAAACGACAATGAATAGCCCATGACTGATTTTGAAAAGTTAAATTATGTCACTTCTTGTATATTTATTTGTGTTTCTAAAAGATGTAAGAGCAGGAGTAAAAGTAAAGGGGAACACAGGAGGACACCCTTTTCCCACTTCCAAAACTATCTACGGTGCCCCTCCAATTCCTAAAAAATGCAATGGGCAAAGATAGGCACGGAAGACGGCGTGACGTCAACCGTCCCCCTATCTTTTCAGACCCACTTTTACCTTTGGGTAAGAGTAAACTGAGAGCATGACAGTTAACGTTTACGAATAATGTATTTTCGCTCAGAATTGCTCGAGTAAAACAGTAATGGAACATTATGAGTTTTCATAATTAGAGTAGATTTTAGGTAGTTATTTAGTAGCATCAGAATATAGGGAATATATAATTTTAAGTAAATTTCAAAAAAATAAATTTTCACTGAAATGTTACATGACAGTGTCGTGTTAGAACCAAATAACTTGGAGTTGATAATGAGTGCGGGGTAAGGGAGACTATGTATAACATCATAACAATGTCTTCTAAAAGATTCTTCCAATTTTTCAGAACTAATTGACCATTCCCCCCCCCCTTGTTTAGGAAAATATCCTAGTAACGCCAATGGGAATTGAATTGAAAATCTATGTAAAGACTTTCTGCTGTGGCATGCTTCATAAGGACAGTTCCAGTCGGCTCACGTGACCTTTGGGGTTCGTGAATTTCTTGCGAGCGTTCCGACTTTGGATTCTCTGTTTATACCCTCTCTTTATGCAGCGAATAATTTTTCAAGAACATAAATGATATGCTGTAATATGAATATTAAGAAGTACCCTCTATATGACAAATAGCTGCAAATTTATTTATTGCTATTGAACGATTTTCCTAACTTGTATTTAACATTCTCATATATAATACCGACCTGCTGTGAACACCTACCTATCTCAGATGTTATATTTAAAACATAATAATTACTATGTTCTGCAATGATTATGTTATATATATATAACTGATATATTTTAATGTAATGTATCATGCATTGCGGAAAATATAATTTAAAAAAACCGTTGACCGAGATGAGAATCGAACTCACTACCTTACGATTTGAAATCCGATAGCTTACCTTTTTTTAATAACTTTATTTCCATCGAAATACAGAGAAATTTACAAGGATATTTACTATTCACAGCCTCACTGAAAGTGTAAAACATTATTCAGGATAAAATATTATTTAAAAGAAAACTTACTGGTTCAGTTCATTTTTGTTTGTTGGTTACATCATAAGAAAGTGTGGGAGCTATTGCAGATAAGTAGTTGGCAAAATACTTTCGTTTACATACAGGAGAGAGCTTCATAGCCTGGTATGTTAAATACATTTCATACATTTCAAGACACAATGGTCGTGCTGTTACAAGAATAAACATGATAGTTTGTACAGTAAACCAGATCACAGCATTATGTTTATAACTAGGAAAGTAATGAAAATCAGGAAATAATATTACATTATGTACGCTAAAAACAGTTTGTGAGGTACGACATATTCTACTAAGTATAGTGCTAAAAGCCTGCCAAATGGGTGGTATGTCAAAACAGTTATGGAATCGATGATCTAGAGTGTCTATCTGATTACAATAATAACATACATTTGTAGAGGTGATTCCTAGATTAAAGAGCCTAGCAGACGTTTCATATACATTATTAACAATAAAATACCACATTTCTTTCTGTTTGTGAGTTAAAAACTTGGCAGTTATGTTTTTCCAAATGTTACTCCAGTTTTTGCATGGCACGTGAAGCATGACCTGTGGCGCAACAGATACGCACGTGCTCTGATAGTGCCAGTATATTTCTTTGACTGACCTAATTTCGATCTGCTGTCGTGCGACTATTGCATACAGCATATCAAGTACTACATCGCGAAGGTGAGGGAATTTAATCGCCCAAGGAAAGATAGGAATCGGAAGCACAAGGTCAATACACTGAAAACAGACATTGAAAACCGTAGCAGTAATCGAATCGGGGTGGGAACAAACCATACGACAACTTCTATGCACAAGCAGAGCACGTGACTGAATTCCAATATCCAATATCCAATATCCATTTGGTAGATTCACTTTGGGTTGCAGAGGTTGAGGGATCGTCGCTATTTTCTACTTCATCTAAACAAATTACTGACGCACCAAATTCCGCGTAATCAAATATTTTACCAATGTTTTCGTTTATTCTACTCTCAGACCAGGAATCGTTGTCTTCTTCTTCTTCTTCAATTTGCTTCTGGTGGTCGAAATAAACTGAGGGAAAAACATCACTTTTCTTCTCATCGTCTAACATCCTTTGAACTGGGGCAGGAGCAACGAGGTCATTTCTCTGGTCAGCGTCCTCTGCGGGAGGGTCTTGGTTCGCTGCTCGCGGAGTAGAAACCGTGGGAGGATCCCAATGGTCATATCGGAGTTCTTCTTCGGATTTCCATGAAGGTTTTGACTCATCCTCCAGGGATGACGCAGGAGGAAACTCCTGGTTGTCTTCTTGAAATTGGGCTATTTCTTCGTTTTGTAATTTCTGTAGTTCGTATCCCAACCAATCGTCTTTCAACGAATCACCCCCATCTGAATCTGCACTACTAATATCTCCGTTTGACCACTTAACTTTAGTAAGTACACTGAGTATGTTATCTATACTGTCCAAATATTGCAGTTTCTCTTGGAGGGTAAGGCTATTTTCAAACATGACAGGGTTGGTCTGGGTAGCTGTTGTCCGAATAACTTTAAGTTCACGATCTGTGTCAATCCTGATCATTTTAGGAAACTTATATTCGGTCTGAACGCTAACATCTTTCCTTTGAAAGACGTCGGTCTGTATTTCCATGTCAAAATTTCCAACTACATTTTCCTCAGGTAATAAATCTTCAAAGGGGGCTGAGGGGTCAGCTTGAAATAGAATACCTAATTTCTCTTCGTCGTCACCTTGGCGTTGAACAACTGTGACCTGTACTTTCTTGTTCCGTAGTTGTTTAGTTAAAGGTCGAACTAAGTTTCCTACTGCAGGGGACAGTTCCGTTTGTAATGAATGCCTAATCTGGTCTATTAACGCTTCATCGTTAGGTTGTGTCAGAGAGCGCAATTCATTTTCATTATTCTCGTCAGGGCTCTCAATTTTCGTTTCCCTTGGTTCGGTTCCTATATTTGCATAAATTGGCTCTTTATTCGTTGAAGTCTGGGGTTCGATACCAATATTTTCATAAATTGGTTCTTTACTCGTTGAGATTCATGATTCAGTATTTAAGTTAGCATACATAGTTCTAGGACCGATCTCAGGATAAACTGTTTCATCACTACTACCAGCATAAAAGGATTGAAAGGTCGGTCTTTGCATTTCTAACTGCGTTGTGGGATCTGACAGTTCGTATTTAATAGGAAAATATAGGGCTACTGGGCTATCTCGTTCTTTTGATACACCAATATCTTTATTTCCTGAACTTAACACTAAGTTACTTAATCTATTGTCCTTATCAGCTAACTTATTATTATCTAAGGGTCTTTGGTTCGAGGGGACATCAGGTATTACACCTGCTGTTGTTTCTATCTCAATTGTTGCTTGAGGGCATTCCTGACCTGCAGTTATTAGCTCTGCAATTTCTAGTTCATCTTTTAAATTTAATTCATTCACTAGAGTTTTTGGATCTACCCCCGGTGGGGTTTCGTCAGTACCTGAATTTACATATATCATCCTAGGAGCTGGTGTTGGCTTATCACTCGAACCAGCACTTTGTATTTCTGTATCATTTCTAGTCGGGATAGGACTAGACGCGGCAAGAGGCGTTAGATCGTAGCCACTCGCCGGAGCGTCAGGAGTTTGCGGGCTAGCGGTCGTTGGTTCAAGATGTCTGGGCTGACTCCACGTATCCAAGTATCTCGGTAATGGGTTCTTTTTCCAACGGCCAAATTGAGGAGGAGAATGCCCATGTACTTTTATTTTATTGCATTCAATACAATAAATATTATTCCACCGATCCAAAATATAACGGTGTTTGCCCGTGGTTGTCTTAGGACAATGGGATTGCCCTAAATCTAATAGCTTTTCTTTTCTTTTCTGCGCAAAACTCATTTTTGATGAATAAATCTGTTTTTCAAGTCAGTGGCCTCTTAAACCAGGGCAGTGGGTTATACCTATTTCCTCTGATATAATAGGAATTTAATCACTGATAGCTACTTCCCTCAGAAATGCTACGTCAAATTTTTACGTATTATGAGACTTATTATTATTTCGATATCTTTATTTAGCTTCCTTTGACCTTGAATACTCAACTTCCCTTTCTTTATAATATTGGCTTTACTTTTTACAACGGGAAACGGAAAGTGACTAGACAGCTGTTTATGATAGAAAATGTTTATTTATTCACTTATGATGATTTTACTTTTTAATTCTATTCTTTAACTTGTTTTCTTTTTTTTAAACTTCATTTTTTTTAAATAAAAAATGCACACAAGGGGGATTACGAACATCCAACCATTGGATCATGTACCTGCATTTTGATTTTTGGTGCTGTTGCATTTGCATAAATGAGAGTTTTAGGGAGTTATTCCCAGATAGCTGTCGGACATGGACCCCTAGTGCAGGGGGGCCCTGCTGGACCAAGAGAATAAGATACCTGTGACCCCCAAGCTTTGCATGGGGAAAGAATTTTAGACACTTATCGCCGGACAGACCGTCGAACTTTCATCCCGTGAAACGGGCGGTTCTGCTATCTAGAGATAAAACTGCCTGTGTTCCTCCCCAAATAAGTGGTAAGGATTTTAGCCACTT
Source organism: Thermobia domestica (assembly GCF_964235325.1). Lineage (NCBI taxonomy): Eukaryota > Metazoa > Arthropoda > Insecta > Zygentoma > Lepismatidae > Thermobia > Thermobia domestica. The sequence goes on from NC_137464.1 coordinate 139,978,608, forward strand.
ATCGCCGGACAAACGAGTCGAACTTTCATCCCGTAAAACGGGAGGTTCTCTTGCCCAGAGATAAAACTGACTGTGATCCCACCAAAGCTAGCAGAAGCATAAGCAGATTTAGGGTTTTGCAAGTACATGAGACAAAAGCTGAATTCGGTCTTAACACTCGCGTCCCGATTTTACATTTGCATCACTACACAAGAAAACGTTCTGAGGTAAACTGATTCTTGCTCTGCGGAACCTAGCAGCTATTCCGCTGACTTATAACAACTTAAAGCGAGAGAAGTTGAGAATAGAAAATTTTCGTCGCTACTTCACTCCTTGTAATACGCACTACTTAGAGCAGAAGGATTATACTTGTATATCAGAGTCATAAGCTGAACACCGCCTAGGCCAAGTACGCCACTGAACTTTACTGACTTTACAATTTACAGATACGCCACTTGACTAGTCAAAAGAAAAACTTCGCGTACACTTTACACTTTTCTATATTGAAAACTCTTCGATAAAAAAAATCACTCGCGATTTGCCCTGAAATGCAACTGATATGTTTGGTTCCCCTATAAAGTGAACGAGCACCAGAGATTCAAGAACACACAGTTCGTTACCCGGCGAACACCGAACACCATAAAACTGTTATGTTGCTTTCTGTGGTTGGCATTATACTTGTGTACACTTTCTTTTGTGAAATCGTATTTGAGATCACTCCTCTACTCTCCACCCAGTATGACAGAGTTCTGGGTCCAACTCCCTTTGAGCCTCAGTATTGAAACGTCTTTGGCTTACTGGTTCGAAGATGATGAGAAAGTGCACTAAAAGTCTCAATAGTGGGGGGAGACTCGTATTTCAGAGGTAGAGCTTGTACTGGAAATCGAAACCCAGGTAACATATGAAGACTGTGAGCTGAATCTAGATAGGGAGGGATAGCTTGACTAAATTAAAGAGGCCATTTCATTGTACGGTTTGTTTATAAGAATAAAAAAACTAAAAATGAAAATACAAAAGAATCTTACAAATCGGTTACTTGGGATTACAACTTGAACTTATTACTATGTCACATTTATGGGCACAACTCCTTCATTACCAAATGGGAGCTAGAAGGTTTTGATGCTAAGCCGCGATTTATTGAAAATACTGAATTTGATAATCCGTACTCGCAACTTGCATTGGCCCAAAAGGAAAAGTGTTAATTCTTGAAGAGGGAATTTGGTTTCATGTTGGAATTAAACTTCATATTTATCACTAAACAAATCTCAAGGTGCTCATCCCGAATCGAGGGGGGACTTAGAAAAATAATCACATACCTGATTTTACGACGAGCGTCCGGGTCAAAGGAGCGAACCACACTAGATGACTGGAGGGCGAAGAATCACCCGAGCTGGGCGACAGGCCTCGCTTATATAGGCGGCTTCGTCCCACGAATTTCTGCCAGTTCTGACGTCGCTCGATAGCTAAGTCACGAGCCTTGACGAGCTTGGAGAAGCTTCTTCACGCGCATGCTCAATAGTGGCCAAGACTTCTAGTATTTCTATGATCTTTCCCCATCACGCCGGGGCTGAAGTATCTATTTTACATTTACATTTACATTTTTATTTCACGCATAGCTCCAAATACATAATGTTTTTCATGTATTTATTGCTTGCGTGGTATTAACTAAATTTGCATCCGTTACCCGGCACTGTGACTTGAGTAAATCAAAGCCAGGGTCATACCACTATTATATGCGTGTGGGTTGGTTTCAATGAGGCATCAGAGTGCTAATACACTCAAAGCCTCACCTGACTCCGTTCTCCCTTTCTCTCTTTTCCTTGCTGCACACACAATTTGAAAAGCGCGGGCGTCTCGCCCCATAATTTGAGTCCGGCTTAGGACTTCGAGGCATAACCGTGTAACAATATATATATATATATACATATATATATATATATATATATATATATATATATATATATATATATATATATATATATATATATATATATATATATATATATATATTCGGTGTAGGGCGTTTTGGTGCAGGACGTTTTGGTGCACAGATGTCTCGGTGTAAGGACGTTTAGGTGTGAGACTGGTTCGGTGCAAAAGTTCCAATGTTTACACCGAAACGTCCACTCTTCAAAATGAAAATTATTCGTTAGGGAGAAATAAATCCATGAAGTAGAAAATATAAATTAATAAATAAAATAAAAATTAAATGCCGCTGTAATTGACAGGGGTTACTTATTTATAGTGAGTCTCCTCACTTCACTCTATGTCAGAACTTCTTATATACTCAAATGTTATAATTATGAATTGATTGGAAAAAAGTTTTATGGTAATGGTATATAGCAGTGGTGTCCAATTATAATGAGCCTGAGGGCCATAACCGTCTTTGCTAACAAGGTGAAGGGCCGCAGCTAATAATAATAATAATAATAATAATAATAATAATAATAATAATAATTATTATTATTATTATTATTATTATTATTATTATTATACTACAAAAGAAAAATATAAAAATGTATTTGAAATATTACATTCAATGTGATACATGAGGGTGACTAAGAGAGTTTACAAGGGCTGGGATATCTACATCCAATTCTGTTGTTGCGAGCCGCAGAAGATGTAAAAGAGAAGAATCTCCAAGGCAGCTTCTGAAGCGGTTCTTCACAATTTTCATGGTGAATTGGTATGGTTGGTTTGGTTTGGTTAATTGAAGTAATCGTTCTTTCAGCAACGATGCCTTGCCTATAGCTACATTACCAACTCCAGTGTTGAATTGGATTTCCGGACCTTTTTGTTGTACAGAAGGGCTAAATGGATGCCTTATTTCGAAAGAAGAGTGGAAACATTAAAAGAATGAACATGAATGAAAATATTATCAGTAATAACAATCCTATGTTGTGAGAGCTTTGTGGGCTGCAGAAAATGGTTTGGAGAGCCGCATTCGGCCCGCGGGCCGCCATTTGGACAACTCTGGTATATAGTAAAAAAGTGTGTGATGTTTAAACATTGTGTACACCAGACACACCTTATTTTCTTCAGTTTTGTCTATTTATTATGAGCATGAAAAATGTCTACATTAAATGTTCAAATGATAGTCAAGTGCTAAGGGAAGTAATATATTTAGTGTTGTTGTTGGACTTGGAAGAAAAGAGCAAAATAAATGAGTTCATTCCGAAAAATTTAGTATAATGTTCTGTTGGGTGCTTTTATATTTTTTTCAGTTGTGTGTGTTTAAAATGAGAATCTAATAACTTTTACATCGAAAATTCAATATGTCCCAGTGCTAAGTGAAGTGGTACATATAGTATCCTTCAGACGTGAAAAAAAAATCAGTTTATTCTAAAGTTTCATTATTTCAATATTCTGATCAGTATTTTTCGTATCAGTTATGTGTGTGTGTTAGTGTGTAATATGAAGGTGAAATGAGCCTAACAGTCAATCTCTTTTTCTTTTCTAATAGAAGTTTCAAAGTATACTGAAATGTTTCGAGTTTGTTATTAAAAGCTGCAAAGGTATAACAATAAATGTTATAATCAAAAGGTTACTTGATACTTTCAAACATATCCGAACCAACACCTATTTTTAATGTGTGTGCTTATATGTTGGGTGGTTGTGCTTGTGTGTGCGCTAATAGGTGGAAAGTAGTAGTGGGCCGGCGAGGGGCTATCCAAAATTATCTTGTATTACTATGATTTGGCATGAAATCATTACTTTTAAATATAATGTTTAGAAGATAATAATGTTTTAATGCTTAAATAAGAAAACTAAGCTTACAATATAACCGACTATTCAAAATGATCTTAGTTTTAATGAAAGAAATATAGTTTTCTGCGTCTGCGTAAAAAACTGGTTTTCTACATGACGTATATTACTAGTAAGTTACGCGTAATTTACGTAAAATACGTAACAAGTAAATTACCTTGCCAACCCTGGCTACGAGTCATAGAATTTACTGACTGTGCCACACTTTCTACTGTTTGTGTTCCTGTAAACACTAGAGTAAGTCCCGTCTGAATTTCCAAATTAAACCGTATTGTTCAGAGTTATAAATATTTTCTTTTTCAATAACATGTGTTGCTTTACATTCGCGACAAATGCATTGGAACTGGCTTCTAACTTTTGGGGCTATAGATTTAATCAAACGTCCTGTTAAAATAAGTACAGAAAGGGGTTTCAAATGAGTCCGCACCTTTTCTCAGTAGTCCCTGCCAATTATAATTGTTCTTGGCTAACTGCAGAGCATTTCAAACCAGAAGACTATTTCTAATTGTAGTCATCATATTGGATCCGCCAATTTGAATTTTGTAATTTTAACGTCAGGTTCTGAATCACCTGTCCTAAAACCCCCTTAGCAGTAAGCTGGCAGTATCATTTAATCTTATATTTTAATCATTATTTTCTGTTTATGCTTGGAGACCACCTCTAACGTTCAAAGGGTGGTTTCCACCCTTAAACCCGCATCATTGTCAAAATGAATAAAAATACGTGACGATTATTTGTTGACATTCTACAAGTATGCAAAGTTTCATTCAAAATCAGTAAATTAAACTTCCGTAAGTCTTCTTGTTAGTGCTGTCGAAATGGAACAAATAAGTTAATTGGCGGACATGAAGTCAGAAAAAAGAAGAAAAAATACGCCGATGTTACGAAGAGACTGAGCAATAACAATGAGACTCAATAACAATGTTAATCAGTTTACACTATTGCACAGTGGCTACACTATGACATTTCATGGTTGTTCATTACAAGCATATGATTAATGCAATCAAATATTAGGCTATACACCGAAACGTTCTTTACAGCCAAGCGTCCTTACACCGAAACGTCCTTACACCGTAACGTCCGTACAACGAAACATACGTACACCGGAACATCCTACACCCAAACGTCCTAGACCCATATATATATATACAGGGCCGGATTTAGGGGCTGCAAAGGTGCACTTCCCCCTTTCGTTGTAAATATACACTATTTAAAATGAGAAGCGAGCAGTGAAAATAGCAACACATTCCGAAACTTTTTGCCATCATGTTTCTGTTTGGGGATTAAAAGAAAGCAGAGCTTTGCAAAAGCATGATTTTCTGAAGGTTGAAGGAAAAGAATTCACCAAGCAAAATAATATAACTTTTGTCAAGTAAGTAAGAAAACATAAGGCAAGGGGAGAGAAGGACATTTTTGTCCTGCATTCCACTTGCGTCCCTGTTTAAAATATTTCGGCCAGTAGTTACTGAAAAAGAAGATACAACGTACAAGGCAAATCGAGCTGACACTGTCGGCGACCCGGCCCAGGGATAATGTATAATGATATTTATTCCTTAAGCGATACTTGGAAAGCAAATTTGATTTAAATCTAACCAATAGTTACCGAGAAATAAAGTACCACACACAAACAGAGCCGAACCGAGCCTGTCCTTTACCGAGTCGGCCACCAAGTATATAGATGTTTATTCTTTGGACAATGGGCTATCTGCGCACCAAATTTCGATGATATTTGGCCAATAGTTACGGAGAAATAAAATAGAACATACAAAGAAAGCCGAGCCGAGCCTGTCGCCGACCAAGCTCGGCCATCACATGTAGTGATCTTTATTCCTTAAATGATTGGGTACTTGTACATCTAATTTGGTTTAAATTTAGCTGGTAGTTACCGAGGAATAAAGTACTACATACACACATACTAAATTACATCTGCAGTAAAACTACAAGCCCCCTTATGCTTACTAAGGAAACTAAAAAGAAAAGTTCTAACATTACAAAGGGAACATGTAAGCAGACTCAAGTCATGTAAGCAGAATCCACTTTCAACATTACAACACTAATGGGGAGAGCTTGAGCCGGGTGAGGCCCCCTGACTACGCCACTGCACTTTTGAGACACTTGAGAGCTATTCGATTGGAGCAAACTGCTTTCATCTATCTTTTACCGCTCTTGCTCTATGTAGACCAATATTTATTGAAACGAAAAATTATAGTTAAATGAACCACTTCCGGTTTTAGTAGAGAGTTAATAATAGAGATTAAATATGTTCTTACGAAACAGAAACCCGAATCTTAATACGTATTACGTTTTTCGATCTATGATGATCAATGATGAAACCGGAAATGGTTTATTTAAACCACTTTCGGTTAGAGAAGACTATTTTAATAACAAACTCACTTCCTAATTCTTGATTCTTTGTATTTTTATCAAATTTGGTGATGATACATGAAATATTTTATTTATTTATTTATTTTTTGTCACACACGGAAACACGTGAATATGGTAAATATATAATAGAGTTTTGATAAACCAAACTCTAGTTATTAAGAAAAAACAACGAAAACTTTATTTTTTTTTCCTTGCACACAATTAATCCGTTCTAACCACAAAAACATCGTACTATGTGTGTTTTTGTGATAAATATAAAATGAAAAGAAATCTATCCTTTTTTGGTTGTACATTTGTGAGTGGAAGAGATTAAAGCTACTGCTTCGAAGGAGAATCCATCCGTTTCAAGCAACAAAAGATATAGAAAAGCGATTGGAAAGACATTCCATACTGAGGTTTCAAAGATCATTATCTTTGGTCTACGAAGTATTTTGTTGACACGTGAATCATACCAACTTACGCCGAAAAAGCACATTCAGATAGTTGCGTCGTAAAGTTGTGGGAAATCAGTAGGAAGTGGGGGTTGGGAGTGGGAAGGGAGACTGCTCAAGGCATAAATGATTATGAAACTGGAGGGGTAGACACGGTTTTTACGTTTCAAATTGTCATAACACATCCCTCCTCAGCATTTGTTGTTCAAAGAATGTCATCTATAGTAATTCGTGAGGTTTGCAAGTGGTCTTTTGACTTTTTACCTGCAGTAACTCAATGCGGAAGAATGCATTAGAATTAATCCAAGTAATTAGGTGCAAAGTTGTGACAGTTATCTGAATTGTATCACTCTTTGGCAACAAAATTACCATCTTTGTACAAAATTACAAGTTCCTAAATGCAGGATTTTCTAAAATATTTATGAATTAAATTTTACATGTTATGAAGATTCTGAAGCATCTGATGATGGGAAGACATCCCCTTAAGCTGTTGGTCATGTCTGACAGTGGCGTAGCCAGGGAGGATCACCCGGCTCAAGGCCCCTCCCCCAATTAGTGTTGCGATGTTGAAAGTGGATTCCGCTTACATATAGTATGTTCTATTTGTGATCCTGATGTTAGGACTTTTCTTTTTAGTTCCCGGCGTAAGCCGACCGGATGTTGTACCACTAAATGTCAAGCACTTAATATTGAACCAAATAGAAAGTTGTGCTGGGCCCCGTGTGTATATGCAATCTTTTATGTGTTATCGTTGATGAAATATTCTCTGAACTTATATACATGCAGACACACAGATGGCAATACGGAAATGGTAGGTCTTCACCCAACTCTTGCCGTATCTGGATCTACATTAGGCATTTTGACAGTAATACAATACTTCCTTATTATAGTATAACATGAAAGTAATAACAATCACTCATGGAAATGTAATAAGATTATGACATCTATGTTGTAAGGAGTTTTCCAGTTAGAAATTGTTTTGATTTGTCAACATGAAAAACGTAAGCGTAACTGATATTAATCTGCAATGTCTATTCGCAAAGTGCCTGGAGGGAATGAACATGTAATACCTTCCAAATGGTACAAGCTACGGTAAAATGCATTACACCACTGAATGTAAACGTAACACTTGCACGTGTCCGATGTAACACTTTGAAAAACCGTCCGTCCTATTTCCATTTGAAAAACCGAAAGCAAAATCTAATATGACGGATCTAAGATTGCGGCCGGGGTAGGTAACATGTTTCAGAAGCAGTACTTGATCCAATTTGTTTTGCATATGCCCATATTCATGTCCAGTGAGTAATATCTAAAGAAACTAAAAGAAATTTTGTGTCTGAGCGTTATGGTAGTGTATGATAGAATTCCGGATATATGAAGGCCCATAAATATGCCAATTACCGGCATGGGCAGCTAAATTTAGTACAATACACATTAGACAGCAGAGAACTTTGTATTTAAATCAGTTTTACACGAATCTCGAGGGGGCACTTCGCGAATGAACCTGGTGAGAACCAACAGGCTACTATATCAACGAATGCCTGCGATATATTAATTTCAGAACCGCAATTTAGAACCGCAAGAACCCTATGTTTGTTTTCTGAATGCAACATAAAAATTTGTTTCCATGATAATACTTTTATTTACTTTTTAGTATCAGTTCAACAAGTAGTACAACCTTCGACTATGACACTTTCTCGCAAGTTAACTTATAAGCATTTAAACAATACAATGAACATTAAAAGTCAAAGGGAGAAAATGAGACAAAATAAACTGTAGATTACCACATTGCCACGAGAAGTCAAAACATTCACATGAGAAGAAAATAGTCTTCTGAATGGGTAGCACTTTTTGACAATTTTCTTTCTCTGGCAGATTTTTTTTTTTTTTTTTTACAAAAATGAGATAAAATAGAAATATGTTTAAGACAAGTCTTAAAAATGCGTATGTTTAAAACGTATATAAAATTTGATTTAAACAAAACCAATTGTTTAAAACAAGTTTTAATCACTTGTTTTAAACATTTTGTTCTAAACAAAACAACCCTGCACCAGATTCATATTTCAAGTTGCTATGGTGACCTGGCACTTCGGATTTTTCAACCCATGCACACACACACATACACACACACACACACACATGTCCGGATTTATTGGGGTGCAAAGGTGCACGTGCACTCACTTCCTTGTAAATATACACTACCTAAAGTGAGAAGCTAGGAGTGAAAATAGCAACACTTTCCGAAATTTTCTTCTGTCATGTTTCGATTTGGACTTAAATGAAAGGGATGTTTTGCAAAATCGATAGTTTAAGTCAATTTTCTAAAAGTTCAACAAAAGGATTTACCGAGAACAGATACTTCGGATTTTCAGGGCATTTCCTCATTCACACCACAGGTGCCTAAAGGCATTTAAAAAATTGCAATTCAATTCAAATGTACTGGTAGTTATTGGTACACCCCCTCAGAAGATCCTTTCTCCCAAATCTTGTGTGTTGGTCCCAATTGATGACTTTCTCGCTACGCCACTGATGTCTGATGTGTATTTGATTTATAAATTAAATTGCTTCCAAGCAAATGAAATGTCCTTCCTGCTTCCCTGGGGGCCAGTGTATGTGTAACTTTGGTGTATGTAGCTCCGGGTTCGATCCTTGTTGGGAAGTGAGCTTGAGCTTCAATCACATTGGTCAGTGCAAGACTGTTGTAAAATAAACATATATGGTGACTATCAGCAGCGAGCTCCTTCATGCCTAAGCGCTTAGCGCCTTTGGGCTGGAAGACCGGGTTTGATTCCCGGCGTGAGCACATGTGGTTTCGATTCCATGTTAATCAATAGGTCCCGTCTCATAAAGCCTCGCTGCCGAAAAGGACGTTAAACTCCAAATCAACTCAACTATCGGCAGTGCCATCACAAGAAGTAAAAATCTTATCAATAAGCTTATATTAAAAACTTCACTGTTTGATCATTTCTCTTTTTCCTCTTTTTAAATACAGAGCAATCAAAGTAATGCTATTCTCAAAGGACATTTGCCTGGGGGCCTAAGGTGTTGACTGAATCTTAAGTATGAGCAGAAAGAAAACAGACAGAAAAACGTGGAATTTATTTACTAGTATAATGGAGATTCTTTTAAAGCCAACCTTAGACTCTCTGTCGCCAAGGATGTTTAAACGTTACTCAAGTGTAACTCCAAGACCCTCAGAATTGAAGAAGATGAAATACAGGTACAAAAGGTAACCAATAAAGAAAAGAGAAACATAGAAATGGTACTCATCATAACAAAAATATGTGTACTTACACAAAAATGTTCTGCAGAATTTCAATACGTTTCATATCGCTAAAATCAAGGAACCAAACACTTTGGGTTCGAGAGAGAACTGGTATTCAGTGGAACCAGTTTTATCTTAACAATCTCAAGCAGGTACGACATAGGTGGGTATTTCGATTAACGCTAATCCCTTGGTAACTGTAACTACAGTACCAAAATGCAGAATGTTCCATTGAGTATCGTTACTCATTGTAACGCAATTCATAGCGTACCATTTTAAAAGTTACACTGACTAATAACGTTATTAACTAGGTGCAGAAATGGGTTACAAAATAGTAACCGTAACAGATAACAAATTGTAAATATTGCACATTTCGTTAAGTTATCCACCCTTGATATATATATATATATATATATATATATATATATATATATATATATGGATTTATTGGGGATTAAGCAAGCCATTTCACAACTGTACTAAATGTGTCTTCAAGTCGTTGGGCACACCAGTGATAACATCTGGAAGCGTTGTTACCGAACACACACAATACAAATAAAGCTTGGAAAGCACAAATTGTAAGTTTCGCCGTGGATAATTTTGTAAGGTATATGTGTGTTAAGTGGAGCAACGCGAATTCGCATCTCGGCTGGCACGGATTAATTTTTCTTCCAAGATAGGTTTCTATCTGTTTATACTTATCTTAAATTACTGGAGGTTAAGTAAATGCAGTAAGGTTAAGATACATTATGAGTAGTTTATACTTGTATGCAGACAAGAGATGGAGTGGGTAGTGATTTGCTGGGTCAGAGGGTCAAGTGGGTCAACACGACGCGATCCATTCTGACCCATGCTGACCCACCGATCCAATCTAAGTCACTGACGCATTATGATCCACCGACCCATTCTGGTCAGTGCATTGTAGATAGCTTCTAAACAGTGGCGAATTTCTCTACGTTTTACTTTCAAGGCCTCCCTTTTTATTTTTTCAATTGTTGCAATCGGAAAAAAACGAAATTCAGGCAGTTTTGGACGTATTTGCAATTGTAATAATAGGAATAGGACATATTACTTGGCATTTGAGACGCATCCTCAGATATTTTAGAGGAGCTAACTACTGGACAAATTATTTTTTAATCATCTGAAATTATTATATAAAAAATTGAATGTAACTATGTGATCATCACTGCTGAATTGGAAAGTCAAATGACATGATTTATGCAATATAGTTAGACAGCAATCCCAATTGGGAAGTTATCATACGCACATCGGTTTCATTTAATACATATCCCAAGGGGGTGGGACTAAGAATTTTTGCGAAAAATTTATTATCTCACAAGCCATTCAACATAGAGAGCTGAAATTCAGTATAATTCTTTATTATATATAAACAGAACATGTCAGAGCTTTTATTGAATTCTGTGTTATCAAGGGTTCATTTTCTATGCATCGGAAGTTGGTAGTACGCGGATTTGTAAAATTAGTAGACAGCGATCGATTTTATTTGAGAAACAATTATTAATTGAGAAACAAAAAATACAGTTTCGCATTATATATATATATATATATATATATATATATATATATATATATATATATATATATATATATAGGGTAAAGGCACCGAATATGGAATACTTTTTGTTTCTTCTTCATTTCTCAGAAATGGGAATTCCAGAATAAAAATATTATACATCATAATACTTGTGGTACCTTTGCAAAACAAAATACAACTATGAAAGTGTGTTCCACATTATTGATTTTTTACAACATTACAAAATTGAAAGAAACTCAATTTCCCATATTAGACACACCCCGCTCTTAATATGAAACACTACCTGTTCTTAAAATGGAATACTAGAACAAATGTATGTGTCTACCTACAATACGACATTTAGACAACTCGAGCATGAGCGATGCATTCTAGCAATTTATTTGTTTATTTAAGGAATAAATTTACTTAGATATTAATTCAAAGAAAGAAGCATATGAAGTGTTGAAGCCTCGAACTCCGAAATCACATAGGCCCTTAATATAAGTCTACGAATTGAAAAGGACTCGGTCCGGCCTCCAGAAAAGTACCATCTCTTCATACGCCTGATGGGACTGAGAAAAATAAGGGAAAATCTCACTCAGAATGGGCGGTCTGAGCAGTAATCATGCCCATGCTCGAATTATCCAAATTTCGCGTTGTAGGCATTGCGGCCTATAGGTCTATAAGACATAAAACAAAAATTACCTAACATTCGTAAGATAATTAAAATATAAAACATCAGAAATACCAGAATTCTACGTAGTACAAAGATAATTATCGAACTTGACGGGACTTATTCATTATTAGGCCTATGTTTGTAAAATGCTTGTAAAACGAAATTTCCGGTGAAGCAAACTACGTGCGACAAATAAAGTATACAAAAATGCCCTACATAAAGAAAAAGTTCAAACATACTGGATTAGTGTCTTTCAAGGCGTACAATTTTTTAATTTCAGTTTTGCTTTGCAAAACACTGGCCACAAACATATTTTTCTCCATCTTTCATGGGACACGTTTCGTGGGACCATCTTTTACAAAGTGTCCACTTTAACCAATGTCCCTACCCTGCACTAAGCGACCATAATTTACCACAATGTCCACATTCCTCCCCCTCCTCATCGTCATCAGTAGGATCACTTAAACTATCACGATCTTCGTTCAAATCACTCACTCACTCTTCAGATTAACTTTCTAACTTGTAGCCACTTGATGTCCTTATCTTTGGCTGTTTCGATTGGATTTTTTTGGGAGGGGCTTTGAAAGTTAAACATTTTTTAACTACTTGCAGAGATGAGGTAAAGGCCCGTTGTAATGAGGTAGAGGCAGCTTCTAAATCATTTTTGTGTAGAGTGTTCGTAACTACTTTAGCCTCACCTGGATTTCGACCAAATGTGTTGCGATGCTGTGGCTGTAGTTGTGGATTCACAATGCTGCGATGCTGTGGTAGCAGACTCACTATTTCAATCGGTACTGTCGTGCTGTTCTCTTCATTTTGCATTGTAGACGACACGGTATTTGGGACATTTGAACTAATAAATAATCTGTGAAAATTTCATTCAAATCGGGTCACGCGTTCAGGAGTTATCGCGCACAGACAACACAAATGCCAAACGTCGACTAGGAGACGTTCGCTGACGCTCGGTCTAAAATAATATGTCAGGCCTGTCAGTCCGCGTCACTCGATTTGGCGTATGGAGTCAACCAATAAGCTCGCAGTGCGCTGATTCCAAACCTTCAGTAAGAAATTTAATCTTTCGTAGTTGATTTTGTTCATATTTATGGTCATTCACGAATGATTAGAAACCTCACTGAAGGTTTGCCAACAGCTCACTGCAAGTTTATTGGTTGACGCCATACGCCAATTCGAGTGACGCGGACTATAAAATAACTTACAACTAAGTTCTTCTTCTTCACTTCTAGTTCACATACGTATTAACCTACAGTAGAGCGTCGATTATCCGAAGTAATTGGGGAACATGGGTGTTCGGAAAACTGGTTTGTTCGGATAATCGAACTGTACTGTACTGTACTGTACTGCACTGTACTGGAATGTACTTCTACAGCCAGTGCCAAACCGACAGAAGTGTGCTGATTTTTGAAACACAGCGACTGGCGGCTTGGCCGGTCAGCAACGCCTTATGAAGGCCCCATTAGAAGGAATGTTCCGCCATCGGTGGCTCAGTGCGGCGACTACTGTGGGAAACTTGGTTTGGGAGTGAGGGGGATGATGGACGGTAGGGTGGGAGAGTAACAGGTGCGAGCGAGTACACAGTTCGGTTAAGCGGTCGTTCGGTTGACCGACGTTCGGATAATCGACGCTCTACTGTATTTAGGAATATTCCATATTAGGATCCTGCTAGTATTCCATATTAGGGAAATTGCTATTTTGGATAGTTTTCTTCCTACACGCGTTTACGTGATTCTCAGTGTGCTGAATCTTTATGCCCTTATGGTACACTATATAAGTAATCTAAACATCACAAACTCAAAAATAATACATGCCTTTTTGCGTACATTCAGCAGCTTGGAAGGGTACGTCCGAAAAACTCAAGTTCTTCAGAAAAATATTCTGCAACAAAAGAAAATGTTTTGTTATCGTTCGGCAGCAAACCACTCATGCGGAGACTGAGGGTGTCACTGTGTACAAGTTTACGTAAAGTCTTCTCGAAGGCAGCACATAGTAGACGAAATAGTCTGGTATTTCATATTAAGAACGTATTCCATATATAGCGCACCGACCCTATATATATATATATATATATATATATATATATATATATATATATATATATATATATATATATATATATATATATATTGGTTTCATTATACTAATTATTAAAGATTGTGTTTATTATAAGTACCGTTAAAACATGAGGGATTCAAGTCATAAAGTTGTGAATAAAATGGACATAAAATTGATACTGTAAGCTTAATTACATGTGATCTATATGGAGTATCTCTAATAACTCCCTATTTCTTGATCGGTGAGTACCAGGGTCGGTATGGGTATGTAAGGAACCAGTAGGCCCTGTAGGTCACGAATACTTTTGTATCGATGTCACAAAGTGAGATGTACACGAAGATGAATCGAAAAAGTGATCGACGGTTCCGCTAGTGTAGACATTTCTGGGGTCACCGTGCGCCATTCGAGAGGCTTCGTATTTAAATATTTGGGTCTGTACCCCCACCTCCTGAATCTGCTGCGTAATGCTGTGCCGTATATTATCATGAAACCAGTCCCAGTAGCATCCTCGAAAAAGTGATGAAAACCTCAGAAGCACAGATTGCATACTTGTGGGACCTGTATCTCCAGTGGCCGATGGGCCCCTTCGGGATTGTTAGTATAGAAATATGGTTGGACATGCTGCTTTTCGAAATGTCATCTTGGAAGTTGTGCCAGTGCCAGAGATCAAAACAGGCAGACACTGGTGATCACTCTCGGCTATTTCGAACCATGAGTCAGCTCAGCTTGGTTTGGTTCAAAGTTTAGTTGTTGTATGCAGCTATCACGTAGCTACGAGTGTGTTATGATGAATACAGAGTTCAATTTCTTTCCTGACACACAAACATAAGCCAAGCTGAACTGGCGCATAGGGTAAAATAGCCAAGAGCGATCAGCGGTAACTGGCTGTTTTGGGCCTTGGCATTGGAACAACTTTAAATCTGACATGAGAGTATTCGTATTAGGAAACCACCATGCCCGCACCTTCTCCTCACACCCACAGCACCAGAGGGGCTCGTCGGTCGCCGGTGATATGCGCCTCCACATATAAGCAATCCATGCTTCTGAGTCAGTCTCTCACTTCTTGTGAGGGCCCTCCTGGATAATGAGGCTAGTTTCATGGGTTTGTGGGCATAGAGTTACGCAACAGAGTCAGGAGAGAGGACAGATCTAAAGATTTAAACATGAAGCCTCTCCAGTGGCGCGCTGTTATCCGAGAAGTGACTACAATGTCGGGACCTTCGATCGTTTTTTCGACTCCTGTTCGAACACACTTCATTTCAATTTGTGACATCGAAACCAACGTATTCGTGACCTACAGAGAATACAAGTGCTCCACATACCTATATCGACCGGTGCTCACCGGTCGAAAAGGTAGGGAGTCAACAAATGCATTGCGTGGAGATGCTAAGTATTAACTGTCACCTGTTATAAGTTCAAGCCTTGTTATCAACTAACTCTCGCATACAAAACATAAATTCAAAAGAACGTCTTTTACTACGAAAGTCTGCTAAATATTGATTTGCTCTATTTGCTCCAGTCTAGCAACAGACTTTAGAGAAATAGAATGTCAAAAAAATTGTTTCTTTCCAAAACGCCTCTTTAAATCTGTACTCTTTTGCCTTTTCTTTTACGCTGACATTATGCATCTTTCTAAGAAGCTACAAACTTTCCCGCCAAATACTATTTCAGTACCTATTAGTTTATGCCCTGCTATGCGTATTATTCTAAGAGACAAGACAAAGAAGTAAGCGGATGTAGCTCCTAAGACGAAAAGCAAATGTGCTCCAGCCATGGATAAAAATGATGATGTCTCGAATTACCTTAAGGAGGTTCTAAAGCACACTACAGACAACAATCTGAAATATGATCTAAGCGAATGTGTAGAAATACTAGAGGGTAAGGAGAACCAAGAGGTAACAGATCTTATCAGCACGTTGGAAGAAGTAGTTGAGGAGAGAGAGGACCTGTTTCGAGAAAAGTATCAGCTGGTCGTAAGGATTGATTAGTTGAGATCTCATGAGGAAGGCGACTAAGCGATCGGGAGTGGATTGGCAAGCCACGATGAGTAGAAGTGCATATATTCATTGACATGTAAGTAATGGAATGTTCCGAATATAAAATCGTGATCGACAAACTAGTCAATTACTTTTTTTTATTTTTCTAATTATCAGCATTTTTACATTTAAAAGCATTAAATATTTGTTTGCACTGAATGATGTCTGAGGAAAGAAAACTTGCCCTCTGAAGGTACTACTTGTTTATTGAATCTGATGTTACTGTTATGGATTACACTAGCCTGCGATGATTTTATTGCATAATTGCAATATATTTCTGTGATGTGGTGATTGCCACCTACGCCTAAAAGTGAAGTTAGTTTTGTCTCATCACATCACATTTTGTGACAAAATCGAGATAATCATTTTATATGCGTCTCAAGCCAGGAGGACTAAATATTCTGATTGGCTGAAATGCTATTACTCTCATGGCTTGAAATGTTGTAGCAGTAACTAAACAACAGCTTATCGTGTCTGCCTAGCGGTGCGGTACAATAGTAACACCTAGCGGCATTGTTTTGTTTACTATATTGCTTTTCCTGTGAATGATTCATACAGTTTCGTTGTAAACTACCTAATTGTGCTCAGTGCTTTGAAGTCCCTAATATCGTGGTATGTGCTTAGTATTTAGTGACGAAAGTGAAGTGCTTGTTCGCAGACTTTTCGAAATGCAGCGTCGTATTTGTAAGAATAATCCAGATATATTCTGTTATATATGTGGGACATTTGTGCCCATGAAACAACGGCGCAATATAACTTCCTTTGTGCGAAAGGCTTATCTTGCATATTTTGGTATAGCATTGGGAGATCAGGACAAGTCTTGGGCACCACATAAGTTTTGTCGAACATGCATCGAACAACTGCGGCAATGGATGAAAGGTGAGAGACGAGCAGTGCCATTTGGAAACCCCACTGTGTGGCGTGAGCCTACTGTCTACAGCACCAATTGCTACTTTTGTTCTGTGAATGTGAAAGGTTTCAACAGTAGGAACAGGGCTAAAATTGCTTACCCAACTACAATTCCATCCGTCAGTCTACCAGTATCCCATGGTCCTGACCAGTGGCGTATTTTGGGGGGGGGGTGGCTTCCGGGCTTAAGCCCCCCCCGAAATCTTACTTAGTACACTAAAGTAAATGAAATATCTTGCAGAATTTTCACATTTACAGGCAAAGCCCCCCCGAAAGTTAGCAAAGACCCTCCCGAAACAAAATCGTAAATACGCCACTGGTCCTGACATACCTGTCCCACAGCCACTACCAATTAATCGAAGCCTCTTCCGAATCTCCTAGTGACACCAATGACGATTCGGACTTTGCCCCACAAGAATCAACAGAGCCTATACTTTTCGAACAGAGTGGTTTAAATGATTTAGTTCGTGACCTTGGTCTCACAAAGGAATCTGTCGAACTACTGGGATCACGACTAAAGGAGAGAAACCTGTTGATGCCTGAGACGACGTACTATTGGTACAGGCATCGTGAACAAGAATTTGTTGCTTTCTTTTCTGCAGAAGATAATACAGTATTTTCCAACAACATTCCGGAGTTAATACTAGAATTAGGATCGCCTGACTATGATCGATCCCAATGGAGACTTTTCATCGATGCTTCCAAGCGGAGTTTGAAGTGTGTGTACTCCCACACAACGGAAACAAGCCAACATCCATTCCAGTTGTTTATTCTGTTGTCATGAGGGAAAGCTACGACAATCTTGATTTGATATTGAGCAAGGTAAAGTACAACGAACATCAATGGCAAATATATGGGGATTTTAAGGTCATCGGCCTTATGTTGGGTCAAAAGTCTGGCTATACCAAATTCCCACGTTTTCTGCGTGAGTGGGACAGTCAGGCAGGGGCAGTCCTCTGAACTCAAAACGAATGGCCAGATAGGCAGTGGAATGTTGGTTCCAAAAACTTACAACGCGCAAGTCTTGTTAATACACATGATATACTGTTACCTCCCCTTCACATTAAGCTTGACTTAATGAAGCATTTGTAAAAGCTCTAGATACTGAAGGTGAGTGCTTCAAATATCTGTGTCAAAAATTTCCTGGCATCAGTAATGCAAAAATTAAAGAGGGCATCTTCGATGGTCCAGTTATTAGGAAACTTTTTGGTGACGCAAATTTTAAAAATGTAATGAACCAGAACGAGCGTTCAGCATGGCAAGCTTTCCGAGATGTAGCGAAAAACTTTCTTGGCAACAGAAAGGATCCGAACTATAAAGACATGGTGGAAAGAATGCTACTGTGTTTTAAAGAATTGGGTTGTAACATGAGTTTGAAAGTGCATATGCTGTTTTCCCATTTGGACTATTTTCCAGACAATCTTGGAGTTGTGAGTGAGGAACAAGGAGAGAAATTTCATCAGAACCTCAAGGAACTCGAACGTCGTTATCAAGGAAAGAGAAATTGCAACATGTTTGCAGACTACTGATAGTTGTTGCAGAGAGAAGATTCTGCCACTAGTCACAAGCGTGCCGCGACAAGACTCAGTTTCTTAGGGAAGAGGCGTAAAACCCACTAGTGTGGGTATTTGTGCTGCATGTCATGACCTATGGGTGCGTTATTTCCTCATTTAAAATGGCGCAGATAAGAGCACAAATTCAAAAACACTATGCAGTTTACGTTTGCTTGCTTTAAGAGTCTTACTGTTTTATAGTGAATGCTTATCCATAAACATTGCTTCTTTTTCTCCCCGTTTTTTTGCGTTGTGTTTCTAATATCGTGATTACGAGTTAACTTACTGTCGCATACAGCACTAGAAATACAAATAATAGATATTAATATTGTTTATATTAGTAAGTGTACCAGTATTTGCAGCAGTGTTATGAATAGCAATAAACCATTAGATACATTCATATTGGCAATGTTAATATGAAATTTGCAAGAAAACCTGATGTGCAATAACTAAACCGATTTTTGTTCTGAATTTGGTACACCCGAAATATGAAACGTGGCATACTATACCTCATGCAATGATCCAAAAGTTAAAATTCGCAGGCTAGTGTTATCTGTTATACTAAGCGTGTACACGGTTGAAAATGAAATGAAATCTTTGAGTTTTACGTCCCACGGTTATGCCGGTTAGGCTAAAGGAGACGGTGATAATGAGAAATGAGTGAAATGGTGGAATGAAGAAAGTGGGAGGAAACGGGAGTACCCCGAGAAAACCCACGAGCACGGTGTTTGTCCACCACAAAGTTCACTTGGTGGGGCTGGGATCGAACCCGGGACCGCAAGCACCAGAGGTGAACGCTCTACCACTGAGCCACCGCGCCCCCTACGTGTACACGGTTGAGTCTCTAATAAGTTACAGTCTGATATATATATATATATATATATATATATATATATATATATATATATATATATATATATATATATATATATATATATCATTAAGGTGTGTTGTTAAGATTACAAAGTTGTGTGTTGCGTATTTTTAATTTGTTTAGTTGTTTGAAGCAGAAAGTTTATGAGTTTTTGAACATTTACAGCTGTTGTTTCAGTAGTAGAAGTTAAAGAGAGCGTTCTTTTAATTTTTAGGGCAAGAGTTCCTTTTAATAATCTGGCTATACGAAAAGTTTGCCAACTTGTTCGGTCTACTCTTGAGAGTTCGTAATGGCACTGGAGCTGCAGGATACATTTTTTAAAGGTTAATCTGAGCGTACTTTTACAGTAGCGTGTAAAGTTCTAGTTGTTTGAGTCATTTCACACAAGTAGTTTGACTTAATAAGGGTTAGACATGTCTATTAAAATCGTTGATAGTGTACTCAATGCTCAATGCTCATTGTGTTACTCAATGCTCATTATAATTCGTTGAATATACTTACCATGAACTCAGGAACGGAATAGTCACTGTTACAGAAGCTATGACAACGTGAATGACTGACTCGTTAACTATCATCGAATTATGGCGAAGTTGCTTAAAGTTATCCATCGTTTTAAGGTGAAGGAGAGCTTACAACATGAAAAGTGTATCATAAATCACACTGATATTTTCTTATAAATAAATTTACTACATAAAGCAGTCAGGATAGAGTATGATTTTAACAAAAGATGTGAGATCCGTCTTGATACCTGTTTAGCACGAATGTCCAAACGCAAAAGAAGAGAATCGTATATAATAGTATTTAATAAGAAACGCAGAGTAATTTAGATTTTTGAAGTAAATATAACACGCCAAGACCGACTACAAACAGTGAAATAAAATGAAGCAAAAGTGTAATATTCTGGCTCACAAACTAGGTTTAATATATAGGAGCTTGGTCAAAATAATATTATACGTGATGACATGGGAAAAAATTAACAGAGTATTATAACAAATTTGTAAAAATACATTTACATTTGTGTATAGTATCTTCGTTACAGAGTGTCTCTCAGGAATGTGTTCTAGAGTGTGTTACTATCTTCCTTTGATACTATGTGTTGTACATTGGTATGAATAAGACTCTAGACTTGTACAAGACAAATGTAATCTTTGCTCACAGGTAATAGATCTGTTCCTCAACAAAGAAAGTTTTTGTAAAACGTAAGATGCATGCAAGCACCAACTACTTTCAGTAAATTAATAACATCTAAGTTCTTGCCTGACTACACACGCATGTGTAAGAAACTTCTAAGAATAAAAAAATGTTAAACCACTTCATGATACACCTGCAACAATCAAACCTGCTTTACAATTTATTCCTTAAAACATGTTATCCAGGCTTTGGCAGAGAAAGACGGAGAGGTTTGAAAGTACCGTACAAAGAGATAATAGAATCAACACAAGTGTCGTACTTTTCAATGATATAACAAAAAAACTCGTAAGAGTGTCCCGGAAGAAGAAACCTGAACGAAAATTTTGCAGCACAGTAGTTGGGGACAGCATTTAGTATATCAAGGGCTTCAATAACCGAGTAGGTCTCGGTTGAGAAGAAGTAGAGAGAATGCTACCCCCACCATTTCACGTATATTCTGTTCATTTCTTCGGAGTTCATTCTTATCCCTAAATAGCCTGCAAAGAGGAGGCAGTAGGTGTAGCGACTTATTCTCTGCCAATGCTGCAGAGTGGGAAATGTTAGTGGGACTGGTGCAGAACCACAGCTAACTCGTCCTCAGGAATGAAAGCAATAAGAATGTAGAGTGAAGCCAACCAAATCCAACTTCCTGTTAGTAATTTTTTCACCCCCCCCCTATGATGATCTTCGACGTCCACCGTTTGCGGCATACTTCATGCTCCGTGAGGCGGCTTTGTCAGGATACAAGAACCCTACGACTGAAGAGCAACACGCATTCTCTCACGGCTAAAAGGCTCTTTCCTCTGAACACTCAGCTAAACGGGTTATGGAACACAACTATTTTAAGGTCAACTCCCTTCTCATTAGCAGGCACCACAAGATGGTATCCGATTTTGATTGACTGAGTCGTTCCATAGTGAGATGTGCTGTATTACTGTCCACCAACCTCTATTCCTAACGAAAATGTATCGGTGTCTGATGCAGCAGAGCAGAGGAAAGATACGGGTAGAGGTGATAGCGAGGATAGGATACTGAACGAAGAGCTGAAGATGGAGAGGAGGAATAAGTAATTATGTTTGCAAATTCACGGCTTCTTTTCTTGTTTGAGACTTTTCGCGGGCGGCAAATCACTTAGACCACAGCGGCGCACAATATGTAATTATGGGCCTGTCTAAGACATAAAACAACTATCTTGAGAGATCAAACGTAGATCAAACGTAGATATAATTTAAAACATAATACCAAATTACTACCTGCATCTGTCTACAACACTTACCTTTTGCGTAACTTGATGCAAAAGGGTACATAAACAAAATTATTTCTCAACTAATTGAAGACTTTCCTAAAGTCTTGACCGATGGAAAAAATTCTGCTTCCTGGTGAGATAGTTTGTAAGTCTGATCCTAATATCTGGGGGCATGGTACTTATACTTCACAACTCTGGGTACCTAAATTCACAAATATGCTTGTTACAGTCGATCTTATCTCTTGGTTCTACTATGTTCCTAAGGTAGAAGATGTACTGGTGGGGTGTGTTCTCCAGATATCAAGCAAGAAGTGGAAGGTCGAGATTAATAAAATCCTCAATACCCCATAGCCCTCAGCTAGGGAATTTGCTCGGGGAGATGCAGAGGAGAAAGCTCGCAGAGGATGAAATAAGAATGCGTAGCATTTTTGACATTGGAGACTTTATTGTTTGTGAGGCAGCTACGAATACAGGACTATCTGTGCACACCAAAAGCGTAAAATACATGCGGTTGAAAGACAGGATGTACAGTCCGCGGCATAAAATTTGTTACAAAAATTCTAAGTCCAAATGAATAACAAACTCTTGCCCAGTTTTCTTATGCATTCCCGCAATACATGTATCAATCGATTAGTTGCTTCTAGTATTTATTCCAACTCCTCCCCATCCTCCACCTCTCCTTTTCTAAAGCAGTGTGTGTGACGTAGTACACTCTTTCCATTCAGCTGAAAAAGAAACAGGAATCAACTTTACAACGTTATAGCTTTAAAACAGTCTTTTCCATTCGTTTGTTCTGAAATATTTTTAAGAGCCTAAATTAAAGGAAAGTCACACAATCTTCCCAGAGCTTCATAAATACCTTTAGTTTCATTCTTTTCTTTCTTTAAAGAGTGCAAGCTAGTAAGATGCTCCCTAAGAAATCTATGGAAATTGCCAAGAGCTCTAAAATATCTACGGACAGAAACGAGTTTTATTCAATGATTCATTGAATTTCTTTTCAGTAAGTGCAAGCAAATGTTTCAGGGGCGTCATTTGGGCAGGACAGGAGGGTGTAATCCCCCCTCTCTTGAGCTTCATAAATACGTATTTTTTGATCAAATGTATAGTAATACACTAATAAAAAGTGAAAATCTTATGTCGCCGGAGAATCTCTTTCTCCCCCCCCCCGAATAAAGTCTAAAAGACACTAGTTTTAACAACAAACCTATAGAGCTACGATAGCACATTGCTAAAGAGCTTACATTTGGTTTCAAGAGTCGAAGGTTTGATCTCAAGCCATATGACTTCCTGGGTGACATTGAGAGAGAGAAAGAGAGAGAGGGATTCAAGTATGGAGACAGAGAGGGATGATTTGTATACACAGATTTAGAATTGGGGAAAAAATGATCGGACAGCATTCGTATTATGACGAAAATTCTGATTTTGTGAAAGATAAGAAGGGAAGTTTTCGAACTGCGAGGATCACATTAGGCAGTTGTCGAATTAATATGGAGAACTCTTTTTAGAGCATCAGATGACTACGAAAGGAGAGAAAGATCTTCAGAACTGAGGAATTAAGATTTTAAAGAATCTGATTTCGGCGACGGGTTTCGAACCACGAACCTTGTGGTTATCGAACCATGACTTTATCCATTCTGCTTCGGAGAATTCTATTACTGGTTCACATACGTTACCCTTAGCTGCGTTGAAAGCTACCTTAAGGGGATATTCCAAAAGTTGACTCGTTGGATGCGTCGTTCAGATAGGACGTAAACCTCTTTTAACTTAGTTACAATGTGCAAAATGAACTTCCTCTTCTTCAGGACACTTTTTAAAGCTTTAAAATTTGTTACTATTGTTTTAATTAAGTTACATTTGATAGAACCATCTGATAAAGTAGTGCCAAACCCTGTGCGTCATTGTCTGTTAGGTGAATGGTTAATGTAAGTTACTTTTACGTGGATGGTCCGAGCTTCCAATCAAGACCATTCTTATTGATTATTTGATTTGAGTTACGCTCATACTGTATATTCCACAAGTTCAATTTTGAAGTAATGTAGTCACAGCTAGTTTAATTCGAAATAATTTTCCAATATTATATTTGTTACTAAATTTACATGGCACTCCTCACTGTTTGTAGCCCTGCATAAATGCAAAATTGTTTTAAAAGTATATTTTACTTTCAAGTTTTATTGTTCTTTTAATTGTCCTTCAAATTTATTTTATAATTATTTTCTATTTCTTAATTATAATATACGTTCTATTTATATTTTATTCTATGTTACACGTTTATTATTTATATTTTATGTCTTACCTTTGAAGAGGAGCTTTTGACAATTCAGAGCAGCAGGGACATACACAGGATGCAGGCCTTTGCAATCAAGAGCTTTTGTCCTCACGAAATCACTACTTTTTTTTTTTTTTTTTTTTTTTTGTAAATTATATCTAATTTTATAGATGATGATAGCAGGGCGGAATCAGGGGAGTGCGTTCGGGCGATCACATCCCCCAGAATAGGGAACTTTTTATATTTTTTATTTTAAAAATAAAACATATCCTAAGTATTTTTCATCTTTGTATTATAAACGTAAATTAAAACCTAAAGTAGATAGGCCTTACTTTCTTAAGAAAGTTAATTCTGCAGAAGCGCTACCTCTCCTTTTCCAAATTTGATTTTTTCTTTTCTTTTCTTTCTTTCTTTCTTTTTTTGCAATCCGCTCTTACCTTGATTTGACTTCGAACGACCGCCCCTCCCAAACAATCATCCTGGATCCGCCCCTGGATCATAGACATTTTAGTAAAATATGCCCTCAATCGCTGAAATAAATTCCTGTCAAGCTTTCGATCGCTGAAATAAATTTCTGTCTACGGCCCTGCAAAACAGTGACGATTTTAGGGAGTGATCAGTTAGTAATGCCTCCCTGGAGCAACGACACTTCCCCAGAAGTCATATCTCGGATAATTCACAATGTGATTTGTGCATTATCACTTTTCTCTCTCAGTGTCTTGAAACGCACGAAAAAGGAACTGTTCTGAAGTATTTACTGGTTCTCCCTATGACCCCATTTCAATATGGCCAACCTTGGACATATACACATCTGAAATATCACTTTTTATGTCAGTGATCCCGAAAACTATCCACTCGACACAAATATAGGATATTTTCAATTCTTTATTCCTGTCACCCTCCCATTTTCAACCGGATGCAACCAAGGCTTATTTTGGACTTACGCAGCATCCACAGTGTCACTTTTCATCTTTGCACATGAATTCGACACTAATTTTGTTCGCATTTGACTACTTTTACATGTCACCTTCACCTCTTGGTAGGGATTTTTTTAGTGTCTCGCCCCCACAACTATGGAGAAATTTCAACCAACTAAGTATAATTATAAATTATCATCGGAAACACAACAGTACGGTTGATCTTTTTCGCAGAGGAATTCGTTAACTACTGTTTCAATATCAATGTATTGGCTTTTTTTTTTGCTCTGCATGCTGGAGATTGCCAAAGAGCTAAACTTCCTTCTGTACTATTGTGCTATGAATATAGTGGTTTAATTCACTGAATACTCGCTTAGATGATGCCCTCGTCACAGGAAAAGTGAGATACAGTTATAAAAGAAAAACGAAACGAAATATTTAAGTTTTACGTCCCACGTTATGCCGACTACGCTAATGGAGACAGTGATGGTGAGAAACGAATGAAATCGTTTAATGAAGAAAGTGGGAGGAAACAGGAGAAACCCGAGAAAACTCATGCACACGGTGTTTGTCCATAATAAAGTTCCTTCAGCGCGAGCTGGGATATAACCAACAACTCCATGCGCCATAGGTAAAGTTATAAAAGAATAGGCGTCTAAACAAATACGGAACACTACTATGAATGAGAGTTGTATAAGATTAGATTGTTTCGGTCTTGATCTTCATTACTGTTCGAAATCCGGACCAACCAGTATTCCCTACTAGGGTAAAGATTAATTGATCGCCAACAGAAATCCAAAATCCTCTGTATAACCCCACGTTCCATTATTCCATATGCATAACTAAGAGTCCAGCGTAACCTACCAGTTAATAAGTTTTCTTATTATTATTATTATTTTTAACACCTCAAAAATATAGGCTCATAATTGAACCAATGATTGGAAAAAGGGAGTAAGTACAAACATTTTTTTCCACTTTTAAGCTTTTCTCACCAATTGCAGTGCTACAATACAAGATTCTTCTTCTTGTCTTAGAGTTTGTCAGTTCTTTTACTACAATTAATCAGTTATACACGTGTTGAAACAAATACAAATACGCCTCGGGAAGGTTTTTAGCGTTTCTGAAAACTTAGGTCTGATGTACTTATTCCCTTTTGCTGGAAATAGTTGCTGCAAGGACGTGATAAATCTTTTCGGTAGACTTCACAGTCTATAGCTCCTTCACAACTTCCTTTTCATCTAAGGCTAAGTAGTTACATTTTAGACATTGAAGAAAAAGTGTGAAATTAATTAAAACCCTTCAAAGTGGAGTTAAGAATCTTCAATGGACCCCATTTTGCTGTTGGCCTCGCTCAACGCACTCCCGTCACTGTTCAGGGTGCAAGATGGAGTTTCTCCCTTTTAGGAATACTTTCTAAGACAGTACTAGTTTTTTTTTTTTTTTTTTACAGCTGTTTCAATTGAGTTGGATTTGCTAGAACTGTCGGTTAAAGGGAACAAAAGATCCTATACTCAAACACAAATCATCTCTCTAGAAGCTCTAATGGAAAACCAAACGAATCGTCGTAAACATGTTACGTTCTTGAAGAGGAAAACAGCAAAACATTGATTGCACAAACGTATAATGGTATCATTTGCTTGCAAATTTAAAACTTATAGAAGTTGATGGCTTGTTAGTTGAGGGGTTAGTGAACAGGATTTTTGTACTGGTGGTCCAGGGTTCGAATCTCGTCCGTTCTTCTTACGTTTTGTTTCTTTAAGCTACATTGAGTTTGTTCATTCCAATTCTTTAAGCTTGAATTAAATCTAATACCAGTTAGTAGTTAGTAGTAGCTAACATTATTTTCAAATACGAGACGTTATTACATGCTTGTCACTAGCTCACAATACTCAACTTTGATATAAACTCTTGCAGCCTTCATTTAACTCATTTCTTGACGTGTTTTGTTACAAAACTCATGAATCGTGGCGAACAAAGTTGCTTTACCAGATAATGGTGACTGCTTTGAAACCAAATGACAAGTATGAGAATTAAACGTATCATATCTGTAGTTTGGTGTGGAGAAGAAACCAAATAGCGAACGAAAGGTTTAAGAACAACCACGTTATTAATATAAACTATGCCAAAGATTATTGACTTATATGATTAAAAAACATCGAAAGCAATTGTGAAAGAACGAAAAATACTAACTTAGAATTTTGTAACTGGAGGCAAGGAAATCTAATTTAAACATACTAAAACATACCATTTACCGCATATAGAGCGTGGATCTGTGCTCAAGGCGCTAGCTAATAATCTGGAGGTTCTCAAGTCGGAACCATGTGTGAATATTTTGTTTAAATTTAGAATTTTTGGTGATCATTAGTCGGCGATGACACACGTTTAATTGTCTTAAAATATTTGAATATTTTGATCTTTCAATATTTGAATCGATCTTGATCTTCATTACTGTTCGAAATCCGGACCAACCAGTATTCCCTACTAGGGTAAAGATTAATTGATCGCCAACAGAAATCCAAAATCCTCTGTATAACCCCACGTTCTTCTTCTTCTTCTTCTTCTTCTTATTATTATTATTATTACTATTATTATTATTATTATTATTATTATTATTATTATTATTATTATTATTATTATTATTATTACCAAAGTAATTCAATAACACGTTAATATCTTTAATTATTTCTCGATAACTACTCGAACTTAAGACGTCCTTGAATCTAAGTCGCACCCCGATTTCGCTGGGCTAAATTAAAGAAAAATAGTAATATGTTATGGTTTTACTATTACTAAAGCACTCATTGATATTGGTCATTTTCGATGATTTTATGTATCCCTCTCTCCTCTCCATGTTGGGGGCACGGTATGACAAAAATTATCCCAGGCCCGAATGTCATGTACTTTGAAAATTTGATCGAAATCTGTTGGATGGTTCAAGAGTTGTTCTATTTATTTTTATATATTAATCTCCCCTTCTCTTATCCTCTCCTATGTTCTACCGTCAAAGTGAAAATATTAAAACAAAAGTTCCTAGGCCCGAACGTCGTCTATGTTGGAAATTAGATCGAGATCGGTCAGGTGGTTCAAGTGTTGTTAAGTTTTATTCATTTTTATAGATATCTCCCCTCCCCTCCTCCTGCCCTACGTTCTACCATCAAAGGGTATGATAAAAACCACCCCAGGTCCGAACCTCATCTATGTTGATAATTTGATTAAGATCAGTTCGGTGGTTTAAGCATGATGAAGTCACCAAGACAGCATTTTTATTTTTATTTTTTTACATAGTCCCCCCTTCCCCTTCTCTACATTGTGCCGTGAAGGCAAAAAATGAAAACATCCCAGGTCCGAACGTTATCTACATTGAATGTTTCATTGATTGGGATCAGTCGGATTGTTCAAGAGTTATTAAGTTTTATTCATTTTCATATATTTACCCTCCCTTCCTCTTCCGCAAGTTCTAATATCAAAATGAATTAACAAAAAGCTTCCCAGGTTCGAATTTCATCTATGTTCAAAATGTGATTGAGAACGATCGGGTAGTTCAAGAGTTATTCACCACCGAACATTGTCACTTTTATTTTTATATTTATAGCTGTTATGTATCTTCCCCCTCCTCTCCATCCTCTACGTTATCCCGTCAAAGTGAAATGGTAAAATCCATCCCTCGCGTTAATCGAGACGGGGACATATAGCCTCATTGCTGACGTCCCCATTAATCCCCCTACTCATACCCTTTAGTGTGTTTAAGTTAGTTTTTTTGTCTTCAGTTGCAAATTTCTAAGTTATTTTTCTGTGTTTCAAAATTCTCGCATTTCTTGTATGATAATACAAGGTAATAATCTTTGACTTGTTTCATATTAATAATCTGAGTTGTTCCTAAACCTTTGGTTTCCAATTTTGTTTTGTCTCTACACCAAACTACAGATATGACAAATTTAATTCTCATACTTTACATTTGATTTCAAAGCGGTCGCCATGAACTGCTTAAAAGCACTTCTTCCGTCACGAAACACCAAGCAGAGGGCGTACGATATCGTCTACAGCAACTAGAGGAAACTCCGCCTTGTTACGTGACGCCACATGAAGCACTTTCCGTTCAAACACCTAAGCAAAGCTATCATTTTGCTTCTGGTGTGAAAATGGCTCACTACGAAGCTTCTGTTAAAAGCAGCGTGATTGCTTTAATTGAGCATGCGGTCATGAACTATAGCGATGCAGGCGCGAGATATGGCGTTAACCGTGCTACAGCACGGAGGTGGTGGAGGAGATATGAGGAAACAGGAGATGTAAGACGTAAAAGAGGAAGTGGGCGACAAAGAGTTTCCTCTGCCGAAGAAGACCAGAGTGTAATTGCCCAATGCCGTGAGCACCCTTTCATGTCTGCCCGACAGTTACAAGAGGAAACCAATTTCCCAGGCGATGTTACGACTGTCCGTCGTAGACTCAAATCCTTTGGTTTGAGATCATACAGGGCAGCTTTTAAGGAGCGACTAACAGAAGACCACATGGTTGACCGTCTGGCGTTTGCACAGTTAAATATTGCACGTGTGTGGGACGAGGTCGTTTTCACAGACGAAAAAATATTTTCCAGTGCGAACTTCGTGCCGAAGCGTGTTTACCGCCCCCTGGAAAAAGGTATGCCTCTGAATACGTTTCCCGTTCTGGTCGAATGGGACATGTAACTGTCCACTGTTGGGCATGGATATGCAAGGCTGCAAATTTCGGAGGAATCCACAGGATTCCTGGTCGCCTAAACGTCCACA
The DNA here is from genome assembly GCF_964235325.1 of Thermobia domestica. Classification (NCBI taxonomy): domain Eukaryota; kingdom Metazoa; phylum Arthropoda; class Insecta; order Zygentoma; family Lepismatidae; genus Thermobia; species Thermobia domestica. Next base: position 140,008,447 of record NC_137464.1, read on the forward strand.
AGTATTGGAACATCTGTATGAAACGCTTCCTTAATAAAAGCTCATGTAGGTAACGGCATATTATATTTGCAACAGGACAATAGCTCGATACATAATTCAAATGTGGTTCAGACATGGTTGCAGAGGCAACCTGACGTCGAAATAGTTGACTGGGTTCCTCATGGAGCAGATCTGAACCCTATTGAAAATATATGGGCCTCTGTTGCAAGAACATTGCGAGAAACCTGGTCGAACAATCCTCCACGAACTCTAATGATCTCTGGGAGCGTGTTGAAGATGCGTGATCGATTTGTTGCACCCAACGTTATATCTCTCGCTTAGTGGATTCAATGCCACGGCGTATGGCAGCTGTAATCGAGTCCCAAGGGGACTATACACACTATTAATAAATGCTCGCCCACAACACCATCAACCCTCTCGAGGGCTACCTAATTCGACCCACTTATTAACAAAATTTTATGAAATACATTACCGATACCAGTGAATGTAAGTGTCTCAGTATGTTCTGCATTAATAAAGAGGCTAACGTGAGAGACTTGGGACCGAGTGGTATTATGCTTGCTATCTAAACCAAAACCGCCTGTAACAGTGGTTCGAATCTAGTGAAGAAGACCTCTACTTTTTATCACCAGGGATATTTGCAATACACCTTCTTCAATGTCCGCCTTCGTACGGTCTATTATATGACACATAATGTGAACCGCCATAAGTTTTTACTTAGTAAACAATTTATAAATATATGAACAGATACCTAAATATATTAGAGTAACAATGGAATATAGTACTTTCATCCGACTGACGTCGCTCTGCAAATGTTCATTGTATTACACCGGAAGATCAATTAAATAAAGACTGGAAAACTTTGATATAAAAATTGATACGTAATAAGTTAAAGACAAAATATGTAATTATAATCTCATATTTGAAACTAATTTCGACTACAATTAATTCTCTACCTGCTTTCATAAATAATCCAAACCAAACTTCGAGGTTTGGAATGCACAAACTAAGTGTAGCTAAGAGAAAAAAGTAACAAAAAGAGCAGAGATTCGTAGCCACGACCACCAGCGTAAGAATTCCTTTTACTAACCCTTCATCTATCAAAGCATGACGTGAAAATGACTTTTGTTAAGTTATAAATTCGTATCCAAGAAACACCATTAAGCGTATGTGCAACTACTGCTTTGCTCTTTTTCTCATCAAAAGCGTAACATGTTTAGGACGATTCGTTTCGTTTTCCATTAGAGTTTCGAAAGAGATTATTTGTGTTTGACTGTAGGATCTTTAGTTTCCTTTAACCGACACTTCTAGCAAATACAACTTAATTCACACAGCAGTTAAAAAAAACTCGTACTGCCTTAGAAAGTATTCCTAAAAGCAGAATCTGCATTATGCATCCTGAACAGTGACGTAACTAACGGCAGTGCGTTGACGGAGCCCAGAGTAAAACGGGACCCATTGAAAATTCGTAATTCCACTATTCTTCCTCGATGTCTAAAATGAGACTACTTTAGCCTTACATGAAAAAGAAGCTGTGGAGGGGACTGCGAAGTCTACCGAAATTATTTATCACGTCCTTGCAGCAACAACTTTAAGTTTTCGAACAGTAATGAAGAACAAGATTGATTGAAATTTTAACTTAGAATGAAATAACTAAAAATCTAATCTTATATAACTCTCATTGATAGTAGTGTTCCGTATTTGTTTAGACGCCTATTCTTTTATAACTTTACCTATGGTGCATAGGGTCCTTGGTTCGATACCAGCTCACGCCGAATGAACTTTATTATGGACAAACACCGTGTGCATGAGTGTCCTCGGGTTTCTCCCGTTTCCTCCCACTTTTTTTCATTAAACAATTTCATTTATTTCTCACCGTTACTCTCTTCATTAGCATAGTCGGCATAATCGTGGGACGTAAAAATTAGATATTTCATTTCATGTTTCTTTTATAACTGCCTATCACTTTTCCTGTGGCGAGAGCATCATCTAAGCGAGTATTCAGTAAATTAAACCACTAAAACCTATATTCATTGCACAATCGTGCAGATGAAGTTTAGCCCTTTGGCAATCTTCAGCATGGACAGCAAAAAAAAAAAAGCCAATACATTGATATTGAAACAGTAGTTAAGGAATTCCTCTGCGAAAAAGATCACCCGTACTGTTTTGTTTCCGATAATAATTTATAATTATACTTAGTTGGTTGAAATTTCTCCATAGTTGTGGGGGCGAGATACTGAAAAAATCCCTACCAAGAGGTGAAGGTGACATGTAAAAGTAGTCAAATACGAACAAAATTAGTGTCGAATTCATATGCAAAGATGAAAAGTGACACTGTGGATGCTGCGTAAGTCCAAAATAAGCCTTGGTTGGCTTCGAGTTGACAATGAGAGGGTGACAAGATAAAAGAATCGAAAATATCCTATATTTGTGTCGAATGGATAGTTTTCGGGATCACTGACATAAAAGGTGATATTTCAGATGTGAATATGTTCAAGGTTGGCCATATTGAAATGGGGTCATAGGGAGAACCAGTAAATACTTCAGAACAGTTCCTTTTTGGTGCGTTTAAAGACACTGAGAGTGAAAAGTGATAATGCACAAATCATTCTGAATTATCGGAGATATGACTTCTGGGGAGGTGTCGTTGCTCCAGGGAGGCATTACTAACTGATCACTCCCTAAAATCGTCACTGTTTTGCAGGGCCGCAGACAGAAATTTATTTCAGAGATCGAAAGCCTGACAGGAATTTATTTCAGCGATTGAGGGTATGTTTTACTAAAATGTCTATCATCCAGGGGCGGATCCAGGATGATTGTTTGGGAGGGGCGGTCGTTCGAAGTCAAATCAAGGTAAGAGCGGATTGCAAAGAAGAAAAGAAAAAAGAAATAAAGAAAGAAAAGAAAAGAAAGAAAAGAAAAAAATAGAAAATGAGAAAGAGCTCTTCTGTAGAATTAACTTTCTTAAGAAAGTAAGGCCTATCTACTTTAGGTTTTAATTTACGTCGATAATACAAAGATGAAAAATTTTTGGATATGTTATATTTTTAAAATAAAAAGTATAAAAAGTTCCGTATTCTGGGGGATGCGATCACCCCAAACCCACTCCCCTGAATCCGCTCCTGCTATCACCATCTATAAAATTATATATATAAAATTATACACGTTTATTATTTATATATATATACAAACAAAAAAGTAGTGATTTCGTGGGGGCAAAATCTTTGGATTGCCAAGGCCTGCATCCTGTGTATGTCCCTGCTGCTCTGAATTGTCAAAAGCTCCTCTCCAAAGGTAAGACATAAAATATAAATAATAAACGTGTAACATAGAATAAAATATAAATAGAACGTATATTGTAATTAAGAAATATAAAATAATTATAAAATAAATTTGAAGGACAGTTAAAAAAAACAATAAAACTTGAAAGTAAAATATACTTTTAAAACAATTTTGCATTTATGCAGGGCTACAAACAAGTAAGGAGTGCCATTAAATTTAGTAACAAATATAATATTGGAAAATTATTTCGAATTAAACTAGCTGTGACTACATTACTTCAAAATTGAACTTGTGGAATATACAGTATGAGCGTAACTCAAATCAAATAATCAATAAGAATGGTCTTGAATGGAAGCTCGGACCATCCACGTAAAAGTAACTTACATTAACCATTCACCTAACAGACAATGACGCACAGGGTTTGGCACTACTTTATCAGATGGTTCTATCAAATGTAACTTAATTAAAACAATAGTAACAAATTTTAAAGCTTTAAAAAGTGTCCTGAAGAAGAGGAAGTTCATTTTGCACATTGTAACTAAGTTACAAGAGGTTTACGTCCTATCTAAACGACGCATCCAGCGAGTCAACTTTTGGAATATCCCCTTAAGGTAGCTTTCAACGCAGCTAAGGGTAACGTATGTGAACCAGTAATAGAATTCTCCGAAGCAGAATGGATAAAGTCATGGTTCGATAACAACAAGGTTCGTGGTTCGAAACCCGTCGCCGAAATCAGATTCTTTAAAATCTTAATTCCTCAGTTCTGAAGATCTTTCTCTCCTTTCGTAGTCATCTGATGCTCTAAAAAGAGTTCTCCACATTAATTCGACAACTGCCTAATGTGATCCTCGCAGTTCGAAAACTTCCCTTCTTATCTTTCACAAAATCAGAATTTTCGTCATAATACGAATGCTGTCCGATCATTTTTTTCCCAATTCTAAATCTGTGTATACAAATCATCCCTCTCTGTCTCCATACTTGAATCCCTCTCTCTCTTTCTCTCTCTCAATGTCACCCAGGAAGTCATATGACTTGAGATCAAACCTTCGACTCTTGAAACCAAATGTAAGCTGTTTAGCAATGTGCTATCGTAACTCTATAGGTTTGTTGTTAAAACCAGTGCCTTTTAGACTTTATTTGGGGGGGGAGGAGGGGAGGAAGAAATTCACGGCGACATAAGATTTTCACTTTTTATTAGTGTATTACTATACTTTTGATCAAAAAATACGTATTTATGAAGCTCAAGAGAGGGGAATTACACCCTCCTGTCCTTCCCAAATGACGCCCCTGAAACATTTGCTTGCCCTTACTGAAAAGAAATTCAATGAGTCATTGAATGAAATCGTTTCTGTCCGTAGATATTTTAGAGCTCTTGGCAATTTCCATAGATTTTTCAGGGAGCATCTTACTAGTTTGCACTCTTTAAAGAAAGAAAAGAATGAAACTAAAGGTATTTATGAAGCTCTGGGAAGATTGTGTGACTTTTCTTTAATTTAGTATCTTAAAAATATTTCAGAACAAACGAATGGAAAAGACTGTTTTAAAGCTATAACGTTGTAAAGTTGATTCCAGTTTCTTTTTCAGCTGAATGGAAAGAGTGTACTACGTCACACACACTGCTTTAGAAAAGGAGAGGTGGAGGATGGGGAGGAGTTGGAATAAATACTAGAAGCAACTAATCGATTGATACATGTATTGTGGGAATGCATAAGAAAACTGGGCAAGAGTTTGTTATTCATTTGGACTTAGAATTTTTGTAACAAATTTTATGCCGCGGACTGTACCTGGTCTTAACGGAGAGATATATTTATCCTCTACGCACACACTTTATTGCATGTGTGGAAGTGGAGCTTATTGTGAGTGCTAATAGAGTGCTTTGGATAACAACGAAATCAAACAATACTCCTGGTTATAAAAACTAAGATATGTTGAAGAAGATTATTACCGCAAAGTTTGATTTTGTGTTTCCTGCTGATTTACAGGAGATTCCTAGTTTTGTTGATATGGAATGCTAGTAGGTCTGAACGTTTAAATTTATTTTGTATTACAATCTGCCTGAATACAGCAAATCCTACACAGCTTTGTTTGTGGATTATTTCGATGTAAAATTTAATAGTACGAGGAAAATGATGTGTGTATCTCAGTTTCCATACAGTAAGCTCTGCTTCACCTCAAAATGAGTGATAACTTTAGTCACATATCCAGTGTATCCTCAAGTGTAGATTATTAAGGTTAATATACTTTATTATTATATCTACGCTGAATGCAACGTTTAAAAATCAAATATACCATTAAAATATTAATTTTAATTAAACAAAAACTATTCAATGAGTTCATGAGATAGCTTCTTTATACATTCTCTTATGAAAATCGGTGGTGTTCACCTTTCTTTGTTTGAAACTTTTTCGTACTTTTTAAACTAAAAAGGCACGACCCATGAATGTACAATGACAGTTTTTTTTTTTTTTTTTTTTTTTGAGATACGAATAGAGGCATCGAAATTGTTATTGGGGGAATTTCCGAGATTAAAAGGTTCGGAACTGACAATTGTTTTGGACGGGCTAGTAGAAGCAAGACTAGCCGATATTGTTGAAGAAGAAGGTCAGCTTCTGTACAGAGCAGCAAGATACAGGACTACAGACTTCGAGTCCATGGCCATTGCTCTGTTAGCACAGAAACGTTCTGAATGTTTGTGGCTGAAGGATATAAAAGCGAAGACGCAAATTCCACATAGTTAAATACTTACGATTTTAAGAAGTGTGGGGATGAGTAGAAAGATAAAGAGCGTAAAGTCTGTTAAAAGAAACCGGAAGATGTACATGTTGTACGAGCTGTAACCGTACGAAGAGGTAACAGGCGGTGTAGGGTGGATGATGGGTCGTAGAGGGTCTCATGCTGTTGACTCATGACCCACCCACCCACTCCAACTCTAGATTTGACAGAACATAGAAAACGGAAGACGAAAAATTGCATGTTCACCATCTTTTAGTGTTTTACTTCAGGCAAGGGAATAACACGCGAATAGTGTTTACTGTCTTCCATGTTTCTGTGTTTTTGTCCTTTTTCTTTTGACGATTTTCTCAGAAAGTACTCAGACGCTTTTGCTCATAGTTCACATACAATTGTTTCCTTAGTAATTCTAATATATGACATAAGTTACTAGGACATAAATCACAGATCCAAATTGACTTACTGTTAAGTAAAACTGCTAAATCTGAATAAAGCAAAAAAAGTATTAATGACCTGTGTTACAATTTCAGACATATCATTCTCATATCACAACTACAATAGAAGTAAATTATGAATAAAGGTGAATTTACAGTTCTGGAATACCAACAAATGATTTTGCTAGATGTAAATTTTGGGAAAACTTTTTTTATAAGGCTTTAGATTTATTTAGTGATTTATTTGTTTATTAGCTTCCCCCTGCCGTAAACGTTGGAAACACCTAGTGGCCCACTTGCCGGTAAATGGCGATCGTCGAGTTAGCGACGCGTCGAAGGATTGTCGCTAGTGTGCCACTAGTGGCAGGGATTCATCGAGTCGAATCAGATATCTAGAATCGGGAGGTATTGAAGTTACCACCACGTAACAGCGAGTACTTCATTTTGATCCACGCTCCTTTGATTTCCCACGGAGAATCGCAAAGGGACCAACACGAACTATTGCCAGCCTTGTGCATGCGGTTATTATTATAAATTATTTTTCCCTGACGAATTTTCATTATAAGGACAATACTTGAGCTCCAGCTCCAGGGGTCAAGAGTAACTCCTGCCTTTACATCATGAAGTGAAAAATCGTGAGATGGGTGCGTATAATTGTATGAATTTAGATGGCAACTGTCGCCGTTCACTAGCAAATGAATATGCGAAAACTATGAAAAAAGTAAATATACGCTTGCCATTTTGTTATAAAATTACATGGCGAGTGCATTTGATCTCATTCCAAACAGTTATCGTCAAATATACATGGTTAAAGGAGCACTCTGATTAGAAGTATTAAAAAGACGTCAACGATTTATCATTCTACAAGCAGTTCTCATAATCGCCTCCGTGGCGAATTTGGAAGTACACGCAACTAGTAACCCAGCTTAGGGCACTTTTCTTTTTACTTTTTTAAAAATGTTTTTAGACTCACCTTAATGAAAACAAATTACGCATATAGGCGATTTAACGTATTTTAGGAGAATAATTTTGTGGTTCGTTGGCGTTCCGTCGCTTCTCTGCCGTTAGCGGTATAATTTTCAAAACGGAAGTGGGACCACCGCCGATCATCGCTGCGGGACCGCCAATTTTTGGAGGCATGTCGCTAGTTGCCTACCGGTGGTTCACTGACGCTTACGGCATGGGGTTGTCCCCTCACAAGTGAGGCAGATTGTAATCGACCAAGAATGTTTTCCAAAAATGGGGAACATCTTCCGACTTCGACTTCTGAATAATCCGTTTAGGATCAAGTCGAATTAAGGCTGCCCCACGGAAATCGTTCGAAGCACTACGCTCGACACCCTCCGTCTGATTCAAGACTTAGACTCTTCAGGAAAAGTAATAAGTTTATTACTTGTAATTTACTCTTTGAGTCAAAGTATTTTGCAATAAACCATCGGTTTGTAAGATATTTTTACGATCGTATATTATTACTTTCGAAAATTGTACTCATAATATAATTTCCCATCATGGATTTGAAAAAATCAAAGTTCGAACAAAGAAAGATCTCCGATCCACATGTCTCTTCATGTTTGATATGGAAGTCTCATCTTCATTATCGACTCATAATTTATTTTACTCCTTGGCAACGCGACTCGACGGGATGGCTCTAAATGAAAACATTCATATAGATGGTTAAGTAATCAGGAAATTGCTGCTGTTATTTCACGAAACACAACAGATCTTGAGGAAAAAATTGCTTACCAGGGGGAGGGAGTAAATAATCTGCTTACGTTTGCTTAACTAGGAAGAAGGCAAGGGCGCCGATCCTGGGGGGCCGCGGGGGCGGCCCCCCAAAGCTCATGTGGGCCTCCTTTGTATTTATGAATATATAATATTTGGCATAATTTAAGTGCAATTTGTCTTAAAATCCTCATATATATCTCTTGTGCATTTCAGTGCCCCCCCCCCGCAAATTTACAGAGAAATCGGCGGCCTTGGAAGAAGGTCTAGTGAAATGAATAAAAATGTGATAACGTAATACTTGAACAACTCTATCTAATGGAGGAAAGTAAATTAGTATTCAATACTTCTTTCAATTTTAAGCATTTCAAAGATTCTTGTAATTTAGTAGCATCCCGGATTTGCATTTTTGAAATATGGGAACTCTATCTATACCTTAACGTGGGAGTCGGTTTCGGACCATACACTTAAAGGGACATTTGCCATTTTGAGATTTACTAATATTAATGCATTACTTATGTTTTGTCTGCATGAAAACACGATTTCATTGACTATATGTATGATTAAAAGTGATTTTATACAAAATTAGATAATTAATTGCTGCAGAATTAATTATTAATTATGCATCCTTGTTACGTGTATTTTTCTGTAAACAATTGTCAGAAACATTTTTTAAAAAAAGTATATGATTCTTTACACATTTCTCATTGACATAAAATAATAATACACGTCAATATCGTGACAGATGTTAAATTATTATTAATTGAAAATGGAAAAGTGCATTGGTGATACTACTGAATTCCGTATGAGGAACAAACTTTCAGCTTTGAGCACTATTTTTGTGAAAAATACTTTATTTATTCCTATATATTGCAAATCAGGCAAATCCCTATATATTTGTCTTTTGATTGGTACCACAGTTTTGGATATAGACATATGCATTTTAAAATAAGACATGAAAAAATTTCGTAATATGTAAAATGCACCCTCTTGGTTTGTGAGGTGGCGCCTCCCACTTTAGGCGACGTTTTCTTTCGCAACTTCTTGCAGTCTGGATAAGTCTTGACAGAGTTACCAACGCACAATATTATGCAGCTAGTGTTTTAGAAATGGGACGCAACGATGTCCTTCCAGAAGTAGGAAGAGAAATAAGCTGTCTAAGGCTATTCGTTTATCTGGGATAAAAAGGCGTTAAATAGAAGACAGCTCCAAGTGTGACACTTCTGTTTGTGTATCTTTGGAAGAAATAAGTGGAAGTTCTATGGAGGTTCCAATTGCAAGGGATGAATCAGATGATAAAGAAAGGTGAGATTTATTTTACTTTCCATTCTGATTATTAATTACTTTGAACCAACATAAAATGATTCTTTTATAAAATTGTTATCATTCTATCTAAATGTATACAGGGAAAAAACATTGTAAATCCAGTTTTGTTGATTTTACACCAGAACTATTTTTGTAGTCTGATTGAGCGTGTTCTTTACGCATATAGCTGCAATTTACAGAGGAATGATCAAAATTTTTTACTACTTTGAGTAGTCCAAAACATCGTGTGCAACGCATACTTTTACGGTTGGGTGCAATCTCAAAATTGAAGAAAAAATGTACTTACCATGTTCTTTCCTTGTACAGTCAGCGACAGTAGAAACTGGAGGTTGGATACATAAGAAATGATAGCTTTTTCCAGTAGCAGAATAGTTTCACTCGATGTCTGATAGTTGGACAACCAACATGACAGCAAATACGTGCCCGAAAACATAACATGCCAGGATATTCCTCCATTTGGAGGAAAAAGTATTACTATCTGAGAGCATCACTTAGAGAAACAACCACGAGATAAATCTGCAGAAAATCCATTCACTTTAAGATCAAAGAGATAGGAATTAATGCAAAGGAAACGAAAAGAATAATAAGCATCATGCAGAGACCGAAAAAGTATGGAAAGCTAAACAAAATGAGAAAAGAAGGAAAGAGGGAAAGGAAAGAGCAAAAGACATGGGAATAAATTAAATTTTAACACTTAAGAATAAACAGTGTCCGTCTTTCCTCCTGCCCCCTGTATCCGTCTTGGTTTTTCTCCCTTCATAGGATACATCTCATTCAGCATCAAGCGCGAACATCATATATAGTGTTTAATTCTTTGAAAAAAAAAGTTACTCCATCCAGGCCGAGACTCGAACCCCGGACCCATAGCATAACAGTCAGACGCTTTAACCACTTACCTACACACGCTATAGCAAGCGTGTTTATAAACCAGGCATTACCCTCGCTATCAAACGTCTTAAATCAGCCATTGTCGGGAGTTACCACAGTTACACTTGAAGTTTGAATTTTATTTACGCCCTTTAGCCATCTACGGCAACAGGCCCCATGTTTTCATTAAAAGCATTTGTTCTGTAGAATAAAATCAAGAATAACTTAATCTATACTCTTACTTACTGTTGTCAATATATATATATATATATATATATATATATATATATATATATATATATAGAGAGAGAGAGAGAGAGAATTGTAGGTATATAAAAATCGGATTAATGGGGGTTAAAAGAGTGATTTCGTAACTGAGAAATGGGTGATCGCATCACTACTGACATCTGGTAGCGATGTTACGTAACACACACATTAGAAATAAAGCTTCGAAACGACAAATTGCATGTTGTGCCGTGGATAAGTCGGTAAGGTGTCTGCTTATTGAGTAGGCAACCCGAGTTCGAGTCTTGAGTACAACAATACTTTTTCCTTCAAAATACATTTCTATATTTTTATATATGTTATTAATAGAGACCGGATGTTTAGGCACGAAAAACCTAGAAAATAGGCAGGCAAATAGGCACTAAAAATTTAAAAAATAGGCAGTAAAATAGGCACTAAAATGTAGCTCGAAATAATGAAGATAAATACTCGATACCATTAAAAAATAGATTCAATCATAAATAATGCTCAAAGAATATAGAAACATACTTCTTTGTCAATATCTTCTTTTATTGTATATATAAAAACGAAGCTTGTTATGTTTCCTTATATACTGGGTGAACCTGGAAGATGTGCACATACTTCGGGAGGTGATTCGTGACATCAAAAGAATGCAAAAAGTCCTCTTGCATGTTGTGGAATTCCGCGTCGTATACAAGTGACAGGGGGGCCAACTTGGAATCGAAAATCGAATCCTGACAATTGGAGCGAGACATAAAAGTATGCACATACTTTGGGAGGTGATTCGTGACATTCAAGAGGACTTTTTGTCTTCTTTTCATGTCACGAATCACCTCCCAACGTATGTGCACATCTATCTGTTCCGTTCCAATTATCAGGATTCGATTTTCGATTCCAAGTTGGCACCCCTGTCACTCGTACACGACGTGGAATTCCACATGCAACAGGACTTTTTGTCTTCTTTTCATGTCACGAATCACCTCCCAACGTATTTGCACATCTATCTGTTCCATTCCAATTGTGAAGATTCGATTTTCGATTCCAAATTGGCATCACTATCACTCGCACACGACACTGAATTCGACAAACTACAAGAGAATCTGTGATATCATTAATCACCACGGAAGTATGTGCACATCTTTGAAGTTCACCCTGTGTATATATTGTAACGTACCACGTGCTTGTGTTTACAAACACCTAATATACGTATATATGTATGTATTATTTATGTTATATAAATTTTATATTTTCCCAATGAAGGCTTATTTTGAAGAAAATGCATAGAATAGGCAACATTAGGCACTAAAGCAATTATTTAGGCAATAAAGGTCGAAATAGGCAAAATAGGCAAAATAAAATTGGCCTAAATCGAAACTATAACCCCATATATAAACTTAAAAACGTTATTTTTGATCATATCTTTAATATTAAAGAATAGGCATTTTGCCTAACATCCGGTCTCTAGTTATTAATAATTGCTTTCCTGCATTTTTTGTAAATTATCTTAAATTAGTGAAGGTTCAGTAAAATCAAGAAGGTTAAAATACATATATATGATTGTTTTATCCGTATGTACAGTCCAGAGATGGAGCGGGTCGGGGGGCCGCGGGTCAACAGAATGTGACCCACTGCAACCCCCCACTGTGACTTAAAAATGTATTACGACCCACAGACTCATTGTAGACAGCTTCTGAACACTGGTGAATTTGTCTACTTTCAAGGCATCCTTTTTCTTTTCATTTGTTTCTATTGACAAAAGAAGTTCAGGCAATTTCAGATATTGATATTTGCAACTGTAATAATAGCAATAGGACTTATTTGAGATGCAGCCTGTGATTTCTTAGAGGAGCTAACTACTGGGGAAAATGTTTCAATCATGTGTAATATATGAATTATTATATAAAAAATTGAATGTAACTATGTGTGCATGATCATCATATCCAAATTGCAAAGTCAAATGAAATGATTTTTGGTATATACTTAGGCCTCAATCTCAATTAGGAAGTTATCATAAATTCGGTATCGATTTCATTATATTACATATTCTAAGAGGGTCCGAATTTTGGCGAAAAATTTAGTATCTCACAAGCCGTTCAAGTTGGAGAGCTGATATTCAGTATATTAATTCTTTATCTAATATAAATAAAATAAAGAGTTTGTTTGTGTGTTTGTCTGTCTGTCTGTCCGTGTGCGGCCTGGGAACCAGACGAGTGGACCGAGAGTTACCAAAATTTGGTCAGGGGTACCTAGCCCAGGCCACAGATCAAGACGAAGTCGTTTTTTTTAAATTTCGAACCAGGGGGTCTCAGGGGGCTTTTACCGGAACCGGCTTGGGAACCAGACAAATATACCGAGAGTTACCAAATTTTAGTCACAAATACCTTGGTTCACGCTCCAGATCAGAGTTAAACGTTTTTCTCAAAATTCGAACCAGGGGGTCTCAGGGGGACGTTTATCGGGACATGTAAAAGTAGTAGAAAATTTCCGACATTAGTGTCGAATTAATAGTTCTCGCGGTCGCTGAAATCTATGGTGAAACTCTGATCACATTAACTTCCAAATTCACCTTATTCGAGCCGGGAGTCAGCGGGGGGGGGGGATACCGAAAAATTTAAAAGTAATCTAAAATGACCGATATTAGTGTCCTATCCATAGTTTTCGCGGTCATTGAGATCAATGGTGACACTTCCATTAGCGAAGATTTGCAAATTCAGCTACAATTGTATGCAAGCCGGGAGTCAGCGGGGAATGCTGAGAAATGTAAAAATAATCCAAAATGACCGATTTTAGCGTCAGGTTCATAATTTTCGCAGTCGGTAAGATCAATGCTGACACTTTCATTAGCGATGATTTGCAAATTCAACTACCATTGTATGCGGGCCGGGAGTCAGCGGGGAGGGAGGGGACACGAAATGCCGAGACATGTAAAAATAATCCAAAATGACCGATATTAGAGTCAAATCCATAGTTTTCGCGGCCGCTGAGATCAATGGTGACACTTCCATTAGCGATGGTTTGCAAATTCAGCTACATATGTATGCGGGCCGGGAGTCAGAGGGGGAATACTCAGGCATGTAAAAATAATCCAGAATGACCGATATTAGCGTCAATTCCATAATTTTTGCAGTCGGTGATATCAATGGTGAGACCTTCATTAGCGATGACTTGCAAATTCAGCTACAATTGTATGCGGCCGGGAGTCAGCGGGGAGGGGGGATACCGAGACATTTAAAAGTAATCCAAAATGATCGATATTACATCCAAAGTTTTCGCGGTCGCCGAAATGAATAGTAATACTTCCACAAGCGTTGACTTCCAAGTAGTGGCCCCATGCGAAGAACGGGTATATTCAGCTGTAGAGTCATTGGGGGTGAAGTCGGTAGTCGGGTGAAGTCGGTAGTGTGTAAGGTATGACGAACTGACAACATCGTGTTGAGGCGAGTGAAGGAAGAAAAGTTTGTTTTCGAAACAGTTAGTCATGCTGTATGAGCGAGGGTTAGAAGAAGGAAATTGGATCGCAGACCAAGCATACCACGAGACTTCTTTGTGTGGAAGGTGAGTCACTCATGCCGTTTATTCTTGCTATTATAAGTTTCGTTCTGGAAAACCTAAGATGTATAATGAGTTGCACGTGTAGTTTTGACTTGCGCATTTTTTCGTGAGGTAAGATAAGGTTTCTGTGTAGAGAGTACATAGTTGTTGTCTTGATGCTTTATGAACTAATAGTAATTTGGTAGAGAAACAACGGGGTAACCTATGTGGGGCGAAGTCGGTACTGTTGTGTGGGGTGAAGTCGGTACGTCTTTTCCATGCTTGTAAAATGAACATTCAGCATGAAAATAAATACAATGTTTGTTGTAGCTGTGTTTGAACCTAACTTGGCCTTAAGATGCACTCGATAATCAAACACAGTGGCATAATCAGAACAAGGGGTCAGGGAGCACCAGACCTCTCCTGTATGAATGGTGAAAAATGCATGTTTCAATAAAGTAGTATCCATGTAGAAGATGTAGAAGTTTGGTCGTGATTTCCGACTTTGAAAAGCGTACATTTATTTAATTAATTTAATTTATACATATTATGGGGATTCCGGAATCGATAGCCTTAAGCTCTTCACGTGTAAGGGATGATGTCCCTCGGCGATCATACAATCCGGGGAAAGGGAAGGAAGAAAGGAATGGGTGGGGAAGAAAGCGGCTTGGGACCTGTTTGTTAGATACCAACCCGGCATTTGCTTGGTATAAATGAGGAAAACCCAGGAAAAATCTCTGAGGATGGCAGACCTGAAAAAGCTGTTACATCTTTTCGACCGAGTGACCCCACTGGGAATTGAACCCGGGACAGCTCGCACCAAAGGCGTTAGCAACTACGCCACGTGTTTCAGTAACCAAAATAACCCACCGAACCTGGAATATAATAAATATAAAACTTTTACTTGCAATTGTTAACGAGTTACAACTGGACCGTAATTACAACGCAAACCTGTATCATGTTACAGCAGCTTTCCTTAGCAATGGTCAAGCAATGACTGAACACTGCAATCACGGCATGGTCATCCGGTCCAATGTGCACATTTGTTCCGTTTGCGTACATTTTAACATACTATGTGAGCAGGAAAGCTACATAGGGCAGGATGTACAATTATTAACAGTGGACTCCAAAACATTTCGGTAAAAGAGTGCCTCCACCGGAGATCGAACCCGCACACCACAGAAAAGCATGCTAGCCAGTCCGTTACGGGGATGAAGGCACTCCAATGTCCATGTGACACAAGAGTTGTTTATAATTGATACATTCACGTAGCTTAGGTTAGTAATACTAATGCAGACCTATTCGCCTGTGTGACAATTTTGTATTTTAATTTTCAGATGCCACGAACGTACAAAAAGAGGACCAACTCTAGAAGACCTATCATGAAATGGAAGCCGGCGACAATGCAAGCAGCAGTGAAGGCAGTACAAGCTGAAGACTCCATTTCCAAAGCAAGTAAGGCTTTTGGGGTTCCCTTCGAGACACTGCGCGGACACGTACACCGAGATAAGATAGGCACAGTTAACATGGCTATAGGTGGCCAGCCCGTATTCAGTGTAGATCAAGAGAATGCTCTAGCGTACCGATTACAGACATTGGCACAGAGGGGATTTCCAGTTACACCAGGTGACGTTCGTAGGGCAGCCTTTCGTTATGCTGAATGGTTGCAAATAGATCACCCGTTTAACAAAGCGCGCCGTGGAGCAGGATATGACTAGCTCCACAGCTTTATGCGTCGCCACCCAGAGCTTTCCATACGGACACCTGTTGGCGTATCGCAAGCTCGGGTTTCTGGTTTAACACGGGAAAGACTGGATGAGTTTTACAATATGCTGGAAAGGGTATTAATTGAACTCAATCTTCAAGATAAGGGTGCAAATGTGTTCAATGTAGATGAGACTGGATTGCCTCTGAACAACGAGCCTCCAGACGCAGTCGTCGCTAGAAAAGGGCAACGTGATGTTCTGTCACTTACATCCAAGGAAAGGGGGGGAAACGTAACAGTGATTGCGTGCTGCAATGCTACGGGCATGTTTCTCCCACCGTTTGTGATTTTCAAAGGGAAACAATTAAAGAACGAATATCGTGATGGCTTACCACCAGGCTCCCAAGTGCTAATGACGGATTCTGGTTACGTCAAGGACGTTGCGTTTCTAAAGTGGCTAAAACACTTCGTCAAACAGAAGCCACAGGGGCCTTGTTTACTTCTCATGGATGGCCATGCAGCCCACACAAAGTCGTTAGAAGTAGTAGAGTACTGCTTTGAACACGAAATCACAGCTCTGTGTCTTCCGAGTCACACGACTCATGCTTTACAACCATTAGACAAAGCTGTCTTTCGCCCTCTTAGTTTATTCTTTAAACAAGCTTGCAACCAGTGGGTATTCTCAAACCCAGGAAGATCACTAACAAAAGTGCAGTTCGGCCAGCTACTGAATCAGGCATGGGGAAAGCTGGCACAGTGGGAAATGGTGCAGCAGGTTTTACAGCTACTGGCATATTTCCATTGAACAGACTGGCCATTAGTGATGACAAAATTATCAACGTCTCTGTAACGAACGCGTCTCATGAAGAAAGAAGGCTAGACAATGAACAACCGACAAGACAGGAATCACAGGTCACGCTTGGAGTGCGGGAGAGTCTGCCTTCTCCTGCAAAGAGAGCTTCACACAAGACAGGGAAAAGAACCAGGCAGGGCACGGAAATACTTACTTCCCCCGATCATATTTCACAGCTGACAGGGCAACGAGGTAAGTTTGCACATAGACTTACACCTAGGTCTCTTCAGTTAGCGGTGGCAAGTACTCAAGACAATGCGGCACGTACTGCCGATTTTGCTGACAACAGAAACATCTGTGGGTTTTGTGGACGATCATACAGCAACGAGACATGTACCAAATTCTTGGAGTGGATACAGTGCCAAAGTTGCGACACCTGGTATCACGAATACTGTGTCGGTGCTTTTTATAAAAAAACAGTTTGTTTGTGTAAAATGTTAAACTGAATGTTTGTAGTGGAACTTTGTGTACAGACAATGTTGAATTGAATGTGTGCTTGAAGGTGGAAAATTTCTAGTGATGATGTAGTGAGATATAATGGTTTATGACGAAGTAGTGGTACCTAGTAGAACATATGATTAGTAATAAACATGTACCCAGTTCACCACATGCACCTACCGACTTCACCCCCACAAACGGGGTGAAGCGGGTAAGTCGCTATCTTTTCTTTATCTCTCTTTCCTCACTTTATTGTTTCACACTTGTACGTCCATTTCCATTGAGTTTATAGTAAAAAGTTCACTGTATCTAGCATGAGGTTTAATTTTCAAATAACTATCTGCATAAGCACAGTGTAGTGCATTTTATCCTTAATATACCGACTTCACCCCAATGACTATATATATATATATACTTCTTTAGTTCTTTAATACCAATTATGTATGTACTTTGCCAGTACATGTCCCATAGCGTTAGTTTTTGTTGGAATATTTTATTCCCCCCACTCAGACTATGTTAACAAAATCGTAGTCGTAATTATTCGTACTAACTAACAAGAAGTAACTATAAAGTTATGTAGCTTCCTGTGTATGTATATAAAGTTATAAAGTTATCCTTTATATATAACCTTATATATAAATAGAAACCTTATATATAAAGTTTCCTCTTCTGGGGGGGAGGCAATCGCCCCGATCCCTCCTGGATCCGCCCCTGATTCTACCTAGGTATTTGTTAAGGAAACCTTTCAAACAGTGATGATTTCAGGGCATTACCTGTTCGAGAATTTGAGACCTTGTCGACATAAATTTCCCCCTTCGGGGCCATATTTTCGATCATGCTCAAAGTGGACTAATAATGTTTTATCAGTTTTCTCTCATTCATATCTTGACCATTACCCGGGGAGAATCTTCTGAAACTATCAATGCTTATAATTAGTTTTTCATTACAAATCAAAGGATAATAATGAAATATTGAACATACTTAATATTTTGTTTTCAGCTTTGGATTTTAGATCTGCAATTCATATAATGTTCCTTTCTAATCGAATTTGAGAGAAAAGTAGTTGCCAAAGATTTATTCAAAGAAATGTTCTCACTCCTCTGATGAAAATATGAACATACTTTTAAGAAAGAAAAAAAACAAATTGAATAATACCTACAGGGTTTGAACACATACACTTATGATTGATAGACTATTTACCCAAACCGCTCCAGCAGTTCGTACGTTTTCACTGAGCTTCTTTAGACTTTTGTGTAAAGTAGTTTCCTGCTCCACATTTTTTTTGTTTATTTCGATACGACTATAAGTTTGTGGTGAATATTTGGGCGTTACAGGTGTTGCAATGCATAAAAATCTTTTTCGTATAAACTACATTCAATTTTACGTCCTAATAACTTATATACAACAGGTTGAATCTGTGAAATGATTGGGGTTGGAGTGATCGTAAATGTTTTCATAGTTAGGAGCCTGGATATGAAAACCTGCTTAACGTGGGGATTTACTTTTGTGAATTTTGGTACATTTATTTATACACATCTATGGAAAATTTGATTTCTATAGTTATTTCAGGATTCTAGTTATTTATATGTTTGTTTATGAATGTATTTAGTACTTGGACTTTTAAGACTATAGATTACGTTTTGACGTTTAGACTTGGGACTTCTTGTTTGTATTTAGGTAGTTTATTTTGGGAATTTTTAGTTTTGGGGATTTTTATTTTGTAGTTAGAATATTATTATTACTTGGGTATAGATAATTAAATTATTAATTTTTGTTTTGACAGATGACTATTGTACTTTTACATTCATAATTAGGAAAAAATATACGTTGCATTTGTTTGTAAATATACTGCTGGATGTGTGTAACGATTTCATTGAAGTTAAAAAGGTGAGGAAATCGGCAGTCAATTTAAAGTATAAATAGCACTACTCATGTGATAGTGGATACAATTGGAACTCGTGCGCTAGGCTGTGATTTGTCAGTAGCCGTCCGTATGTTCATAATTACGACTACGATAGAGAAGTGGACAGTCAAATTCTCAAGGTTCAGTATCTGACCCTGGGTCTTCATTTTAGTTTTCTACAAGTTATGCATAGTCAGAAGTGAAAACATGGAAATGTATACAAATTCATGAGTATTATTTATCAAATATCGACGAAATGTTTTCTGTAACAATTTCATTCCGAAACTGGAAGAGAAACGTGAAAGGCAACAATCTGTATGTTATTACGGGAAGTTAAGTTTTGTATGAAATTTTGTGATAACAACGCTCAAGTTATTGCTATATGGATAGTAGAGCTATATAGCAATTTCTTCCAATATCTCAAGATTTATTCTGTATATTCTGTGATTGATCCAAAAATATGTTGAAGTTTATTAGTGGCAAATGCTATTCTGCTTTTCATGAATTTTGTGAATACGGCTATAGTGTATGTATTAGTCAAATTCTTGTGAGTATTGAGTATAAATGAATTGTGTTTAAAGTTGTTTCGAAGGTTCCTTATTAGCTTGTTTTGGAACAAAACCATATATTTATTGTATAAAGTGTAATATTCGCTATGAAAGATGTTGTAGTGATATGCGAAAAATATTGGTAAATGTTAACTTTCCTAATTGAATACTCTTTTATCTCAAAGTTATCCTATTAAGTTGATTGAAGATTATTGAAGATTATCAAATAAAATAACTTTAATAGAATATTGAATATATTTGTGCTGATAATCAATGAATACACAATTATTAATTTTTTATATTTGTTGTAGGATCTATTTTGGAGTGATCAAATTGTTTATAAAATTATTTAAGTCAAATTTTATGTCCTGTTTCCTTAATGAAATTTACATATTATATCCGACGAACTTTATGTATTATTTCATTGCATAATTCAAATAGCCTATTGAGCGATTTACTCAGTTTATAGTATTAATGCTTCTGTTTCAGCTTATTTATTACTCACACACACACACACACACACACACACACATATATATATATATATATATATATATATATATATATATATATATATATATATATATATATATATATATATATATATATATATATATATATATATTTCTTTAGTTATTTAAAACCAATTGTTTATACTTGTCCCATAGCGTTAGTTTTTGTGGAAATATTTTATATTCCACTCAGGCTACGTTACAAGTCACAAATTCAGTTTTCCACAAAAACAGTATTGTTTTATTTTAATAATTACGAAAGATGGAAAGATTGGTCATTCATTCTACGTGCACAATTGTGTGGGTCAGGGCTGAATGGGCTATGACTTTTCCTATAGGTGCCGTGAGAATGCTTTCTTCAGGGTAGGTTTTTAAACTAGCTATTTTATAAACTGACAATAGAAATTGAAATAATACATAATCATCTTGTCCATCACAAATAGGGATTTGTTTATATAAATTACTAAAGCTGTCTGAAGCGATGTCTACACTTACTTTATCTAAATTAGTATTAAAAGACATAAATGAATTCCCTACACGTGAATCACCAGACACCAGTCCCGATAAACGTCCCCCTGAGACCCCCTGGTTCGAATTTTGAGAAAAAACGTTTAACTCTGATCTGGAGCGTGAACCAAGGTATTTGTGACTAAAATTTGGTAACTCTCGGTATATTTGTCTGGTTCCCAAGCCGGTTCCGGTAAAAGCCCCCTGAGACCCCCTGGTTCGAAATTTAAAAAAACGACTTCGTCTTGATCTGGGGCCTGGGCTAGGCACCCCTGACCAAAATTTGGTAACTCTCGGTTTACTCGTCTGGTTCCCAGGCCGCACACGGACAGACAGACAGACAAACACACAAACAAACTCTTTATTTTATTTATATTAGATAAAGAATTAATATACTGAATATCAGCTCTTCAACTTGAACAGCTTGTGAGATACTAAATTTTTCGCAAAAATTCGGACCCTCTTAGAATATGTAATATAATGAAATCGATACCGAATTTATGATAACTTCCTAATTGAGATTGAGGCCTAAGTATATACCAAAAATCATTTCATTTGACTTTGCAATTTGGATATGATGATCATGCACACATAGTTACATTCAATTTTTTATATAATAATTCATATATTACACATGATTGAAACATTTTTCCCAGTAGTTAGCTCGTCTAAGAAATCACAGGCTGCGTCTCAAATAAGTCCTATTGCTATTATTACAGTTGCAAATATCAATATCTAAAATTGCCTGAACTTCTTTTGTCAATAGAAACAAATGAAAAGAAAAAGGATGCCTTGAAAGAAGACAAATTCACCAGTGTTCAGAAGCTGTCTACAATGCACTGAGCAGAATGAGTCTGTGGGTCGTAATACGTTGTTAAGTCAAAGTGGGGGGTTGCAGTGGGTCACGTCCTGTTGACCCGGCGCGCCCCGACCCGCTCCATCTCTGGACTGTACATACGGATAAAACAATCATATATATGTATTTTAACCTTCTTGATTTTACTGAACCTTCACTAATTTAAGATAATTTACAAAAAATGCAGGAAAGCAATTATTAATAACATATATAAAAAATATAGAAATGTATTTTGAAGGAAAAGTAATTGGTGTACTCAAGACTCGAACTCGCGTTGCCTACTCAATAAGCAGACACCTTACCGACTTATCCACGGCACAACATGCAATTTGTCGTTTCGAAGCTTTATTTCTAATGTGTGTGTTACGTAACACCACTACCAGATGTCAGTAGTGATGCGATCACCCATTTCGCAGTTACGAAATCACTCTTTTAACCCCCATTAATCCGATTTTTATATACCTACCTATCTCTCTCTCTCTCGGCTTGGGAACCAGACAAATATACCGAGAGTTACCAAATTTTAGTCACAAATACCTTGGTTCACGCTCCAGATCAGAGTTAAACGTTTTTCTCAAAATTCGAACCAGGGGGTCTCAGGGGGACGTTTATCGGGACTGGTGTCTGGTGATTCACGTGTAGGGAATTCATTTATGTCTTTTAATACTAATTTAGATAAAGTAAGTGTAGACATCGCTTCAGACAGCTTTAGTAATTTATATAAACAAATCCCTATTTGTGATGGACAAGATGATTATGTATTATTTCAATTTCTATTGTCAGTTTATAAAATAGCTAGTTTAAAAACCTACCCTGAAGAAAGCATTCTCACGGCACCTATAGGAAAAGTCATAGCCCATTCAGCCCTGACCCACACAATTGTGCACGTAGAATGAATGACCAATCTTTCCATCTTTCGTAATTATTAAAATAAAACAATACTGTTTTTGTGGAAAACTGAATTTGTGACTTGTAACGTAGCCTGAGTGGAAGATAAAATATTTCCACAAAAACTAACGCTATGGGACAAGTATAAACAATTGGTTTTAAATAACTAAAGAAATATATACATATATATATATATATATATATATATATATATATATATATATATATATATATATATATATGTATGTGTGTGTGTGTGTGTGTGTGTGTGTGTGAGTAATAAATAAGCTGAAACAGAAGCATTAATACTATAAACTGAGTAAATCGCTCAATAGGCTATTTGAATTATGCAATGAAATAATACATAAAGTTCGTCGGATATAATATGTAAATTTCATTAAGGAAACAGGACATAAAATTTGACTTAAATAATTTTATAAACAATTTGATCACTCCAAAATAGATCCTACAACAAATATAAAAAATTAATAATTGTGTATTCATTGATTATCAGCACAAATATATTCAATATTCTATTAAAGTTATTTTATTTGATAATCTTCAATAATCTTCAATCAACTTAATAGGATAACTTTGAGATAAAAGAGTATTTAATTAGGAAAGTTAACATTTACCAATATTTTTCGCATATCACTACAACATCTTTCATAGCGAATATTACACTTTATACAATAAATATATGGTTTTGTTCCAAAACAAGCTAATAAGGAACCTTCGAAACAACTTTAAACACAATTCATTTATACTCAATACTCACAAGAATTTGACTAATACATACACTATAGCCGTATTCACAAAATTCATGAAAAGCAGAATAGCATTTGCCACTAATAAACTTCAACATATTTTTGGATCAATCACAGAATATAGAATAAATCTTGAGATATTGGAAGAAATTGCTATATAACTCTACTATCCATATAGCAATAACTTGAGCGTTGTTATCACAAAATTTCATACAAAACTTAACTTCCCGTAATAACATACAGATTGTTGCCTTTCACGTTTCTCTTCCAGTTTCGGAATGAAATTGTTACAGAAAACATTTCGTCGATATTTGATAAATAATACTCATGAATTTGTATACATTTCCATGTTTTCACTTCTGACTATGCATAACTTGTAGAAAACTAAAATGAAGACCCAGGGTCAGATACTGAACCTTGAGAATTTGACTGTCCACTACTCTATCGTAGTCGTAATTATGAACATACGGACGGCTACTGACAAATCACAGCCTAGCGCACGAGTTCCAATTGTATCCACTATCACATGAGTAGTGCTATTTATACTTTAAATTGACTGCCGATTTCCTCACCTTTTTAACTTCAATGAAATCGTTACACACATCCAGCAGTATATTTACAAACAAATGCAACGTATATTTTTTCCTAATTATGAATGTAAAAGTACAATAGTCATCTGTCAAAACAAAAATTAATAATTTAATTATCTATACCCAAGTAATAATAATATTCTAACTACAAAATAAAAATCCCCAAAACTAAAAATTCCCAAAATAAACTACCTAAATACAAACAAGAAGTCCCAAGTCTAAACGTCAAAACGTAATCTATAGTCTTAAAAGTCCAAGTACTAAATACATTCATAAACAAACATATAAATAACTAGAATCCTGAAATAACTATAGAAATCAAATTTTCCATAGATGTGTATAAATAAATGTACCAAAATTCACAAAAGTAAATCCCCACGTTAAGCGGGTTTTCATATCCAGGCTCCTAACTATGAAAACATTTACGATCACTCCAACCCCAATCATTTCACAGATTCAACCTGTTGTATATAAGTTATTAGGACGTAAAATTGAATGTAGTTTATACGAAAAAGATTTTTATGCATTGCAACACCTGTAACGCCCAAATATTCACCACAAACTTATAGTCGTATCGAAATAAACAAAAAAAATGTGGAGCAGGAAACTACTTTACACAAAAGTCTAAAGAAGCTCAGTGAAAACGTACGAACTGCTGGAGCGGTTTGGGTGAATAGTCTATCAATCATAAGTGTATGTGTTCAAACCCTGTAGGTATTATTCAATTTGTTTTTTTTTCTTTCTTAAAAGTATGTTCATATTTTCATCAGAGGAGTGAGAACATTTCTTTGAATAAATCTTTGGCAACTACTTTTCTCTCAAATTCGATTAGAAAGGAACATTATATGAATTGCAGATCTAAAATCCAAAGCTGAAAACAAAATATTAAGTATGTTCAATATTTCATTATTATCCTTTAATTTGTAATGAAAAACTAATTATAAGCATTGATAATTTCAGAAGATTCTCCCCGGGTAATGGTCAAGATATGAATGAGAGAAAACTGATAAAACATTATTAGTCCACTTTGAGCATGATCGAAAATATGGCCCCGAAGGGGAAAATTTATGTCGACAAGGTCTCAAATTCTCGAACAGGTAATGCCCTGAAATCATCACTGTTGTCAGCAAAATCGGCAGTACGTGCCGCATTGTCTTGAGTACTTGCCACCGCTAACTGAAGAGACCTAGGTGTAAGTCTATGTGCAAACTTACCTCGTTGCCCTGTCAGCTGTGAAA
This sequence comes from Thermobia domestica, assembly GCF_964235325.1. Taxonomy (NCBI): domain Eukaryota; kingdom Metazoa; phylum Arthropoda; class Insecta; order Zygentoma; family Lepismatidae; genus Thermobia; species Thermobia domestica. Next base: position 140,033,390 of record NC_137464.1, read on the forward strand.
TATGATCGGGGGAAGTAAGTATTTCCGTGCCCTGCCTGGTTCTTTTCCCTGTCTTGTGTGAAGCTCTCTTTGCAGGAGAAGGCAGACTCTCCCGCACTCCAAGCGTGACCTGTGATTCCTGTCTTGTCGGTTGTTCATTGTCTAGCCTTCTTTCTTCATGAGACGCGTTCGTTACAGAGACGTTGATAATTTTGTCATCACTAATGGCCAGTCTGTTCAATGGAAATATGCCAGTAGCTGTAAAACCTGCTGCACCATTTCCCACTGTGCCAGCTTTCCCCATGCCTGATTCAGTAGCTGGCCGAACTGCACTTTTGTTAGTGATCTTCCTGGGTTTGAGAATACCCACTGGTTGCAAGCTTGTTTAAAGAATAAACTAAGAGGGCGAAAGACAGCTTTGTCTAATGGTTGTAAAGCATGAGTCGTGTGACTCGGAAGACACAGAGCTGTGATTTCGTGTTCAAAGCAGTACTCTACTACTTCTAACGACTTTGTGTGGGCTGCATGGCCATCCATGAGAAGTAAACAAGGCCCCTGTGGCTTCTGTTTGACGAAGTGTTTTAGCCACTTTAGAAACGCAACGTCCTTGACGTAACCAGAATCCGTCATTAGCACTTGGGAGCCTGGTGGTAAGCCATCACGATATTCGTTCTTTAATTGTTTCCCTTTGAAAATCACAAACGGTGGGAGAAACATGCCCGTAGCATTGCAGCACGCAATCACTGTTACGTTTCCCCCCCTTTCCTTGGATGTAAGTGACAGAACATCACGTTGCCCTTTTCTAGCGACGACTGCGTCTGGAGGCTCGTTGTTCAGAGGCAATCCAGTCTCATCTACATTGAACACATTTGCACCCTTATCTTGAAGATTGAGTTCAATTAATACCCTTTCCAGCATATTGTAAAACTCATCCAGTCTTTCCCGTGTTAAACCAGAAACCCGAGCTTGCGATACGCCAACAGGTGTCCGTATGGAAAGCTCTGGGTGGCGACGCATAAAGCTGTCTGTGGAGCTAGTCATATCCTGCTCCACGGCGCGCTTTGCTAAACGGGTGATCTATTTGCAACCATTCAGCATAACGAAAGGCTGCCCTACGAACGTCACCTGGTGTAACTGGAAATCCCCTCTGTGCCAATGTCTGTAATCGGTACGCTAGAGCATTCTCTTGATCTACACTGAATACGGGCTGGCCACCCATAGCCATGTTAACTGTGCCTATCTTATCTCGGTGTACGTGTCCGCGCAGTGTCTCGAAGGGAACCCGAAAATCCTTACTTGCTTTGGAAATGGAGTCTTCAGCTTGTACTGCCTTCACTGCTGCTTGCATTGTCGCCGGCTTCCATTTCATGATAGGTCTTCTAGAGTTGGTCCTCTTTTTGTACGTTCGTGGCATCTGAAAATTAAAATACAAAATTGTCACACAGGCGAATAGGTCTGCATTAGTATTACTAACCTAAGCTACGTGAATGTATCAATTATAAACAACTCTTGTGTCACATGGACATTGGAGTGCCTTCATCCCCGTAACGGACTGGCTAGCATGCTTTTCTGTGGTGTGCGGGTTCGATCTCCGGTGGAGGCACTCTTTTACCGAAATGTTTTGGAGTCCACTGTTAATAATTGTACATCCTGCCCTATGTAGCTTTCCTGCTCACATAGTATGTTAAAATGTACGCAAACGGAACAAATGTGCACATTCGACCGGATGACCATGCCGTGATTGCAGTGTTCAGTCATTGCTTGACCATTGCTAAGGAAAGCTGCTGTAACATGATACAGGTTTGCGTTGTAATTACGGTCCAGTTGTAACTCGTTAATAATTGCAAGTAAAAGTTTTATATTTATTATATTCCAGGTTCGGTGGGTTATTTTGGTTACTGAAACACGTGGCGTAGTTGCTAACGCCTTTGGTGCGAGCTGTCCCGGGTTCAATTCCCAGTGGGGTCACTCGGTCGAAAAGATGTAACAGCTTTTTCAGGTCTGCCATCCTCAGAGATTTTTCCTGGGTTTTCCTCATTTATACCAAGCAAATGCCGGGTTGGTATCTAACAAACAGGTCCCAAGCCGCTTTCTTCCCCACCCATTCCTTTCTTCCTTCCCTTTCCCCGGATTGTATGATCGCCGAGGGACATCATCCCTTACACGTGAAGAGCTTAAGGCTATCGATTCCGGAATCCCCATAATATGTATAAATTAAATTAATTAAATAAATGTACGCTTTTCAAAGTCGGAAATCACGACCAAACTTCTACATCTTCTACATGGATACTACTTTATTGAAACATGCATTTTTCACCATTCATACAGGAGAGGTCTGGTGCTCCCTGACCCCTTGTTCTGATTATGCCACTGTGTTTGATTATCGAGTGCATCTTAAGGCCAAGTTAGGTTCAAACATAGCTACAACAAACATTGTATTTATTTTCATGCTGAATGTTCATTTTACAAGCATGGAAAAGACGTACCGACTTCACCCCACACAACAGTACCGACTTCGCCCCACATAGGTTACCCCGTTGTTTCTCTACCAAATTACTATTAGTTCATAAAGCATCAAGACAACAACTATGTACTCTCTACACAGAAACCTTATCTTACCTCACGAAAAAATGCGCAAGTCAAAACTACACGTGCAACTTATTCAATAGCGAACCGAACCGAGAAGTAGGGATGCGCACGAGTCGAGACACAATTTGTAAAATTCGAGTCGAATCGAGACTGCTCGTAAAAATCTTGATTCGACTCGAATGTCTCAAAATTCTTCACATGTTTTTAAAAATAGTTTTGAAGAAACTAATTACTCAGAAACAGTTATATATATATATATATATATATATATATATATATATATATATATATATATATATATATATATTATTTTTATTATTATTATCTCGGTGCAGATCCAAGGGGAGCTACAGCCCTCTTGACACTCAGGTATACACTGGATAAAATAAGCTTCAATCCTGCTTTACACTGAATAAAGCGGCAAACTGTGATTTAGTCGCTCCCTTGATCATATCCTAGATCCGGGGCTTTAAGGGTTCATAGCTGTAAAACTATGGGATCTATCGTTAGGGATGCGCACGAGACGAGTCGAGACAGAATTTTCCTGACAAATTTCGAGTCGAGACACAGCTCTTGCAATAAAAAGAATACATTTTTCGAGTCGAGACAGCACATTTTCGAGACGAGAAAGCCACAAATCTTCTCTCGTGCGCATCCCTACCTATCGTAGTCGGGTTAAGACTTCACTTAGAAACTAATATGTGCGCTATCCAAATATACAATGTTTCAGAATCTAAAGTACACATGCGACAATTTTTAGAGAGGAACTTTGGCTATGTGCATATAATTTGAAGTACTCACCAAATACCTGTATAAAAGTTGTTGCAGAAGTATGGCAGAATTCTGAAACATGGAAATTTGGATAGCTCACGTACTAGTTCCTAAATAAGGTCTTGACCCTACTACGGTAGGTCGCCTAGTTTTGGATCTGTGGACCTTTAAAGTTCATTTCTTCATATTTTTGGCAGCCTATAACTCCGAAATTAAGCATTTGTGCGCCCAGGTTTGTTATTACCTTTTGTCTTATCTTGGTGTCAGGAACAGTATTTCTTCCAGATATGTTTTTGGGTCACTGCCCCCCTCCCGGAGGTCTGAGAGTGCCCCCCGGAGGAGACCAAAATTTTACGTCTATAATACAATAATAAATAGAATAGTACCAGCAGTGCCCCTTCCCCCACCCTGAACATTTTTTTCTGAAAGAACAACTGGTCAGGAATCTCCTTGCATTTTTTAAATGGAGTATCGCATCGCAGTTTGCACTGCAAATGGGAATGCAATGCAGTGCAAACATGGAAATGCAACATGTTTGCACTGCAAATTGAAAAATATATTGCAAATTGCGATACATCTTTGTGTCTTAAATTACTACGTAAGCTAAAATAAGGAGCAAGTTAAAAATATATTACTATTATTTCAAGAAACTTCCCCGACTTGAAGGGTCGGTTATTGCAAGAAAAAATGCCTCGACTTTGGATTACAATAGTTTTCCACTTTTGTCTTTCCTTCTCTTTGTCAGTTTATTGTTACTGGGTCATTCTTCAGATCTTCTCACGTTTTGGGTGATTATCCTTGTTTCTGAGCGTGTAATAAAAAAAAATGTTCCTTGAAGAAAAGGCGCATTGGCATCAGATTGGACCTAGCCGATATATGGTATATATAGCAAGATTGTGGGTTGGTTAGTAAAACGCAGAAGTGCGTACAGTAGATCAGTTAAACAGTAACGGTATTCTTCAATGCCAAAAAGACAGTATAGGAAATTACACTCATCTTTGTCTCTCTTTTCTTTTTGCTTTTCATTTGAAGTACTGATATACCTGATACCCATTTTCGTTCCTTGTTAAAAACAACATATGTTTTAGCAAGATTTCTTCTTGGGGGACGCCGCGAACCTCAAAAAACATCCCGAACAAATGGACTCTGTCTTTCTGTGTGTGTTTGAACCAATGAGTTGTTTTTCCTAAACCTAATTGTTGAATTTGCCGCTGTGGTAAAACTATTTCGCTCAATTTGACAAATAATATAATAAAATATAATACTTATCCAGCAATGAGCGTGGATTGCAAGGAAAAGCAGTGAACCCTAAAGTACCCCTGTAGCAGGGGCGGATCCAGAACGGACTTCTGGGGGTGGGGGTGGATTGTAATACTACTACTTAGCTAGTTTTAAGAGCTCCAGATTTTGGGATGGGTTTTATTTACATATAAAATAAGAAAGCTTCCTCTTCCGTGGGAGGGGGGCGATTGCCCCGATCGCTCCCTGGATCCGTGTCTGCCCTATAGCCTCTCCCCGAAATTAAATACATTGGTCTATTCTATCCAATTCGTAGTCATTTTCGCTTCCATGTTATTGGTGACGGAGCTCTTGTTCTTTGTATCTCTGTACTCAAGAAAATAATAATAATAATAATAATAATAATAATAATAATAATAATAATAATAATAATAATAATAATAATAATAATAAAGCATCTGAATAATAAAGATATTTTCCCCCTTCTTTAAACTTTCTGTGTATTTCTCTGAATCTGGATATGTTGTTTTATAGTGTATAATGCAAAAAGGCTTCAAACAGCAATCTGGCAAAAAGTGTTTGTGTAAAAGACGCAAACGTCTTATCAAGTTGTTCTACAAACAACTAAACAGCTGACCTTGTTTCTGTTTGCCCTTAAACACAATGTTACGATTTACAAGGCACAGACAAAAGTAGAGAGCAACATCATATTCGCCTAAGGGCAACTTCGTCGCTAAACTGAAGACTAGCACTCTGTCAATATATTGCATAGCTATCAATAAGTCAGACTCACAGGTTCTTTCCAAACGTTTTGTATAACAGGTTAATCAAACTACGTTGTTGTAGGTAAGGGATGAGACTCTGAAAGGCCGATGTGTTGGAGGTCAGAGCCGTAGCTAGAAATTTCGTTGCCCGGGGCAAAGTAGAATTCGGCGTCCCCCGACACTCACCTTACCAAGATTTGACTTTACTTTATGTGCTTTTATTTTTAACATATAAGAGAAACACCTTTTTGTTGTTATGCTACGCTGTTTTTTTTTTGTTTTTTTACCAAGCCGCTTAGACAGCCAAAAGCGATCGTTATGTATTCTTTAACAAATAAGAGCCACTCTCAAGAGGCTTATTTTAGACCTGCTGCTAAACTTGCCAAACTACCTTGTATACAAATCCATTTGGAGAATAATTATGAAAAAAGCATGGAGTCGATTCTCCTACGTCAGGACGACCATGTTAGACATGGAGTTGCTGGACGCGAGTGGTAGCGTTGGAAAGGTCTGGGTCCCCTGAGTCGAGTCGAGTTCTCGAGTCGAGCTAAAACATGTCTGTTTCGAGTCGAATCAAGTTTCAAAAAAAACTCGCTCGAACTCGCTCGTGCCCATCCCTAACCACTGCCCCTGAGTGCAGTAGTAATGTCAAAAGTCTGGCCCAGGCCACGAAGCTCAAGGAATGGGGTCCTGACGTCATGGATTCGGGTCCCTTCTATTCACCTATTAAGAGGATCTTCTACCTCTTCGCTTATGTTTCTAAGTTCCCATTTAAAAACATGTAAATTTTAATATGGTAATTTCTAACAAAGTATTGCAGGTAATGACTTGAAATGTTTAATACAAATACACTAGACCCATATAAATCCAACCACGGTTTCCAATTTACGTTACATGCGTTAGATTAATTGCAATATATTCTTCAGTAAGTTTGGCAACAGAGAATAAAAAGTATGCTGCAGAGGGGAGAGGGCTGACCATCTGTTCTAGCTGCTTTTAATGTGATTCTCACTTCTCAGTGGTTAGAATGGTCTGGACTGGAAGAGCCCAAAACCACTTCTTTCTTTCTTTCACGGTTTGTTTTGTTTCTTCCACCCCCTGCAGTCACAAGAAGACAACTTGTTTCGGAAAGCATTTTGAATTAGTAGCAAAAAGCAAAACTGAATGACACCACGGACGGATTAAAGGGAGGGGCGGTCACTCCCTCCGAGAACATTTGAATACTTTGAGTAATCGGAGTAAGAAACTAGAAATTGCGTAATCTAATAAGAAAAGTTTCTTGAAGTATACAGATCAAGACGCATTTCAAGTGTCACAGCATTGTACTCTCCTCCCCTCCCCTCCCCTCCCAATTCCCTTCTGAAGAAGTTCTCTTTTGTTCCTCTGTTCCATATTAGCCTTTACACTTACACTTTCACTATCCAGTATTGATTTTGACCATACCATCTGCACAGCAAGGCGAGTAAGGTTTACGAGTCCTTCCTGCCCCCTTTTTCTGCCCCTTTTTTAAAAATTGCTAATTATAATAAAATTTATCGAAAACAATTCATCCCAACGATAAAGACTTATACACATTCATTATTGCAATCTTAAAATAAACTCGCCGCCTGTCGCGTATGCTAGCGATCTAATATATACGAATAGATGAAAAGTTAGTTTGGAGCCTTATGTATTGTTTTTCTGTAAGTAAGTCCGAATTCATACTTGTTTCTATTGTTGCATCGACAAAAGTGAGAGCTAAATCGATTTAGGCTCGTTGGTCTTTGCGAGGTCCCTAAAGATGCAAGGCCGTGGGCAGTCGCCCACCACTTGAAACGCCTCTGCACTAGAGGACTGCACGTGCTCGGGCCTACAAAGCATGTATCACTTCGGGCCCGGGAGGGGTTCGGGCAGTAGCGTCATTTCAGATTTGGCTTGGGGGGCAAGACCCCTTGATATATGTAAAATTTCGCGTTTTTCACTGACTTACTACTATTCTATTGATAAAATCTATATAAAACTCAAACTCAGGGGGGCAAATGCCTCTCCCTGCCCCCCTAAATGATGCCCCTGGGTTCGGGCTGTGAATTTTTAAATATACAACCATATTTCTTGGACTTTTTCGGGCCTAACTTTGTAAAAATAGTGTAAAACACAAATTGCACCGTTCTTTCTGAAGGACTTTTAAAACACAACTGCAAAATCAAACCTCGAATTGCTGTAAATAAAAATACAATCTTGCATTAATAATTAAGTTTCTGTGATTCGGGCTTATTTCGGGCTCATTTGATTATCACGGAGCTCAGTCCGGGCTCGGGCCTAAATGCTAAGACATATTTTGGACTCGGGTCGGGCCTCACATTGTAAATTCACGGGCCGGGCACAGGCTGAAAATTCCGACCCGTGCAGATCTCTGCTCTGTACCCGCACACATTCCTTCCTAGTCCAGAAAATCTCCTCCCCTCCGCATCGACAATAATGGTAAATTTGTCCCTCGTATATTTGCTTATTATTGTAAGAGAAGTGCAAACGAGAACTCTAAACTTTGTTCGTTCTCTGGGGTAATGTGAGTAATGCAAATGAAGAAAGATATGCGTAATATACAAATGTCAGAAAAACTTGATATCAATTTGAATAGACCTTTTACGTAATGTTTATTTTAAAAATAATAAACTTATGCAAATATAACGAGGCATCTGAAATTTAATGTTAAATAGTGGCGAGTGAGCCAGAAGGGGCGTGCACTATTCAGTTAGTCAAAGAACTCATATATGTAGCTTGAAAACTACTACTATTTAAACCAATATTGAATTAGACAAATTAGTAAAAAGTAGGATAACTATAGTTGGAAATAGCGTGTGTATTTTTTTAGGAGAAAACCCAGAAGTACATTCTCGATAAAATAATAATAATAATAATAATAATAATAATAATAATAATAATAATAATAATAATAATAATAATAATAATAATAATAATAATAATAATCTTGCTTACTTCAATCATAGGTTGAAGCGCAAGAAAGAAATTTTAAAACTTTTCTCTCCCCTGGGAAAGCTCTTTTATAATTTGATAAGGTCTCTTCTTCGTAACTGCATCTATCCTTGGTCGGGCCGCGGTGGCTCAGTGGTAGAGCGTTCACCTCTAATGCATGGCGTCCTTAGTTCGATCTCAGCTCGCACCAAGTGAACTTAGTGGTGGACAAACACCGTGTGCGTGGATTTTCTCGGGGTTCTCCCGTTTCCTCCCACTTAATTCATTCCACCATTTCATTCATTTCTCATAATCACCGTCTCCTTTAGCCTAACCGGCATAACCGTGGGACGTAAAACTCAAAGATTTCATTTCAATTTTTCATTTACCTTCCATGGTTTTCATACTGCGGGCACTGGAGTTTCCGAACTATATCATGGCGGCCATTTTGAAACTGGTGCTCCATATGAAACATCTTTTAGTACAGCGTTACTTTAGTACAGCGTTTTCCAAGACCTTTCGAACGAGGTATTACTCGACCCATGTTCTCATTTGACATTTCAGAGTTACCCTCCGTTACCCCCATTTACGGGCGGCGGAGAGGGGTACTTTTGACGGAATTGGTTTTCCCCCTTAGCAATATATAACGTGTACTTCAAACATTTCTTCTATGTTTTATCATTTTTCAGATATTTCCGTGGATTGATTAAAATGGCCCACCCTGTATATATATATATATATATATATATATATATATATATATATATATATATATATATATATATATATATATATATATAGATAGATATGTTGGTGCACCAGTAAGCTCCCAAGAGTACAGATTAATTCATTCTTGATTTTAATCTACAGAACAAATGCTTTTTATGAAAGCAAGGGGACTGCTACACATAGATGGCTAAGTGAGGTAAATAAAATTTAATGGCTCACCGACAATGGCTCATTTAACACGTTTGATAACAGCGAGGGTAATAGCAGATTTATAAACGTAGTAGAAAGAGCCTGTGTAGGTAAATGGGTACCGCGTGAGACTGTCATTCTAAGGGTCTGGGGTTCGAGTCTCGGCCTAAACTGAGTTAATTTTTTTTCAACGAATTCAACACTAAATGATGTTCGCGTTTGATACTGAAAGAGATTTATCCTATGAAGGAAGAAAACCCAAGATGGGGGCAGCGGGAAAGACGGAAACTGTTTATCCTTAAGTGTTAAAATTTAATTTATTCCCATATCTTTTGCTCTTTCCTTTCCCTCTTTCCTTCTTTTCTCATTTTGTTTAGCTATCCGTACTTTTTCGGTTTCTGCATGAAGCGTATTATTGTTTTCGTTTTCTTTGCATTAATTCCTATCTCTTTGAACTTAATGTGAATGGAATTTCTGCAGATTTATCTCGTGGTTGTTTCTCTAAATGATGCTCTCAGATAGTAATACTTTTTCCTCCGAGTGGAGGAATATCCTGCCATGTTATGTTTTCGGGCACGTATTTGCTGTCATGTTGGTTGTCCAACTATCAGACATCGAGTGAAACTATTCTGATACTGGAAAAGGCTATCATTTCTTATGTATCCAACCTCCATTTTCTACTGTCGCTGACTGTACCCTTCACATGTTTCACTAATCTTTTAGTGGATTATTATAATATTGCTAGGTGTATTATTTTTTTTAAACACAATTACGTGAAACATTTGCGTGTTTAATTTTATACAGCGATACATATAATAATAGTATTATGCGCAATGTTATATATGAAGGACTTGGAACAATATGCCACATTAAACAAAAAGTCACTATTTTTACGATCCTTGCATATCTTACGACCTGCAGTAGTCGATTTGGCTTTAAAGAAGTGGGGGAACAATCTCTAGGTATTAATATAAAATGCTCTAATAGATTGAATAACAAAATTATTATCTAAGATTTCGGGGTAACGCGTCCGAGAACGAAATAAAGTAGGGGAACGGATATTCGGTTTTCTGGTAAATGGAGAACGACGTTCTCCGTATTCCCTCCAAATCGACCACTGATAACCCGTTGATCTTGACAAGTTTGCAAAAATCGAAATTAGGATCAGTAGATATCATAAGTATTCTTGTTTAAATTACTTTTTTATGATGCAATGGCAAATTTCACTTTTCTCTACGATCATAAATATATATTAGTTCAGCGTCCCTTGTCAGCAGCGAGGCTATATGAAACATGGACCTACTGGTTTACATGGAATCCGAACCACAATCGTTCTATGTTCTCCCTTCGGGACTCGAACCCAGTACCCCTTGCACAGAAGCGTACGTGCTAGCCACTAAACCAGCGACATATATATATACACGTTGTTCACTAACTTATACTTAAAAGTCTTTCTTTTTCGTGCGATTTATTTCTCTTATTTAAAAAAAGTCTGAAATTCAAACTTTAAATCTATACGTAATTTATTAGTGGAAAGCATTTAAAAAATCATACTTAATTTACAGATTATTCCTACTAAGTAATTTTTAGAAATACTTGGTCAACTCACACACCTGAAGGGGACTCAGCCTCCTACAACAACATTCAGTTGTTTGTTTACTTCAAAGCTTCCGGCAGCATGATTTTCGCCCGTAACATAGTTTTCTTTTTCTTTTTTCTTTTCTTTTCTTTTCTTTTCTTTTCTTTTTTTTTTTTTTGTCGTGGCTTTTGCTCCACATGATTTTCTACTCTTGGTTATTCCCCGAAAAGTCATGAAACCGAGTCTAAAATTGAACTCTTTAATCTATCTGAATTGCAAACGAAAGAACAAAACCAGTTTCACATTTGAACTGCACATAAAAGTTACTTTTTTGGTTTAATTTTCGAGCGACAATAGGAGATAATATAATAGTCATAGAGAAGAAAATCGAATTCGGATTTTTAAAAAGATAAACACATTTCGTAGCCCTACATACAGGAAAAAAGTAATTTTTCACCATCTGTCCTTCAATTATTCACCCTATTCACACTCTCGTGGATGCCATACCGTTCAACATATAAGCACCAAATTTCTATAAATTTCATTTTCATTTCTATAAATTCTTTATATTTATTATTATTATTATTATTATTATTATTATTATTATTATTATTATTATTATTATTATTATTATTATTATTATTATTATTTTATGTCATTTCAGCTCTGACACTGAGTCTCTACCATCTCTTGTAGTGGAGCCCGAAACAGAGATTGTTAGTCGCAATGACTTTCCGAATGGCTATCGAATTGTAATTTGGGACACATTCTCAAGTGGTTCATAAAGCTCCAAGAAAACCACAGAAAGATATGTGTCTTAGGAAAAATGGATTTTCATAGAGAGAGACGTCCAGGACTAGTGTCTTACCTCTATTTCAAGTGCCGCGTGTGCAAACGCGAAGTATGTCACTCTACGGAGGAGGAACAACAGTCTAAAAGATCTGTAATCAATACTGCAGCTGTTTGGGGCACTGTATCTTTTGGAAGTGGGTCTTTTCATCTAGAAGAATTCCTCAGTATTATGGATATCCCATGTATGAACTTCAAATTATTCAACAAGATTGAACAAGATCTGGAACATGTAAGTAATAATTGACAAATCCGTTTGATCTTCCCAGAAAAAAAAAAAAAACGAAAAATAGACTTTCCTACTTATCAACAATATCACAAGTGGCTAATATAATAGTTGCATTGATATAATTCTGTATAGAAGATTTTATGACAATAGAACTTGCGCGATGAAAGTAATCATACTTACAAGCAGGCCCGCAACCAGCCATAGAAGTCTGGGGATGCCATAAACATGTTAGGGGGGCCCAAGTCATAAAATAATTGTTACAAATATATAAATTCATGATTTTTTGTGTTAATATAGTATATGATGCATTGAGATTTGCGAGCCATGAAAAATTTAGGGAGGTCTGGCCCCTTCCCCCTTCTAGTTGCTGACCTGGTTACAAGGGCAACGTAATAGTTTCAATTGCCATAAATGTGGAAAATTCGAAAAACTTAAGCACATAAATCGGTGATTTCAGCTTTGATAGCGATCAAATATGAAGGATTTATAATAAATTACTTTTGCTTTTGAGAAAACCTTTTTTTTTTCTTATGCACCGCGACTAAGGAAGGCTGTAATGATGAAATAAGCGATAATGGTGGAATGAAGGAAGTGGAAGGAAATTAGAGAAATCTAAGGGAAACACTTACGCGGTGTTTGTCCACCATAAAGTCCACATTGGTGGGACCGAGATCGAAGCAGGGACGCCCTCCGCTATAGGTGAGCGCTCCCCCACTGAACTACCGCGAACTCATAAGAAGAAATATATTGATGGGTCTCCGAAGCAGCTAATTTTGAATTGTAGATAAATAAATGACAAGTAAATTCATTACTACTTCATACTGAACGGGGGAGTCTGAAAGAAAGCATGAATTCGCCGCCTAACTACGAATATTTGAGTCGTGGTGGATGGTAGAGCGTTCACCTGGTACGTGGGTTTCCTGATTTGATCTCATCTCGCGCCAAACGGAAAGATATCATTGCGTGGGTTTATTTGGGGGGTTCTTTTCTTTCCTCCACTTTCTTCATTCAACCATTTCATTCATTATTATCATCAACGTCTCCTTCAGGATCGGTGCATAAATTTCATATCTAAATGCGAATGCGGGATAAATTTGGGTTAAACAAAATGGGGCCAACATGAGCAGCTGTTGAACGGTGGGGTGTAGTGAGATTTTTGAACTCAGGATACTTTCAATTTTGCGATTTCAACTGAAAATAATGGAAAAAAGATGTTATAAATCAGAGCTGCTCAAATGGCGGCCCGCTAAACCATTTTCTGCGACCCACAAAGCTCTCACGATTTACAATTGTTATTACTGATAATATTTTCATTTATATTTATTCATTCTTTTAATGTTTCCACACTTCTTTCTGAATAAGGTATCCATTTAGCGCTTCCGTACAACAAAAAGGCGCGGGCATCCACAGCAACACTGCAGTTGGTAATGTAACTACAGGGAAAATATCGTTGATGAAAGGGACGATTACTTCAATAACCAATACATCTGGTCTAGCTTAGAAAAGGAGACCATTTCTTCCTCGAACTCTAGCAAGAAATACACCACTTCCTTTCACAAACAAATAATAATAATAGTAATAATAATACTAATAATTATAATAATAATAATAATAATAATAATAATAATAATAATAATAATAATAATAATAATAATAATAATAATAATAATAATATATTTGCGGCCTTCCACCTTACTAGTAAAGACGGCTATGGCCCTCAGGCTCATTATAATTCGACACCACTGTTATAAATGTTTCAATAATATATTAACAAGCAAATTTTATTACAATTAACGTACATAGTTAAAATCTACTTATTTTCAATCGCTGATTCCATTGGAGAAAATGATAAAATAACTCAGAAGGAAATTGAGCGAGCGAGACCTTGATGTGTGGAGTTCGGCACTTAGATAAAAAATTATAGCCAGTATATGAATCTGACCCACAAAACCGGGTTTCTAATGGTTAAAATACTAATCTAACCTATCTATTTGGAGAAGTATCAAAGTTGAAACTTCGATTTAGGGGTTTTTGATTACGTTTTCGGAGTTTGCACCACTCTGCGACCCAAGCATAGTCTCGTTATGGAACTTAGGTAATTTCGTCACCGGAAATTACGCCACCGGAATTTACGTCACTGTATTTTCGTCACCAAAATATTAGCACGTAGGTTATTTCGTCACCGGAAATTTTGACATAGTAATTTCGTCACCTATAATTTGTCACCAAAGTATTAGGACATAGGAAATTTTGTCATGGTCATATTTTGACCATTGTTGAACTAAATAGAGACAAAGTAAACGACCAAAACAGCTAACCTAATCTTAAACTTGGAAAACAATTCAGTTGGTGCTTGACTCTGGAAAATCGATGTTTCGTATCCCAGACGTAAGAACAAACAGCAGTAAAAGAACATAATGTCAGCTTCAGCAAATGTTAAAAGCATAGGCAAAATGGACCGCTAATGGATTTATATATCACTATTTACAAATATTAAGTTTTGCCAATATCAAAATTTCAGATCAGAAAATAGAAAACAAAATATAACTTGTTATAACGCAATAAGTGTTTTACATGTTCATTTTCCACTATTCATAACATTATAGGAAACAACAAGCAAACATTTTTTAAAACACTTAGTTCCAGTGTTATACGTTATGCACAAAGACTGGAACCGTTTCTACAACATCTGAAACACTCTTCTTGTTTTCTTTGTTGGTTCTATCTTGATGTAGGGCAGTTGAAACCGTACTATCAAAATAGTCCAGAAGATCCAGCTTTTCCTCCGAAGCCTCTTGTATTACTGATGCGCATCTGCTATGGGAAGAAACGCAAATCCGTTCATTTTTTCGCAAAATAGACGAAAATTTTCATTGCTCTTGTACCGTTCTGTGGATCCAAGCTCTTAGACCCTCTTCCACGTTGAGTGAGCCAGGTGAAGAAAAGCAACGCTGTACACGAGTTGAGTTTTCAAAAGTTGCTTTTACAGCCTGCATTTCCGCTATCTCGAAACCCATAACCGCAGTTACAGGGTCTGGATATTCACTAAATTCACTGCACTGATGCATCCCCGCACGAAACAGTTCTTCATATGAATTTTGTGTCTTGCTCTGCATTAGGGCTTACCGTACTGCACAAATACCGTAACATATAGGGCTACGTTTTTTTTTTTTTTTTTTGTGCCATTGAAAAGTTTTCTCCACCATTCATGTTTCACTTCTCAACAGCTCCATAAGAGTATTTAAAGGAAACTTCCAGACATATTTATACGTTTTTCTTCCTTTAAATAAATTTGTTTTCTTCACATATATGCAATTACAATTTGCCAATGTTTACACAGAGTTGAAATATAATATTCTTCTTTCAATAGCTCCTAAAAGTGATCACTCTTTTCACATGACTCAGTTAACGTGGAGGAAGGTCCAAGAGTTTGGGCTCAGAGAACGGTACAAGTACGATGCAAATTTTCGTCGAGTTTGCGGGAAAATGAACGGATTGGCATCTCTTCCTATATTTGTTTGCTATTTTCTGTTCTAAAATTTTGATATTGGCGAAACTTAATATTTGTAAATAGTGATACATAAACCAATTAGTACCCCATGTTGCCTCTGCTTTTAACATTTGCTGAAGCTGACATTATTTTCTTCTACTGGTGCTTGCTCCTACGTCGAGTACCCGAAACTTCAATTTTGTAGAGTTCAGCACCAACTGAATGGTTTTCCTAGTTTGATTAAAATAACGTAAGCTGTTTCAGTCATTTATTTGCCTCTATTTCAAGAAAGGTGAAAAAATAACCGTGACAAAATTTCTTATATCACAATATTTCTGTGATAGAATTACTGGAAACTTTTATCTCTTATCTCAAATACGATATCTAAAATATGTAACTCTTTATTTAAAATACTACTACTAATAATAATATATTTCGATTATGCTGCATAGTTTTGCTGCAGTTTGTCCTAGGCCCTTCAAGATTAAAGGAAACAATTTCAAAAACTTTTTCGAGTTCAGTCATTATGTTTTAAAGACACTGGTGATGAAATTATCGTGATAAAATTTTCGGTGACGAAATTACCTATGTGGTAATATTTTGGTGACAAAATTACCGGTGACGAAATTACCGTGACGAATTTTCCGGTGACGAAGTTTCCGGTGACAAAATTACCGCCGCCCCTCGTTATGATCCTCAACCTACGTAACCCGCCATATAACGAATTGTGGATCACACTCGTTTTCTGCTCTAGTGGAATTTTCATATTGATGTTGTCAAGAACACTTTATGGTGTGTGTGATGAGATGGTTGCGCACCAGAGCCATACGAAACTTTAATCTAAATTAACGTGAAATCTAAACCATTGATCTTTCACGAAATATTACCCGAATCTCCCATACAGCAAGCGAGAACGCTATTTGGCCACAAGGAAATAGTTTTAGAAACCGTTCTGCAACAAATCCTCCGGTATTTCGACTGTAATTCAGCACTCTTGCAGGGACATAAGGTGCGGGGCCGTAGGCTAACCAAACTTTGATGATTTTATGTTTATCAGATGCCAGATTGCAGAGGGAGCATATGTGGGAGTCAAGAGGTGAAGGCTCAGTCGCTATCTACATTTTATACAAAGGAAAATTTAAACTGATATTTTCTGAACGTTGCTAGTCTTTACAATACATACCAGACAAAGCATACAGAGACAAAAAATAACTATTTATCCGTATAGTTTCTGCACAATCATAGAGAAACTGAGTCACATTCTCGATGACTAGGGAAATTTATCTTGTTCGTTATTGACATCACTCAAAGTAGAAAGTAAATGGGTAATAAGATTTGTAATGAATCAAAATTAGAATCGTGTTTTCTAAAACAATGTATATCTTTTGTAGGTGTGGACAGATTCTCTTTGGAGTCAGATGAAAGAAGCTGGAGAGGAAGAAAGAAGACTAGCGACTGAAAAGGGCCATGTAGATCCAGATGGTATACCATGGGGGTCTAGGAAAATTCGGTGTAGGAAATTTCGGTGTAGGAAAATTCGGTGTAAGAAAACTCGGTGTACGGAAGACTCGGTGTACAGAAAATTCGGTGTACGGAAAACTCGGTGTGGGGAAATTTAGGTGTAAGGTAGATTCGATGTAATACGTATTGAATATTACCACTTACGATAATTTACGACACTTCATATTATGAAAACGAAAACCATAAAATGTAACGAATATGTTACCTATTCAAGATTTTTTTTTTGTCTTGAGTCCAATACCTCTTTCATGTCTTTGGCGGGTATTACTATAAACTACTTTTCATCACACAATGAAGCTGACACTTTTTGTCAGAAATAAAACAGTTACAACTATAAGTTCAGAGAAGAGTTATAGGAACAACTAAAAACACCTTTCCTATACTACATCATAGAACATATACAAGGTGATTCTTTTAAAAGTCACGGATTTCATTTGGGTCTAGAATTTCTAACTGAAGTCCCATTTTCATGCGGTTTGTGGCAAATGATCAAGGAACGTTGGGAGATATATGGAACTATGTTTATTGGTTTAAATTCATTTGGGGTAATATCGGCCACACCTATAGAAAAACAGCAAATATTCACCACTGTACCGAATTGGAATTAGGTGAGGTGCGGTGTGGAGATTTGAGTTTCTTCGTTAGATGGCACCCTCGCGACGGTCAATAAGAAACAGGAAACTGGGCCGTTGTATTGAGAATTATGCTGTGCTACTGTATCAATATGATCAGGACACAGTTACAATAATGTACTCTTTGGAGCAACGTGATTTTATCGTTAAAAAAGTTTTTGGAGAACGGGATCTGTTGTTGCTACGCAAAGAGCATTTACACGCAACTTTGCCTCATGTTCTGCCCCAGACAGGAACATAATATGGTCGTTAGTGAATAAATTGCAGGAAACAGGATCGCTTCTGAGTAAGACAGGGAAGCATCGGACCAATTACTCATGATGTCCGCCTTAACCACAGATTGATGTTAATATGCAGAAATCAAACCATTAGCTTGTTTATATATTTCTTTTCAATTGTTTGTTGAGCTTAAGCAAAAGGTAAAGAAATACTGTAACCCTATTGGCTCCTTATTCACTTCTTCTCCAATCAGACACCTCGGTTTGTTTACCTTAAGTTAAGCTAAATAAGTACTGTAATCCCATTGTTTTTTTATTGACTTCTTCTCCAATCAGAGCTAGACGTTTTAGTTCCATTTATTTTTAGAATTATGAGTATCGTATCATATGGTAAATAAATAAACTATGAAGATTTTGAAGAATTTAGATTTAAAGATTTACTTATAAAATATAAATAAAATCGTTAGAACTGTTTTTTTTTTTTTTTGTTTAATCTTCAATTTTAAACTTTACTCCTCCAATAACCTACCTCTATTTTTGGAAGTCGAAAATTCTAGAACAGAATAAAAGCTTGAGTTTCAAATTAAATGCTGGTATATTGAATGCAGTGGCCTCTATGCTTCGCTAAATCATATGGGTGGACATCGAAAAACTAATTTCTCGTCATGTACGAGTCATGAAATATTAAAATCCGTCGAAATCTAGAATTCAAATTATTTCACGATCACAATTTTTAAAAATTTGTTATAGTAGACAGTAAAAGTACGTTCTACACAAAGTTTGAACTTAAAACTAATAGACCTACGCTCATTTATCTTCAAAGTTGAGTTTTTAATAAATCCTACGGTCTACTACAACAAATCTCTTTACACCTAACATTTCCCACACCGAGTTTTCCGTACACCGAATTTTCTGTACACCGAATTTTCTTACACCGAAATTTCCTACACCGAATTTTCCTTCTCCCATACCATGGATAACTGTATACATGGACGGAGGGTGGAGCAAGAGAAGTTATGGGCATGGATACAATGCAGCTTCTGGAGTGGTGAACAAATTTAGTGACTTATATAGGAAGGAATTAAAAACTAAACCATATAGAAGTCAAAATAAAAAAAATAGGACAATACATAGGATTTGTAACGTAGAGTACCACTAAGGAATGACTTTTTGGAAGTGCGACAGGGAAAGAAGGGAAATGGTGTGGGAAATATTTTAATAAAATGGAAATATTTCCGAATCTCGTGACGTTAGATACTTTAAATTTGATATTTGCGTTTCTCATTGAAAATCATTTGACATGTTTTTAGCATTTTGTGATGTTTAGATGGGACGGAGAGGAGGGAAGAAAAGGAAAATGGCGGAAGGGAAAGGATAATGGGAAGGGGAGAAAAGGAAAATGGAATGGGAGCTGCAATTCGTATTTTGCCAATATCTCGGAAACTCTGAGGATTAGAAACATAGAATTTCGTATTTGAACTTCTCATTTAAAATAATGTAGTACGTATTTCAGTTTTTTTTTTAAACATAGCCCAGAAGGGAAGAAAAAAGGCGGCAAGAAAAATGGACGTGGATTACAATTACTGTAATAAGATGTTCACTCCAGGTTAGAGACTTGAAATTTGGTATTGTGATTTCCCATTTAGAATAAATTAACACATGTTTCAGCATTTTTTGATATTTTAGTGAAAGTAGAAGAAAACAGCTACATTGTAATTCTTATAATAAGATGTCGATATCTTGGAATCTTTGAAGGTTAGGAGCATGGAATGTGGTATTTAGACTTTTCAATGGAGATTATTAGATACTTATTAAGCGTTTTTATGTATATCCTAGAAGGAAAGAAAAGAGGCGGGAAGAAAAGATGTTCAAAGCTCGGAACCCCGGTATGTTAGAGACATGAAACTTGGAATTTGAACAAAAATTGGGGAAATGTGCAGGTGTATAATATGAAGCACCATAGGCAGAGCAAATGTAGGGGATCTGAGTAGTGGCGTAACTAAAGGCTTGGCGGCCCTCCCGCAGACATGGTGGAGTGGGCCCCCTTCCCTACTTCCCACTTCGTGATTTGGGGGCCCCTGATGGCTTGAGACCGCCCGCAATGCATGGTCTACGGGGCCCTTATTTACGCCCCTGGATCTGAGGGAGAAGCCTCCACGTACTCAACCTGACTCAACCTGCAAACCTGGGTTGAAGCTAATCCTTTGGCAACTTTAACTGAAATTCAATATGTTTGCAGGATTATGAGGTCGAGTAAACGCCTATGAGATGCAAGGTCGTACACGGAGCGAATTTCCCTATCTGAAATGAAATTCGGTGTGCTTGCAAGTTTATCAGATGCAAGGCCGTTGGCCGATCAAAAGGGATAAGGGAGGATGAGGGCGAAGCCCCAAAGGAAAGCCCCAAATGAAATTAAATATGGTTCTTGGTTCATGAACTGAGAGGCCATAAACCGAGCAAACTGGGATATCTAGGGGTGAAGCCGACGAATATTTTATCTATATATTCAACTAATCCCATTCTTTTTAAAATAATGTTTGTAAGTTGTTATTTCACCCTACTAATCATTGTGAAGGTGGAAAATGAATCGTTTTGTTTGCTATCCACGTTCTATTTGGGGTGACCCTCCCTGCTGGTCTAATGGCTATTATGCGCGACGTGAACGGGATCCCGTGTTCGATTCCCGGTGGAAGTGCATTGAACGATAATCTTCGGATTTCAGGAGTTGTATATCTACGTCTCATGTAGCCTCGCTGCTCAAAGGGACGCTAAACATAAAATCAAAAGTTCAACTTGGCATTCTTTTATGAGTACAAGTAATATAATTTTTGTTAGTATACATTCTGTGGAGATTGGGAACACCTCCCGCCAACAACGGGGATGCGGCACAGGATCGACACGGCATAGGACCGACAATTCAGCTCAGAAACCTGTTTGGGTCCTGTGCCGTGTCGATACTGTGGCGTTTCGGTCCTATGCCGTGTCGATCCTATGCCGTTTCGGTCCTGTGCCATTTTGCTCTCACGCCGCTACTCTGAAATAATTTAACTTTTAATCATGTGACTAAAAAAAATAATATTTTTATTATCTGTTTAATCTTTGCTCGTACAAATTATAAACTATGCCTGTGCCGATTCTATGCCTGTGCAAGTTATATGCATAGAATACGTACGATCGAAACGGCATAGAGCCGACACGGCATAGGACCGAAACGGCACAGGATCGACACGGCATAGGACCGAAACGGCACAGGATCGACACGGCATAGGAACGAAACGGCACAGGATCGACACGGCACAGGATCGAAACGGCACAGGATCGACACGGCGCAGGACCGAAACGGCATAGGACCGAAACAACGCACGATCATCGCCACTGCGTAGGGTCTATAAAACCAAAGATTTATTTCTCATAAAAGCAATCACAACCCTGTCAATTGATTTTAAAATATAATAATTATAAGATATTTAGTATATGAATATTAATAATTGTGAGTGACAAAAGAATGATAGTGCTAAATGGACAAAATATAATTTCTTGTGTGCTTGGTCAAAAGCATTTCAATATGTATGGAATACTTATATTTATTATTATTATTATTATTATTATTATTATTATTATTATTATTATTATTATTATTATTATTATTATTATTATTATTATTATTATTATTACGTTTTAACTCGTTTTGAAATCATGGCCTGATTACACTAGAAAGCGAAAGCCATGAGAAATGTAAGCTAAGTAGTAATATGGAATACTTTTAATGTTGCTCACTAGAGGAAACACTGCTCGCATGTCTTCTCGTCTCGATATCGAGACCACAAGAGATTTTTTAATAAGAAGCTCAGTTGGGAAGTAATAACAGCCGATGGCTCGAGCCGGCTCGCTTGGGGTCAACCATCGGCTCGAGCTGGCTTGGTTGGGATGAGCCATCTGCTCGGTTCGGCTCATCTGGGCCGAAGGCTCTAGCTGACTCGGTTCGGTGAGCTGTTGGCTCGGCTCACTTCTCGGTTCGGGTCGATAGTGAGTGCGTTGTGAGCCGAGCTGCTCAAGTTGTTGACAATTGTAAACTCGGGGCGAACAGTTTTGAAGATATTTGGCCAGTGCCCTATAACTTTTAACAATGTTTGGCTCGAGCCCGAATACTCAACCTAAACCCTCAACCCAAATTCACAAGCTCGTGAACAATATCCTTGACTCCTAGAATTCACGACTACCGAGGTTAGCAATCAACTAATTTTTTAGTATTCAAATACAGACCGCGTATCTTTCATGTTTAATCACAGTGTTGTTATAATTATAATTATAATTATTATTTATGATTATTAATAATAATAATAATAAAAGTTGTACTAGTAGTAGTACTAGTATCATTGATAACCTATATTGTCTATGCAAGATACTTGAAGAGAATACTCGAAACTACACACCAGATTTGGCTCGACTCGACCCTAACGGTGGTATAAAGGAGAAACCAAGCTCTCTTGAAGCAAAGGAAAAGAATTCTAGGTGTAAATAGAGGAACCGGGCTCTATGTCCCGCCTGCACACTTGATTATAAAGAATTCTCCACATGACCCAGGGATTCCAAATATTGTGTGAATACATATGGGGCAAAAGTAAGCTGCATTAAACGGTTTCCTCCTCGTAATATGTAATTCAGTGGAATATGGTACTTCTGTGCACAGAAGCAACAAAAGTGGAGAAACCAGGGATGTTGTACACGTTGCATAAGGATACCAAGAAGTGCGCTGGAACAGTATACTTGATTTATCCGTTAGGTGAATCTTCTCCCAGGAATACTTTTGATGGCATTTTCACCTTCCTTCGAGTTGGCAAACCTCAACTTTTCCCTGAGCTATGAAAAACTTCATTGCTATTGTGAATATACCAAAATACTATCCTAGTGTAGACCACTCACATTTTGATTTTGTCATTGCTGGAGAAATTTTCTAAAAGGAAGCTCGTTGAAAGTACATTAAAAAAAAAAAGATGTCTTTTTTCGACATTCTAATGTACAGATGGTGATAAGAAAAATGGAAACACCTGTAGTTGGCAACACGTCAGATGTATGGGTTGGCAGTGGTGTCGTGCGCCCGCAGCGCTGGACAGCTGGTGGTGGTGTGTTAGGTCAGTCTCCATACTACGTCAGGCGCAGTGGGACAGCAGTGTCCAGTGGCTGCAGCAGACGGAGGTAGTGTAAAATGTGAGACCTCTCATATTTTCAAAGAGGGCAAATTATTGGTGCGCGGTTATGTGGAGTGAGTATGACGGCAGTGGCTACTGTGTTAGGTGTGTGGCGTGGGACAGTGTCGAAGGTGAAGACGGCCTACACAGCACACGGGAAAACCACATCGGGTAGCGATGGTATCGAGACGAGACGAGACGAGACTTTGTACAGTCTCGGTCTCGTCTCGGTAGATAAGTAGCGGTCTCGGTCTCGATCTCGTCTCGAGTCAAAAATCGCCGTCTCGATCTCGTCTCGCTCAGCATATGCTTGTCTCGGTCTCGAAGGCCAAGTCTCGGTCTCGTCTCGGGTCTCGTCTAGAAAGTATCGAAATAAATAGTGTGAAATTAAAATTGTGAAAGTTTTATTATCGTACAGTCTGTCGTTTTCGCTTCTTATTTTTTGCCTTCATTCTTGATTTAGAATTATGGTATGATGTACCTCTTCGTAGCTAATTTGCTATCGCTAATGCTATCCATGCGTGTGTTCCAGGTTCAATCATCAGTGCGGGTATAATATACCTGGGATAAAACCCTAATAGTAACACATATTTCACTTTCAGTAATAGACTTTGTCTCATATAGCCTCAGTACTGCCTATACAATTAAAACCTATTAAATTAACTCCTGTACAAGGGCGAATCAAAAAGTAAGGTGAATTGTTGATTTACAGAAAAGCGTACAGAGATACGTCGATAAAGCTTTACTATGTTTGAAGTATGGTATCACACTATTATTCGAAGAAGGAACCGTAGATGTCTAAACATTTATTCCAACGTGGCACCAAATCATCCATGCCCTGTTCAAAGAAATGTGGTTCCAGATTTCCTAACCAGGTACGTGTAGCCTGTTGTGTCTCAGTCAGTGTCTGGAAACGCTGCCCACGAATATGTTGCTTCAGGGGGCCGAACCAATGATAATCCGACGGGGCTAAATCAGGGCTATTCGGAGGGTGATCGAGAATTTCCCAATTGAACCCGCGGAGGTGTGTACGGGTCCGTTCGGCTGTATGTGGACGTGCGTTATCCTGCAGTAACAACACGCCCTCTCGGAGTGCCCCCCGCCGTTTCTGCCGTATGGCTGCTTTCAGCCTGTCCAGGGTTTGGCAGTAGGTGTCTGCATTAATGGTCGTACCCTTTTCCAGAAATTCAACATGAATAACACCGAGACAGTCCCAAAAGACAGTAGCCATTGTTTTCTGGGCAGATGCTATCGTCTTGCATTTCTTGGCCTGTGGTGACGATGGATGTTTCCATGTCATGCTCTGACGTTTGGATTCAGGTGTCCATAGAGGTATCGGAGTTTCATCGCCCGTTATGATGCGATGAAGGAATGAATTTCCTTCGTCGGAATAACGTGTGAGGTGGCTCAGGGAAATGCCCATTCGCTGGTTTTTATGTTCGTTACTCAGAAGCTTGGGTACCCAGCGCGCACACACTTTTGTGAAGCCCAGTTGGTCATGCACGATACCGCTTACGGAACCATAAGAGATATTCAATTCATTGGCAATGTCCTGCAACCACACTCTTCTGTCTTCACGAATCATGGCATCGATGACAGCCACATTCGTGTCAGTGATGGACGTTGATGGTCTGCCACTTCTGCCATCATCTGTGACAGTACTTCTACCACTTGCAAATGCGTTACACCACACGTACACTTGTTTCAGCGACGTAACACTATCTCCGTAGACCTTCACCAATTCTCGATGAATATCACATGGTTTTGTTCCCTTGGCTCAGAAAAAACGAATGACACCGCGCACTTCCTCCTTGGTGTAATGTTCCAGTCGTTGCGCCATCTTTGAGTTGCTCTCAGCACCAGACGGGTGGACATAGAATGTTGTACAAGCCGTCACACTTCTATTACCAGATTACCTGTAACATGGAAAAGAATTAATTAGCTACACACAATACTATGGGTTTGGCAGGCCATTTCACCTTACTTTTTGATTTATCCTTGTACTATACAGTAGTTTATTTCCTTCCTTTGAAACAGAGTTGTTCAATACCTCCTAACGGATAACGCAACACACAGCAACACGAATGTATTTAATCGTACCGAAATTGAAATTTTACAATTTCTCAGTTACTATCCAATACATTCTGCTTTGACTGTCATTTTAAAAACAGAATATAACGGTCATTATCTTACAAATAGAGTAAATTATTACTACAATATATTTTGTTTCAAATTGATCAAATGCTTTTTTACTGTTTCACATCTCAGTGTTTAATTGACACTTTAAAACAGGCACTTCCTTAACCTTGTGGTGGAAGCTACGACACTCATCTTTGCTGTCTGTGGTCTCTGGTTGGATCACCAAACAAGTTAGATTCAAAGTCCTATGCTTCGTATAGTATGCGTCTCACTTTAAGTACATTCTGTTGTATAAGTTGTATAAGTTGTAGAAGTTGTATAAGTCTTGTATAAGTTCATAATGTCGTAATGTATTACATAAGCATATATTCAGTGTCGTAACATAGATTAAGCTTATTCCTGAGCTCTCAGCGCTGCATGTTATTAGAGAAAACTAATCATGCGTTCATTACGCTGAAATTTTATATTGATTGAAAACTACTTGCGAAACATGGACAAAAATATTATATAAGTATATAGGTAATTCGAGCTATCTGTATCTATTTTCTCTGTCATGGCAAAAGAAGTGATTCTTAACTTTCTAGTTTTCTTTTCTATTAATTTTCGTAGTTTTGCTGCAATATGAAGGATCAACAATATGTTTTTTTTTTCGCTGTACGAATTTCGTCAAATTTTGGATCCGTTTTTACCTTACCTTACCTAGTAAAAGTTTTATATATATGAATTTTAAATTTTAGAGGTAGACTATGCTAAGTCACTTTTTGGTCGAAATTGAGTTAACTATACTTTTTTTTTAATTATTACTTTGTAACTGCTTAGTATAGTTTGAAAACAGTACTATAGGTCTTAGTTAAGGAACCGGATTTTCGCTTCTCCTGTAAAATTGCGAAATTGTGACTTGGTTTAGTTTACCTCTGAGGTCCAAATATAATAAAGTCATAGCCATATTCATAATCAACCATTATCAATCCACTGCTGGATGAAGGTCTTTCCAAGTCTTCTCCACAACTATCTATCTTGACCAATTCTTTTTCAGGTCACTCCTCAGTTGTTCTTGATTTCGTCAAACCTTCTTGTATAAGGACGTTTCCTAGGCTGTTTCTATCTCGTGGTATCCTGTCTAGAATTGTTTTTGTCCATCGATCATAATTTCTTGCAATATGTCAAGCACATTTTCCAACCCATGCTAAAAATAATTTTATTAGTACCAGTCATTAATTGCCAAATAATTATTTCTATTTTATACATTTGGCCTACAAATAGTTCAAATCCGCTACTCTTGGAGCACAGAAACGCTAGTTTTGATCTTTGTGTTGAATCTGACAACACTGACTCAATGATTTAAATCAACACAATATGAGGACCTCCATTTGGTCTAGCAGCTAGCACGCTTGACTTCGTTTCGCGTGGTCTCGAATTCGATTTCCGGTGGGGGTACAGTTGAACGACCGAAGTGGTTCGGATTCCATTATAATCATTAGCTCCATGTCTGCTTTAGACGCTCTAGCATAAACGTGGGACGTTAAACTAAAACAAACCAAACCAAAATTAACACAGTGTGTATTACTAACTGTAAGTCCTTAAATAATTTGCATATAGCTATATGGTATGGATCGAGTTTGAGGTGGTCGGTAGTCAAACAAAAAAACAAGTGAAATGCAAGTAGGGTGTAATTAGAACTTTTAATTAAGTATGGTTTTGTGTATATCAGGCCTAAGGCTAAGGGGAACAACTAGTGTTACTAAAAAGTTATCAGTTACATTTAATTTCAGTTACAATTTGCATTTACATGTATTGCTGGAACCAAAACTTTGACATTAACATTAACATTATAAAGACTGTGAAAAACATCGTCTTTTGAAAACATTCTTGTACCATAAAACAAATTACGTGTAATTTAAAAATATTTTGCAGTTTAGCTACGTTATTTTCACTGTATTTAGAATAATATCTAGCATTTGTTTAAGATGGCAACAATGCTTAAAATAATGGAACTGCGACTTGTAATTAAAACCACCAGAAACTATTGTTGTGATGTTATAGAAGCAAACTAAAGCACCAATCATTATAAAAATTTAACATAAATACGATATTTTAAGCAGTATAATAATCACTATCCAAGTGTTTGGTATCTCTGAAACGGTTTGAAATAACAATTGTTGTAAATCACATTATGATCACTTAAGTCTTTTGGAAGAATCTGCATGATAAGACGTGATATGTCAGCACGTTTTCGAAGTAAAGTCTTCAGAAAAAGTTATTTTTTTCATTTCTTATAACTTTGTTCCTTCATTCATTCGAAATGCATTATGCCATGATCATAGTATTTGACGCTAAGATACAAATAATGAGCATTGCACCATTTTATTTGAGTTATTAGTCATCTCCAAAATGTTGATGTTAGTGATGTTAATGTATTGTCCTTTGTTACACGGAATAATGTATGTGGTATTATGGTTTTATTTAATATCTAAATTAGAAATAGGTAATACTTTACATAATGCAATTTGAGAAAATAAAACTTTATTTTGCGTTAGCAACACTGCTTCTTTATCTAGTGGTATTGTAGGGTATGTAGAAGAATTTTTCCTTCAATATTTCACACAACATGGTACAAAATTTCAGCATTTTGAATATATATATATACGTGGATCCAAGGGGCTATATTCCCCCTTAACGCTCAGGTATACACTGAATAAAATGAGCTTCATTCCTGCTTTACACTGGATAAAGAGGCAAAGTATGGTCCCGCCTCTCCCCTCCCGGCCCTCAAGCCCCTCCCTATATCATATCCTAGATCTGCGCCTATATATATATATATATATATATATATATATATATATATATATATATATATATATATATATATATATATAGAGAGAGAGAGAGAGAGAGAGAGAGAGGGGAGATTATGTACAACAGCAGTGGATTTTGTTTCGGGAGAGGCTTGAGGAACGGGTAAGAAACCTTTGTGTTGTACGTGTAATGCGAAAAAATGATCATAAATATATTTCTGGAGGGGCTTGAGCCCAATACCTACCCCCTAAGTACGCCACTGTACATCAGTCAACCGTTCCCATATTACCTCACACAGCAACGAAACAAATTTTGAGTAAAGGCAAAATAACTATCAATATTCGAGACGAGACCGAGACTTTCGAGACTGACCAACGGTCTCGTCTCGATTTATAGAGGTCTGTCTCGGTCTCGGTCTCGTCTCGGTATATAAAAGTCCGTCTCGGTCTCGGTCTCGGTACCATCCCTAACATCGAGGAAGCGGTACAGTGGGCGGAAGAAAATCATGAGTGACAGGTCACGCCGGGTATTAAAGCGCATTGTCACGCAGAACCGTCGTGCCACTGCGGAGCAAGTGACGGAGGAACTCAATCAGCATCTCCCCCACCCTGTTTCGACAATCACAGTCCGCCGTGAATTACATGACATGAACTTACGGGGTCGTGTTGCACGGACCAAACCGCTCATCAGGGACCATAACGCTTTCGCACGCCGCAAATGGTGCCGCGACCATGCAACTTGGACCGTTGAGGACTGGAAACGTGTGATATGGTCGGATAAGTCATCCTTCACCCTATTCCCAACCACGGGCCGTGTTTATGTGTGGAGAACGCCCAAAGAAGCTTATGATCTGCAGTGTCTCCGCCCAACTGTGAAACACGGCGGAGGCTCGGTGATGCTGTGGGCCGCCATATCATGGTTTTCATTGGGTCCTGTGGTCACACTTAGCGGACGAATCACTGCCAACAATTATGTCGCAATTTTAGGAGACCACTTGCATCCTATGGTCCGGATGTAGTTCCCAGATAATGACGCCATCTTCCAGGATGATAATGCACCCATTCACTCAGCTGGCGTTGTTGCAGCGTGGTTTGAGGAACAGCGGGATGAAGTTCAACACCTCAACTGGCCCGCTCAATCCCCAGATCTCAACATAATTGAACATCTGTGGTCCGTCTTGGAAACACGACTCCAGCGATGATTTCCCCTCCATCATCTCTCACAGAAGTGACTGATGCCCTGTACGAGGAATGGTGTAAAATTCCACTTGCTACCATTAACAACCTCTATGCCTCCATCCCACGTCGCATCAAGGCTGTTCTAAAGGCGAAAGGTGGCCCGACACCATATTAATCTGGTAAGTTGCAATTTCGTTCAGGTGTTTCCATTTTTCTGATCACCATTTGTACCTTAGAGCTGTATGGAATACCTACACGGAGGAATACCTACGGAACTATCGTCCCTTGTGTGCCAATTACGGGTGGCTTGCAGAAGGCTGTCTTGCAATTTTATTGTGGAATGGCATCAATTAGCATGGCTGAGTTGTAATAAACATCTACGCAACTTGTGAGTGATATACATAGTCAGATGCTCTACTGTTACACGTGTAATTGCTGTATAACAGAATGGGAAGTGTTGCGTTCAACGGTAGAGGGTTGTGTCCAGGTATTTAAGGTCGTGTAAAAGTGTAGACGTTGGTGTTTAAGTAAAATTGATTGTGTTAGCCTGTACACGCCTGCGCAATGGAAGATTACCCTGTCCACGAGCTGGCAGATATGCAACTCATTTATGGAGTAGCAAGGGGCAATATCCCAGAGGCGAGGCGTTTATATCGTGACCGTCGCCCTCAAAAGAGAGTAACTTTCCTTGTATTTTTTCACGCCTCCATATTCGACTTCGAGAGAGGGGTCCCTTCAGTTTTTCGTACGTGAAATCGGAGGAAATAGCCCCATATGGACAGCTGAACTTGAAGACAGCGTACGTCGAATGATCAGAGACCGTCTTGAAACTATCATGTGTATGGCGTAAAAATCCGCATGCAACTCTAGTAAACGATCAGCAGCAGAAATTTGGTGTGGTATGGCAGATAATTTTGTGGTAGGATCTTATTTATTACCGGCCTGCCTGTGTGGGAGTACGTATCTTTTATTTTTACGTAATTTTCTCCCAAAATTGATAGAACATGTGCCCTTGAACATAAGACAGCAGATGTGATTTCAGTATGACAGTGCACCTGCACATTTTGACAGGAATATGCAGACTTACCTAAATGAAACATTCCCAGATCGTTTGATTGGGAGAGAAAAACCTGTGTTATGACAACCTCGTTCATTCTACCTCACGCTGCTTGATTTTTTATTTCGGGGATACGTATGAAACTCCGGCCAGGACAGTCGAAGAACTTGTAGCTCGATTTAATATAGCTGCGGCAATCATCTACGAAATTTCAGATGTGCTTGACCACACGCGGAAAAATTTGCTTCGCCGATGTCATCTTTGCAATGCGGTCAACGGTCGACAATATCAGACTGTGAACTGTTATTCTTCATTGCTGTCTCATGTACACATACTGCATTGCACAAATACTGTACAAGGTACCTCTGAGTATTTCACAGTTATCCTACCTTGTACGAAACAGAATAAATCGATAATTTGAAATTGTATTTCTTTCTTTCCTTGTGCAACACGCGCAACACCTTGAGTATCGTCGAATTTCATTCCTTCTGTACTCGCAGTTATTATCTTCCACGGATTTACGCATTACGGGGAGGAAATCTTTTAATGCAGCTTACTTTGGCTCAAGTTATATTCACATAATTTGTGGGAATCACTGTTGTTATGTGAAGAATCCCTTATACTCTAGTTCATCATACATAATCTTTTGTCCCTGACTGTCTTATGCACAGTCATTATAAACCTACTCTGGATCAAAGTTGTTTTTTCCATTTTTACACACATTTAAGTTGAACAGGAAGCCGTTCATTGATCATCCGTTACCATTAGCATAGAAGTTATAATTGTGATAAGCTAAAGACTTCGTTTCATTTAAATTCTTCTTCCGAGTCCAGGAATCACCTCCAGACGTTCATTACATTAATTAAGTTACACCCTATATATATAATGATAAAAAATAATACCGATATTAGTGTCGATGAAATAGTATTTGGAGTCACTCAGACGAACAGTAACACTTCCGATGCAGTTTAAATCCATACTCAGATACCATTGCCCTTTATGCTCAAAATGAAACTATTCTCCCCGTGAAAAGAACGGGTATTCTGTTAATAATTTACTATTAAACATCACACCATAAAATACAAAGTGTATCACGTAATGTACACGTTATACTGTTACTTGCTTAATGTATAAACGGAGGATGAAGGACTATTATTGGATCAAAAGATCCAATATATTTCAGACAAAAAAAAATTCTTGTAGGCTTTATATCTGGAGAACAACATATAGTGTACCCAAACCTAAACTATGACTGAACTCACAAGGAAGGATCACGCAGTGGCTCCGCTGAGATCCGAACGAGACAATTGTGTTTGCATTTGAAATGTTATAACTAGATGAATCCCAAAGTTATACGTGCCACCGGGAGGAATATCGTGAGTTACAACATATTTTGTAATGTAAGAACTACAAAAAAAATTACATGGCAGAATAGTTTGAACCGAGTCATTTGTTCGGGAACGGTTGGGTAAGTGGAAAACTCGGCCAACAAGTATCCCATCATTTTCAACGACAAACTTTTTGGGGTAAAAAACTTTGTCCCAGGGTCCCCCGCAGGGTCCCAGACGGGGTCCAACTCAAAATTTTCAAACGGCAAGGGGGGTTAAGTAGCACATCATTTGAAAGCTATTGTAAAATGAAAGAAAATGCAGCAAGTCTCGACTCTCTACAACAACCCTGTGCAAAATGACGGAGGGTCAAAATGTAAACAAAAACTTAATTGAAAAGTCCATGGTCACCCCTATAAATCGGAAATGGTGAGACTTGAAAATAGGAAGGGAGTCTGGCATTATGTTCAAAGTACAACAATTTAAGTGAAAACGTCTTGTCCCAGGGTCCCCACATGGTCCCAGGTGGGGTCCAACTAAAAAATTTCAAATGGCAAGAGAGGTAGGACATCGTTTGAAAGCTCTTGTTAAGTGAAAGAAGATGGAGCTCGTCTCGACTTTCTACGACAACCCTGTTCAAAATTGCGGTGGGTCAAAATGTAAACAAATTGGAAAACAATCCAAGATGGCCGCTTAAAACCTATATCGAAAGGATAAGCATACCAAACTGCTGAAGCTAGGAAAACAAATTTGGCATTAATGTTGATTAGTAAGTGACTAAAATATGAAAAATGTTCAAAAACCCGACATCTTGAGTTCAAAATGCCGCACTATGTATCGAACGCATATCCAGCTCACACCACTGGTGTTGGAGAAGTGAACGTTTATGGTTAATAGTCCACAAAATATCAAGAGTATAATCTGTAATCCAATATGGCTGCCGGCGTGAAAAATGAGTTTGTATATAAACATGTTATTTCTTGGAATACTGTGACCAAGCCATCAAAGTTTGACGCAGTTCGATGTACTGAAATGACTTACATATGTTTGGTACTACTTGCCAATCTTGCAAATGATTTTTTTTTATTTGGTATTGTTTGAAGTATTGAGATCAAACCAACGAATGACATACAAATGTAACCATCACGAATACGTTACAATAGAGCTCCCAACCTACTGGTGCAGCAAGTTCTTTCTGTATGAACTACGTATGACAAAATTAGGAAAAAACCCGAAGGTATTCAACTTTTTTTTTTTTTTTTTTAACTATGAGTAGGAAGTCATAGTTGTGTGTTCATCGCATATTCGTTATATTCAAGTAAATAATGCCGAGAGAACCGTGACGAACGTGCATTAAGAAGAAACCATATATATGTTGTTACCGAATGAAATAATAGTTGAAGTGAATCGAAATTCAATTGTTGTTTAGTCTTACTAGTATTTCTAAATACATAATAGAGAAAAATAGGGATTTAGATTTGTACTGTTATGAATGACAGGTTTTAAGCACCTTGGATTCAAGGTGGCCATATTTTTCAATTAAGCTTTTATTTACATTTTGACCCGCCACAATTTTGGACAGGGTTGTCGTAGAAAGTCAAGACTTGCTCCATCTACTTTCATTTAACAAGATCTTGCAAACGATGAGCTTCTTAACCTTTCTTGCCATTTGAAACTTTTTAGTTGGACCCCACCTGGACCCTGTGGGTACCCTGGGACAAGACGTTTTCACTTAAATTGTTGTACTTTGAACATAATGCCAGACTCCCTTCCTATTTTCAAGTCTCACCATTTCCGATTTATAGGGGTGACCATGGACTTTTCAATTAAGTTTTTGTTTACATTTTGACCCTCCGTCATTTTGCACAGGGTTGTTGTAGAGAGTCGAGACTTGCTGCATTTTCTTTCATTTTACAACAGCTTTCAAATGATGTGCTACTTAACCCCCCTTGCCGTTTGAAAATTTTGAGTTGGACCCCGTCTGGGACCCTGCGGGGGACCCTGGGACAAAGTTTTTTACCCCGAAAAGGTTGTCGTTGAAAATGATGGGATACGTGTTGGTCGAGTTTTCCACTTACCCAACCGTTTCCGAACAAATGACTAGGTTCAAACTATTCTGCCATGTAATGTTTTTGTAGTTCTTACATTACAAAATATGTTGTAATTCATGATATTCCTCCTGGTGGCACGTATAACTTTGGGATTCATCTAGTTATAACATTTCAAATGCAAACACAATTGTCTTGTTCGGATCTCAGCGGAGCCACTGCGTGACCCTTCCTTGTCAGTATGATGTGCTTAGTGCCTGAAAAATACGAAAACTCGATTTAGGGGCCATTCAAAAATTCTGTTGCCCTTGATCCAAAAAATCTAATATATTTCATTCAATAAAAAATAAATCTTATACGTCTTATATCTGAAGAACTACATATAGTGCAGCCAAACCAAAACTATCACTTAACTCAGCATGATGTGCTTATTCCGAAAGAAATACGAAACCTTGAATTAGGGACCTTCCATACGTTTGTAGCCCCTGATCCAAAAAGTCCAATATATTTCATTCAATCAATAATTTTATTGTATGTCTTATATATGGAGAACTACATATACTGTAACCCAACCCAAGATATCACTTAGCTCAGTGTGATATGCTTATTGCGTAAAAAAATATGAAAAGTCGATTTAGGGACCGTCCAAAAATTTTGTGGCCCGTTATTAAAAAAATCCAAAATATTTCATTAATTGAAATTTTTCTTGTACTCCTTATACCTGGAGAACTACATATCTGGAGAAAACTCGATTTAGAGACCGTTCGAATATTTTATGGTAACTGATCCAAAAATTAATATTAGCCAAGATCATAATATTTTGATCCATTTTTTAGATCATTCCTAAAATTCTTGTTTTTATCCAATCTTTCTTTTAAACAGTATCACTCTCTTTGTTCTCAATTTGAAATGTATCAAGCATTGCTTATTATCCAATTTGTATTCGGTGTAGAGCTTCAATTTTCTCAAAGTTTCAAATAAGATAATGAATTATGATTTACTATCGGAATTCGTGTCAGGTATTATTATTACTTTTATTGGTGTTTTCCTTTCTTTCAATTGTTAAAACAAAAACTTCCTTGCACTGTCATAAAATATGTGCTCTTTTCCAAAGCATAATAAGTGCTCATATAATTTTAAACTTTGAAATTAAGAATTGAATCAGTACAAGAAGTACAATTTGGATAACGAATGATTTATAATTGATGTTTAGTGGCGTACTGAAGGAAAGGGATTAAGGACTTTGAAACCCCCCTTGAGCAAGGTATTATGCAAAATTAAGCACGTTTATCATATTAGCACGTTTATATATTATATAAACACTTGGTATTATATAAACTTGTGTTCCTAAAGCCCCTGAACCCCCTAAACATTTGCGTAGAGTACTGATTGTGTTTCTCTTATTATTTTAACCGTTTTATGCTTTGAACGAAATTTGAAGTGCAGGGACCCTGTGAGGGTGACCACCTTTACTATCAAAATTTCTTTAATGGTTCTCAGTTTTTCTTCAAAACAATCAATAACGAACGAAAAATAAATGATTGAGTTTGATTTTGAATCGAAATTTGAAATACCACCAAAAAGTTGGCCCACCCAACCTTATTTTGTAAATGCCTCTTAATAATTTTCAAAACAAACTATTTTCTCTTCAAACCAATCAATAAGAAAGGAAAACACGTTATTAGCTTGAGTATTGAATCGATATTTAAGAGCAGAAAAACAGTATGAAGTTGACCACCAAATGTATCCTGCAAATAGATATATTTTACTGGTTGTTTTGAAACAAGTGATTTTTTCTTCAAAATAAGCAACCCGCCCCGAAACAAATCACCTTCATCAACATTATTTCTTAGTTATATTCTTATGTTTTTCGAATCAAATTACTTTTCTTCCAAACAAGCAACAACAAATCCATATCAAACGATTGATTTTGGTCTTGAATCGAAATTTGTAAGTAAAGGAATCAGATTGAATTTGATCACATTCTAAATTTATTTTGTAAATCTCTTTCTCTATTTTTTCGAAACAAGCGATTTGCTCTAAAAAACAACCAATAAGAAACGCTTGGCTTCGGTTTTGATTTGAGACTTTAAAGTGGAGCCAATATGAAATTCCATCACCCATTTCTCTTGAAAAGACTCTTTATGTTTTTCGAAACAGACTATTCTTTTTCAAAATAATTAATAGCATACACATATCAAACAATTGATTTTGATTTTCAATCAAAATTTTAAGTGGAGGAACAAGGGTAAATTTGGCCATATACCAACTTTATTTTGTAAACATCTCTCTATGTTTTAAGAAAGATACGATTTTTACTATTTTTTCTTCAAAAAAGTCAATAACAAACGAAAAACAAACGATTGGCTTCCGATTTCAACGAAAAACAAACGATTGGCTTCCGATTTCAATTCGAAATTTGAAAGGAGGCAACTTCACATAGGTGCATTGATTCCCTTAAAAAATTCCAAATTTCCAAACGCAAATTCTAAGCCTACAGTTTTAAAATTGCAGTTACATGTACATACTTCAACTTAGTATACATAAAAAATTACAGCATTATAAAAATATCAGACAAATAATATTATTTATTTGGTATTGAAAACCTCGAATCAACTATTGGAGTTATTTAGCGTCATTTTTTTAATATCACAAAATTAAAGGTATGGGACATGGATATATTACGAACAGTATTTTTATACAATTTGTATATATATATATATATATATATATATATATATATATATATATATATATATATATATATATATATATATATATATATATATATATATATATAATTTTTTAAAAATAGACCATTTAGAATTATTTATCCTTACAATTTTTTATATCCACAAATTCAAGGTGAGGGATATGCGATATTGATATATTCAGAAAGTGTTGACCACCCGTTTCGGTCCTGTGCCGTGTCGATCCTATGCCGTTTCGGTCCTGTGCCGTGTCGATCCTGTGCCGTTTCGGTCCTATGCCGTGTCGGCCCTGTGCCGTTTCGGTCCTATGCCGTGTCGATCCTACGCCGTTTCGTTCCTACGCCGTTTCGATCGTATGACGGTTCTCTCCTATATATCCTTAAGAAAATAATTGTTACTTAATATTGCGTAATTATAAAATAATGTATTTTTTATTATTTCGATCGTATGAAAGTTCTGCTGTCGATCCTATGCCGTGTCGATCCTGTGCCTTTTCGGTTCTGTGCCGTGTCGATCCTATGCCGTGTCGATCCTACGCCGTGTCGGTCCTGTGCATGTAACCCGCCAACAACAGGGCTTTCAATAGTTTCCGCTTCCACTCCTGGCTGTGTGAATTTTTCGCGAAATATGTTCATATGAAACACCCAAATGAGCTCCGAAACATTCCTGAAAGCCTTCACAGATGAATGGAGAAAGCAACCAATATTATTTTTCTTCTGAAGCAGAAATAGTCTTTTGTGAAGGTCACTGCAAATTGGGGTGGGGGTTTATTGATCACGGAAGAGAAGATTGAAGAGCTGTTCCCATTTGCAGACTTCCTTCAGCGAACTCGATATTATCTCATTGCCAAATGCAACAGCTCAAGTGAAGGGATGAAATTTTATAACCACAATACCTTTTCCTTTTCCAGTACATTTTTTGTACTAGCTGATTCACAATTTAGACTAGCGGCAATTATCTTAGCCAAGATTCCAAACACCTCGGTCTCCTTCCCAACTGGGATAGGTGAGGGGGAAAATGACATTCTCTTCTTTCTGACCCTGCCGGCACGAACTATTTTTATATTCTTACATCTCGACCGTGACAATAGCTGTCATGTTCCATCGTCTAGTTTATTCCAGGAATTACAATCTTACTCCTAGCAGGTCACTTACAGTAATACATACAACATACAGTATACATTGGGACAGAAAGAGAGGGCTCTTTTTCCAGGAATTCTAAAAACCCTGTCCGCCCCTCTGGACCTTCCCCTATTAGTCTTCGCGACACGTGATAGAAATTTATGATCCCTTCTGGCTAAAAACCAATGTAGCCTCGATTCCGTTTCCTTCTTTCCTTTTTCCTAATTGAAATATTTTTTTAAAAAAATGTTGTTGTTAACTGAAAATAGGAAGGAAAACTTCCTCCTTATTTTGCCGGACTTTTAACTACACAAGTGGATCGGAGGTACGGCAACACTGAGAGGAGTGACAGCTTACACGCTCGCGAGGACTAACCGAGGGTTGTGGGGGTAAAAAGAAGCAGTGGTTGGGGAAAGAGCCCTTTAAAGCTGTCCCGATGTATACTACACATTATACGCCGCGTTCCCAATTTCCATTGTGATAAACAGCAGGAAAGATTTCAAAGTAGTGACTTACGCACACACACAAAACTTTGCGCAGAGATATGTACAATTCGTCGGTAATCATTCGAGAAAGTAAAAAAGCAGTTAGGAACGTCCATTCGCAATATTTGAAGTACCGCTGTTCTATTCAATTTAGCAGAAAGCCTGCTCTCTGTTTCTTGTGCAGAGGTACAGGAAAGAACGCTACACATGTTCCCTTCGCACAAAAAAAGATAGAATCGAGTTTCCTATATACAGTAAAACCTGTCTTCAACGGACCCTTTATTAAACGGAAAACTGTCTTAAACGGAAATATTTCACGGTCCCATGAATTTTGGAGAACAAAACGTGTAAAACTCCCTTCATTAAGCGGAAACTGTGTTACGCGGACAACGGAAAGAAAAATAAACATTTAACGGAAAATTCTGAGTTCCGGACTACAGCGTTTAGAAGATGTTTAGACAGTCTGTGAGACATAAACATTACACTGTCTGCGATAAAATGTTCGTTCTTTTGTTGAATATTTCTGGACAGTGTTGACCTTCCCCAACCACTACTCATATTCACCCCCACAAATTGTCCTTAATCCCCGCAACTTGATCAAGAATCATACAGAATGTCGGAGAGAAGAAAACGAGATAGAGGAAGAAGAAGAATACGATACCGAGTTCCAAGAAGAGTGTAGAATAAATGCATATCAAGATTCTCTCAGAAGTTTAAAGGAACTGCAAAAATTTGCCTTACGAAAAAATGATTCTGATTCGCTTTGTATAACTTCTCAGGCTAAAGTGTATGCGGAAAGTCAAGCAGCCAAGCAGCAATGTACACAGAAAACCCTGCTTGGCTATTAGAAAAATAAAGAAAACGTCTGCATAGCATATTTTGTATTCATTTTAACTTTTTTGTGTACTTATTCGTAGAAGAAAGAAGTACTGTAATCGAACAATGTACGTACAGCAATATATTTTCTCAGTATGCCCCTTTATAAGCATGTATTTAAAAAAAAGAAAGGAAAGATCTACCTCCACTAAACGGAAACCTGACTTTAACGGAAATTTTTGCAAGTCCCGCTCGATTCCGCTAAAGACAGGTTTCACTGTATATTTGTATATATATATAGATTGCAGTTTTGCGCTGTTGCATGCATACCTGTCGTTTCTCGTTTCTTTTAGTCCATGAACTCAAAATCCTGGGCAAGGCTTACATAAATTTCTCGCCATGATTTTTGCTTTTCAGTTCTGTTCTTGAAAGAGTCTGTTATCTTATCCCATATGCAAGGTCTACATTCCACAAGTTCAATAAGAGTTAAAATATCGAATGGAAAAATTTTTGCCATCTAAAATTCTAAGCAAAACTAGCAAGGTAAGAATGCAATAATGCACAACCTTTTCATCCAGTCACTGTAGCTAAACTGCAAAACTTTATCATGGGGTCTAGCCCGGTACAAAGGGAAGAGGGAAAACTTGGATACATCGCTTTGATCTTTATTTTCAATTGCCAGTCCACAAATTCTTTTTAAAAATGAGGGATTTGGGATAGTTTTGGAAGTGAGAGAAAAAATCTGCAACAAGTGAAGCATGAAGTCACATCCCTGTTGTTGAGATCACAATCAAGAAAATGCCAAATGAGTCACTTGTCATTGGAGCTTTGCAAAGAGTGTTTGTCTGGTTTCGTTTCGAAATAATAATAATTCTACTTTGACTTGTCAACAAATATTCTATTCAATCATTGCTTATTGAGTGGGACCGGGAAAACTTATCTACACACAATTTTGATGAAAATAAAAGGAAGTAATAATAATCGTTTTTTTTTCATATGCTTATGTTCACAGTGTATTAAACTTTGAAAATTACGCCTAAATTAATTTCCAGAATGTATTAAAATTTAAATGCAGATTTAAAAATATATATATACCATCAAAGAGTGTGTGTGTGTGTGTGAGAGAGAAAGAACAAAAATAAAAAAGAAGTGGAAAATAATCAAGAAATTGGTTACCTAAATTTCCTATATTCTATTTGGTAATAGCTATTTAGAGGGAAACCAGTAGTCTTCAGACTTCCCACATTTTATACTTATTTAATAAAGGGAATTAGCTACTCCAAAACAGAGACTGTAAAAAAATAATAAGCTGTTCCGAAGTTGTTTATAGGACAAGATAATAATAATTTTATTATACAATTGTAATAAAAAAATAAGAAACAACAAAATTCCAAAAACAAGAAACGAAACAAGAATACACAGCGCATTGTCAGTCACTCTCTTCATCTAACCCACTGGCCGGCCGACATTATCGGCCGCATGTGCATCCAATCATAAGAAAACATTGCCCCCGAGAAAATTGATGTCTGCGATATCGTCGACAATATCGGGGGCTTGGCCGACAGCATCTGCGTGTCAGAGGATCGGCCGATAATGTCGGTGGCGCGTGCAAACGCACTAAGTGTGTATCTATTTTTACCTTAGAAAATTCGAGAGAACAAGTTAAATAAGCTATACACTACTTTTCTATTTCAAGCATGTTGATACGATATAAGAATAAAGAAAGAGGAAATTCTATAAATATAAAATTTAACAATTGTGTAAAAAGCTCTACACAAAATGGTCGTTTGTGACTTTAATTTTGCAAACAGAACTCAGATTTTAACAAAACGAAACTCTCAACAAACTATGTCTTGCACAGAGAACGAGATGTAAGTGAAATTTTATACGGAAAGAAAAAACTATTTTGTATTTTTCCTTGTTATTTTTCAATAACTGTGATATTATCAATTTATAAAGATGAAAATGGCTGATTTCCTAGTTACTGGCTTGAATTTATATCTTGTTATTATAATATATATATATATATATATATATATATATATATATATATATATATATATATATATATATATATATATATTTATAGAATATATTTATATGGTGAGTCAAAGTGATATTTGTTAAATTCTCCGAAACAAGGTAACATTACTGATTTCAGGTTTTATTCAACACTAATTTTCGCATAGTGATAATTATGTTTGGTGATAATTTAACCGTGAAGTAGGGAAGGACACGAGACAAGGTTAGTCTGTTTCGTCTCGAAAATATGTCGTGAAAGTAGTTTCTTGTCTCGAAAAATATACCTTTTTCTATTGCAAGAACTCTGTTTCGTCTCGAATTTTGTAATGAAAAGTCTCTTATCTCGTCTCGTTCCCATCCCTCGCAAATCTGGAAGAGGAAAAAGTTAAAACTAAAATGAAGGAATTATATATAATCCAACACACACACTCACACACATACACACTGTATGTATATATCGTATATATACAGGGTGTTCCATAAGTCCCCTAACATAGGGTAAATATTATCGGTTTTACAACAAAATGTAAGAGGGGAAACCGTCACCAAATATGATGTTTTCAATCCAAAAGTGAAGGAATTTTTAAATCGGACTACTATTTGGGCTGTACACTCTTTATGCGTCCAATAATGTATATTTAACGTTGCCATTTATCTGGATCAACAACGTAAGTGAATGAAGTTACTGTCTTTTACGCTAACGTGTCGATGGTCAGCCTCCATTGAAAACAGCTCTCATTCACCATACTGTTACAAAATTTATTCACCTCCTGACCCGCCCTTCCCTCCCTCTATTAATGGAAACGTTGCATTTTCATTTAACATTATGCACATGAAGACTACAGCCCAAACGGCTAGTCCGATTTAAAATATTCCTTCACTTTAGATTGAAAACATATTTGGAGACCGGTTCCCCTCTTACATTTTGTTGATAATAACAGAGTTACGCTATGTCAAGGAAGTTTAGAGACGCACTGTATTTAAATGGCAAGGGTAAACTACCCAGTTATGGGCCCGGAGGAAGTTTAAAAAAATCATGTATTTCACACATTGTATCACTAAATTTTGTGAGTTTCTTTATTTCATGAACAAATAATTTTTTCCTGAAAGGAAGTCTATTTAGACAGTAAAATCAGAATGTATTTATTTATTTATTTATCTTTTAATGAGAACCCGAAAATGACTAGTTGTTGGTACTTACCAAATAGTCATTTTGCACTTTATATTTGCCTAATTATTTCACTTTATAGTCATTTTGCCTAATTATTTGCACTTTATGTTAGTCCTACTAATGTACAAATTTGTGTGTGGAATGAAATGGATATTTCTCCCACTTTAAAATTTTTGCGAAAGATCATGAAGAAATAAACCAATTTTCAGATTTTACCAAATATTTTGGTAAGGAGTAACTTTGTTACACAGGGTGTTTTAGAACAAGACCGGCAACGTTTGAGAGGTGATTCCTAACACCAAAATAAGACAAAAAGTATTGACCAGCCGCCTGTGGTCAAAAGTGCATAGTTTGGGAGTTACAGGCTGCTGGAAACGTGATAAAATTAACTTAAAAGGTCCATTGCTACACTGCTATGAGACTGATCGGAGTTGGGTCAATACATCATTTAGGAATTAATATGCGTTCTATCTAAATGTCTATGTTTCAGAATTCCCCGGTACTTGCGCAACAGTTTTTGCAGAGGCAGTTGGAAAGTACTTCAAACCTTTTGAGTACTGTTCAGCTGCTTCTCCAAAAATTCTTGTGCAAATTCCGGGAGATTCTGAAACATGGATATTTGGATAGAACACGTGCTAGTTTCTAAGTGATGTTTTGGCCCGACTCCAATCGGTCCCATAGCAGTAGAGGGATTGAGATTGATCTTTAAATTTATTTTTATTTCAAGTTTTCGGCAGCTTGTAACTCCAAAACTGTGCACTTTTGACCGTAGATTGGTATATAACTTTTATTTTGGTCACCTCTGAAACGTTGTCGGTATTGTTTTAAAACATCCTGTAAAATAGGGCCAGTGGTGGATCCAGGACGGACTTGGCGAGAGGGGAACAGTCGGGTTTGTGGCGGTAAAATATTCCATTGGTGATATGTAGTTGGTACAAATTGCTACTTAGGTACACTGTTGTGTGGTAGGAAAGGGGGAGGAGAACAACCCTTTCCCTGAATTCATTTATAAATACTACTTTATACATCTAAAAAATATTTACCTTCAGACTTACTCGGACACAGACGCGCAGCCAGAATTTTTTGTATTGAGGGGTGTCCAGTAGTACAAGACAGTGCTTGTATGTAATATTGAAACGAATCTGCACTTGAAAAAAAACTATACATATTTAAAATTTTATCAAACTTCCCTATGATAGAATTAGATTATTAAAAAAAATAGGATTTATAGTACAGATGAAATGTAAAATCAAATTACGAGAATACACCAACAATTTATCTGCTAAGGAAGTGTGGTTTTATTACGGAAGTGTACGGAATCTTTTGAGCTATTGTTTTTGATGGTCTGGTGTAAGCGGAGTAACCCGTGGGTGCGCTCGTGCTCAGAAATAAGCTTAGTGGCTAAGGCATAAGACTCTACAAGACAATTAGTGACCAGTTGGGATAATGTTTTTTAAATTAAAAATCAAGAAAATCAGTATTTTTTTTTTATATTTTAACGCTTTACTCTTATTCCATGGTGGCTGCAGGAGATCTACTGCCTTTAGTGGTATCTGAACATTTTTTTGTTCTACTGTACCCTATCTCTTACCGGAATTGAACCCTGGATATCGAGCTCCGAAGGCAAGTGTGCTAGATACTAGACCAACTAGAAGACCTTAAAACCAAATTAATCTCTAGTAGACTGTTACCTTGAATAGTATCAAATTAACATCTCTAGAACTGCTTTATATTCTTGTGCCAAGCAAAGGGGGTCTATGTACACTCATGTCCAAAATTATTGTCGCATATCTATAATTGTCTTCTTGTAAGAATATAATTTGATAATGATTTTGCAGGTTGCTTTAAATACTGATACTACGTGTATAATCGGGAAATGTATGTTTCTGGTAAATTTCATAGGAAAAGAATTGTAAATACGAGAATTATAATGAGTAAAATAAAATGTTACTAAATGGACAAGGCAATTTTATTTTCGTTTTACTGTTCCTATTTACTGCTCTTTTGACATGAAATTTGCCACATGTCATTTGAAATTTGCCACATATACACATACTAACATTGTAAGAAATACTGGGCGGATTTGTTATCAAGTTTTATTCCTAGAACAACATATTTATAGGCATGCGACAATAATTTTGGACATGAGTGTACATTAGAAATTCTAATTTTTGATACCGTTCAGGAACGTAGCTAGAGTTCTGATTTTGGGAAGT
This sequence comes from Thermobia domestica, assembly GCF_964235325.1. Classification (NCBI taxonomy): domain Eukaryota; kingdom Metazoa; phylum Arthropoda; class Insecta; order Zygentoma; family Lepismatidae; genus Thermobia; species Thermobia domestica. Next base: position 140,077,397 of record NC_137464.1, read on the forward strand.
CATATTAGCAAATGGGCTCCATATAAATAACTTTAAATAAATATTTGGAGGGCTAAGCCAACTTTTAGGGGGTCCGTGGGCCCGCATGTCCTCTCCTACCTACGTTCCTGGCACCGTTGTAAGCATGCGACGAAAGTACAATTTTTAACAGTATGACATAAATGCACATTATTTAGGGCTTAACGAAGCGATCGACATAAAATATGTGCAACATTTCCATTAGAACAATAAATAACGCGAAAACACTGAAAACATATTCCTTAACCTATTGCCTAGTATCGAGCAGAAAACTTCAATATAATGAAAGCCTTTCACTTAAAAGCGAATTTTTTACAATAATTAAAAAAAAATAAACAGACGCCACTTGGAAATGTCATCGACGAAAGACAGGGGAAAAAGTAGATAACGTCGATGTTAATAAATCTGAAAAAATTTACAAAGTGAAAAAAAAACTGGCCTGTGTCAATTTCAGGGTGATTTACCCTGTACTTTAATGAAACGAAACGGAACCATTTGGTATGTTGAGATGGAAACACTTTGAGAAGCTAGTTCCAACTGAGTTCACTACAGGCGCTAGAAGCGACCTACGCTGGTGACCTCTCTTGACACTGATACAAACTACGTAGTGGACCGGCCAGCTTTAAGCCACTTTGCCACAAGAGGCACATAGGAGTTTTTCTTTCGATTTCCTTAGAAATATTGCGAATGGTATGACTTTTGAAACTATGTTTAAAAACGAATACACATCAACACAATATGATGATAATCTGACACCTAGGAAATATATTGAATTGTTTTTAATTTGTTCTCACGCTACCAAAACAGTACTTATGTTGTTTTTTTTATACCAGCCTTTCAATATAAGCATTTCACACTATTGTCTGTTCTAGGACGATACAATTCTAGTTCATGTATTTTATTTAATATATGTTAGCTTTGGAAATTCAGTAGAGTTTCGCTTATCCGATATAAACAGGCAGGCAGAACGCCGAATAATATGAATGTGTTAAGAAAAGAGCTATTAAAGTAAAACTTATGATATAATTTTACATATTACGCATCTAATAATCACGTTTTATAACAAATAAATGCACTGCACTGAATCAGGGACGTATCCAGCGTGAAGGCCTGAGGGCTGTCCCCCTCCGAAACTCAAGCACTTTTTAGTAAACTCACTTTTCCCCTTTTAAGGTTCTTTTATATCAGTTTACTTGGAGTCAGTGTCCAAACTCTGGGCAATGTGCTGTTGTCTTCTTATAATTCTAAGAATATACCATAATGCTATTATACCAGGTGGAATTAAAGAACATTTTTAAATACGATTAACATTTCGTTCCCGTTCTGTTTTTATCTTTAATATATTAGAAGGATACACTCAATGTCTTCTTGCTATTTTTGCTATGTGATATACGTAGCAGACACTTTTCTTTAGTTACATTTCTCTCGAAAATATGTTTCATTTTGTTTGTGCTATAATGCAGTTTCCAAAATAAATCTGTTTATAAATGAAAAGTAGGAAAAAGTTTAAGAGAAATACAGAACTGTTGCATTATTATTATTATTATTATTATTATTATTATTATTATTATTATTATTATTATTGCTATTGATATTTTTGAAAACATTAAAATTACGTGCTTACGAGGATTCGTGTTGGGCCCCCTCCGAATAGGAAACCTGGATACGTGTCTTTACTGAATGATAGACATATGAGTCAAGGTGTAGACGGGCGCGCTAAACGATAGACTCCAGAGCATGAAAAATAGATTAAGACCACAACTTGCGGTTCTTCTTGCCGATTGGTGCTATCTGCAATGTTATGTCAGATCATACGGTATGTGGAACAAAGGAAGGTCAGATAAGCGAGACCATGGTGTATTGGTGTTTCACGCACCTAAATCTGTAAAATGTTTGTATAAACAATTATCTTTCACTCCCTAGTTAAATTTGTGGGTAAGATCACACACCTTGCCTTAGAAAGTATAGTCTTATAAAGAAAAAAATATATTTTTAGCTAAAAGCTAAAGAGAAACCAACTTTAATAATTTATTTAGTTTTTTTTATTAATGTTAAACTAGTCCATTTCATCACGATAAATCACGTTTGGTACTAAGATGTCTGTTTCTGTCCTATACAATCTTCACACTTTGTTGCAGACAAAATTGTTCCTTTCCCAAGGAAACTATAAGAAAAGCTATACAACAGCATAGAGATGCAAGGGCTCGAAAAAAAACCGTTTTTTTAAAAAAAGACTCGGTTTTTTCTGCTTCGCTTTTTTGCTTGGGAAATTTTGGGCTTTTTTGAAAATTCTGCTTTAAATTGATAAACCAGATTTTGTTTCGCTTCTCTACAACACAAAAAGTCATTTAATTAGTGGTTGATGCCGATAATAATATAAAACCTCGAAAATAAACCATGAATTTCGAAAACATATTTCAAACAGTTTTACTTCTCAACATATTTACATTATGAATTGCAAAGGATTAACCAATGTATATAATAAGATTTTTTTAACCTCCTACATACAAAAGTAAGCAGGGTTGGCAAGAGCCATGGTTCTTTTTGAAAATGCCAAAAACCCGTTTTTCGGGGGAAGTTTAAACTAGGCTTTTTTGATTTAAACCAGGTTTTTTTGGGTTTAGATATTTTGCTTTATGTATTTATATTACATATTGACAGAAATAAGTTTGTTTTGCCTTGGTGTTATTATGCAACAGGGTTATGCTGGAAGAGGTCACATAAGCTTAAAGAAGTCCGGTGAGTAAATTTCTTAAGTTGAGAAACTCCCGCCCTAGCCATCGGGAAAATCCCGTCATTACTCTAAATGTAAAACAATAACGGAAAAAATCCTGTTCTTGCTTTGCATGTAAAATTTAAAGGTCAACGTATCATAATCAGTACGCTAAAACTGAGGTATTAAATTACAAATTTAGTGCGTACATATCATTGAAAGTACAATCCAAGCTAATGTTGGAAGCTACGTAGGCAATCGATAAATCTTGTCAATTTATATCAGTATATTTAAGCAACCTTGGCTTCTTTATAAAACAACAGGCATTCAGGCATGCAGATATATACAATTTAGTTTCGTTTCGTATGTTCAGGCTTAACATCCTTACGTAATACCGAGGTTATCAAGGAGAAGACTTTCGCTTAAAGTGACATCCGAACCGCTACTTTGTTTACGCATGAAAGAAGGGTTGTGGTTCGACCGAGAATTGAACATGGGACACCTTGATTAAAAGGTGAAAAGGAAATAAAACTAATGCAGATGGTTTGATGTATGGAAACGTCACCATGAAGTTCACACGATTTGCAATTTCGTACCTTTTATTTTTTTTCGGTTTAAACCAGTTGGTTATTTTAAAAAAAAGAAGAAAAACAGCTGGTGTAAACCAGCCAACCCTAAAAGTAAATACTTCTTTTAAAAAAATACTCAAATAAGTAGCAAAATTCTATGTAGTATTTTTACTTCAAAATATTCCATACCCTCTTTTTGGAACAAAATAAAATTAAAATCAAACATAAGAAAAATACTTAGATTTATATGATTCACTTAAAGGCTGCACACCTAGAGCTTTTGGTTTTGTATATTCTTGAAATTCTACAGTTTTATATAAGCACCATCGCGGTTTATTCAGTCCTCAAGTTTTCTGTATTTTTAACAAGAGGGATTGAACATGAAGGGTGTGAGATAAGAACATAGTAACCCATAATTTTACTATTTTAAGAAATTAGAAATTTTCTGCTGCACAATCCATTTTGAAAGTCGGAAAGCTGATTTTTCACATAAGTTTATACATGAGGGATTAAACGAAGCGGTATGCGTTGCTGCCTATCTGATGCTGCGTAACTCAGCAATTGAAAATTTTTTAGTTACCATGTTCTTGGCTCACACCCTTCATATCATTATGCAACTCTCCCCACCCCACCAACACACACAAAAGAAAGGACTACGGAATATATTTAAGTTAAGATAAATACAACTGCACAACAAACATGATTGACTGGAGCTTTTGCGCTTCTATCGAGAAGTCCGGAATTCAACTCAGCATTCGACCATTCTGACAAAACTTTTCTTCATTCCATCTATGAAGTAGAAATAGTGCGTGTACTGTGAGTTGGCTGACTTCATTTCTTATTGTTTTTAAATCGTTATTATTACTAATTACCAGCAGTGACGGTTTAGCGAGGGTTAGGGGGGGCGGTCTTTCGGACTGAAGCCTGTTCCCCAAAATTACGGAATGTCTAAGACAAACGAAATATCTATTAGTTATGCCTTTACTCATAAACTTTAAGCTGCCGTCAAATAAAAATTACGAATGTTTAGAAAAACTAAACATTAGTAAGAAAAAAACCCTCCCAAAATACTTTTCTAAATCCGCCACTGATTCTCAGTATAAAATGATCTTCAAGGTTGTATCCGGAAGATTATTGCTAAATATATAAACGAAACGAAATACAGTATTAGTTATGCCTGTACTCATAAACTTCAAGCTCCTCCCAAATAAAATTAGGATATTTTAGAAAATGAAACAATCAGAGAAACCCGTCCCAAAGTACGTTTCTAAATCCGCTACTGATTATTTGTATAAATTAGTATTCAAGGTTGTATCCGGAAAATGATTGCTAAATCGTTGCACAGCTACAGTATAACAGAAATGTAGAAGTACAGTTAGACGGATATATTGAAAAACGTCCGCTTTGACGGATATATAGAAAAACGTAAGTTTAACTTCTGCGTTAGAAGCTAGAGTACTAAGCTCTTAGAAATGAAACAGACGACAAACTGAAATGATATCGAGAAGAAAAAATATCGATAACTCAAAAGTTAAAATAAAGTTAAATAGCCTCTAAAATTGCCCTCATATACACATTCTTCATGTTAGCTTTAATTCGTAAAACATGTGCTCCATCCATTTTGATGGTGGATTTTAGAGCGAAATATGGCATTTAAGTCATGGAATTCTTATCTAAGAATAGAATATACTATAAGAAAGCTATTTAGATAGAAAAATCATGAAAATGAAAAAAGCCAAAATTTCCAAAATTCTCGTTTTTTTTTCAAAAAAGCCAGCTTTTTATGTGAAAAAACCATCGATTCAAAAGAGCCGGCTTTTTTGCATCTCTACAACAGCATGAACTGAAAACAATAGCTATTACCAATAGTACTCTTATACTGGATAAATACTTCATTACAGCAAAATATCAATAAGTTATGTCCTGCTTCGGTTCTTATTAACATGAAAATTATAATTTGTAAAAAAAAAGGATGGGGTGGGGTGGGATTCGATCTAGTGTCAAAATAGTGTGACAACTACTAATCCATCACGCTACCCACCTAACCACGGAAACTACTCTTTGCTTGGTTTCTTTTTCTTAACAAATAAATGCTAATATCCAAAGCGCATATCACTTCCAACCTCAAGACAGGAGATTTCTTCTTTGTTTCTATATTTCCGTATGACATCTTGGTTACAGAAGCTAATGTGTATTTGGCAGACAATCTACACACTAGGTTTTAACCAATAAATGCAACATTTTACTCCACTATCCAGTTCCTTGATCCAACTTTTCGACTTCCCTATTGAATTCCCTCCGCAATAGTGCTTTGCTACTGAAAAAACCCATAGAAATCATGATTGCCAGTATACACAAAACCGAGCATAATTTTGTTTTTTGCTAATTTTTTATTATTTTATTATATTTTTTGGAAATATCTGCTTAGATGGATTGCTTTCTATTATCCCTACATACTAATAACTGAATTTTACCCATAAACGTAAGGAAAATGGAATAAATGCTAAAAATCGTGAGTTACACTATACGCGCAATTTTTATTGCGCATGGGAGTACGTATAAAATTTGTCGTGTCATTTTGTTCGATCTTTAGCACAATATAATAATAATTTAATGTTAATGGACTAGAGATTATGTGGAGTTAATTATGATGATGATACATATCATGACAAAGAGCGATGTATACGAATATAATGTTGATTAAAGAGTACGATTATAATTACGTGCCACTTGGTCCTCAAACATATTTGTCAAATAAAATATTTACTATTGCAAAACTGAGATAGGCAGCTTCAGAACTGCGTAAACTGACGAGCAACTAGTTATATAATGCAGTATAACTATATGGATATTGTTCATGGGTGAACAACTTCACATTATCCCTCTTCTTCCTAATTTATTTCTAGTATAAAAGAACTCTTTCGAAAATAATAATTTTAGCAACTAACCTAAACTAACGTTTTGAGGTGAAAAATCTTAAAATCGAACGGGTAAGTGTGAAGTTGTCCCGCCCCTTATTCCTTTACTTTGAATAATAATAATAATAATAATAATAATAATAATAATAATAATAATAATAATAATAATAATAATAATAATAATAATAATAATAATAATAATAATAATAATACTTATCTATCAGTTATGAGTACATCATATCTTGCAAACGGTACGATGGGGCAAGCAGATGAACCAAGAATTTCTCTGCTTTGCACATCACGTGACTGATTAGCTTCGGGTTAGAATTCCAAGAGTTGAGAAGAAGCAAACAAACGAGGAGATCTGATAAGACCTTTCTTTCTTTCTTTCTTTTTTTTTTTCATTTGTGCTGCACAGAGGGTTGTCACATTGGAATTGGCATGTCATTTCTACTCTCCTTCCTGCCGGATTGGTTTTCCTCATTCTTGTTCCGCCAAAATGTTTCTAAGTATTGACTCAGCCGCGGGCATTTCAGGTGCCATAGTAGGGTATCTGTTTCGCTTTCTTTCTATCAAGGCATGGTAAAAACGCCAGAGTCACTAGGAAAAGTAGTGCATTTATTATATTCTAGCTACAAATGAGTGTATTCTCCATGTTAGCATGCGTCTCTATCCTCTCATCTGTTATATAGTTTTAGTCGTCTTGATACACCAATTTTTTCAACGTCGACCAACTGTTCACATCGGGAATCATATTCGCAAGCCCACGCATCGTAGGCTATGACTTGAATGATTTTTTTCTAAAATTTATTTACATGTTGTGCTATAGCATGCAATTTATGCAGCTATTTAATTCACTTGGATACTTTCTAGCGGAAAAAAGTTGTGTAGAAACCAAGGATGTAGCTAGGGGCAGCACGGGGTCCAAATCTTGACTTGCCTTCCAAATATTTAAACTAGTATATAAATACGAGTTTGCTACTTATACTACTATTTTAGTATATATGCCCCCACCCAAATCAGAACTTTGGCTACGTTCCTGGTAGAAACTAAAAAAAAGAATGTAATTGCTGAACATTTTGAACGTCCGAAAACGTGATTCGCAAATAATAATAATAATAATAATAATAATAATAATAATAATAATAATAATAATAATAATAATAATAATAATAATAATAATAATAATAAAATAAATAATAAATAAAAAAAAGAAGAATTGACGCGCAATTACCAGCTCTGATGATAATTGCATCACATAAGTGGTATCATAGATGAAAAAATTCATTTCTCAATGAGATCCGACTTTTCCAACTTCTAAAATGTGGAATTTGCTATTTATTTTTCTATAGGAGTATTTTTTCATTTGCTCAGAATTTTCTGGAAGGGGGGTGCATGAACCCATACACCCCCGTCTATCTGCACGTCTCTCTATATATAACGTAGCTATCATTGTATCACAATGATGCCTCCATGCTATGCATAAGAAATTTAAGTCCTTTAGAACGGCTGTGTCCCCCCGTCTTTCTATCTGTCTGTCTGTCAACAGGTATCACAGCAAAAAGCGGTAAGAGCTATCGACAAGCGGTCGATCCAGCATCCTAAATATAGATTCCATCTCCTTCAGAAACCTTCTACTTACCAGAAGTGGTAGAACTCGGTAATTTGAGGTTTTAACTAATAACTCATAAAACGGTAACAGCTATCGACAAACGGTTTCCGAAATTGATTCAGGGTCTCAAGGAAGCAAACCACTTCTACTTCTGCATTTCTACTAGAACCGAAAGTGGTATATATTCACTATTACTTCCGGTTTCAGTTTATTTTCATACAATTAAAGCGGTAAAATCTATCGGCAAGTGGTTTCCGGGAATCAATTCAGTATCCCATGAACAGATTCCATCTCCGTCAACAACCTCCTACTTAAACCGGAAGTGGTCGATTTTTACCACTTCCTGTTTCAACACTAATAGTCATAACCCAGAAACGATAATAGCTAACGTCAAACGGTTCTCAGAAATCGATTCAAGGTGTCAAGGAAACAAAACGTTTCGATTCTGTATTTCCACTAAAACCGGAAGTGATAGAAATTCACTACTACTTCCGGTTTCAATATTGATTTTCATTGACATAAAATTGTAAGAGTTATCGACAAGCAGTTTTCAGAAATTGATTCAGCATCCTAAGAATATGTTCTATCTCCTTCACCAATCTTCAAGTTAAACCGGAAGCTATAAAATCGGCGACTTCCGGTTTCCACAGTATTTGTCATAACTCAAAAACGGTAAGAGATATAGACAAGAGGTTTCTGAGAATCGATTCATCGTTCCAAGAATAGGTACAATCTACTTCGACAATCTTCTATTTAAACCGGAAGTGGTAGGAATCAACTACTTTTGGTCTCTACTATTTCCAGTTTTACTATGTAATTTGTATAGTTTGGAAGTCTACCGTATTTTCACACTGTGGAACGATACTCACTTGTTTCTTCTTTGCAGCTTTGATTCTGAAACTTTCATATTTGAGACTGAGCGTGGAAATGTGACACGAAATGGCGTCCCAAGCGGCTATCGAATTGTTAACTTGGAACATTTTCTTGAATGGGCATTAACACTTCAAGATAACCATTGAAGAATATGCACTGGCGGTAAATTGGGCTTTATAAAAGAACGGCGACTAGGTCTTGTTACTTATTTGTACTTCACATGTCGAGCATGCAACCGGGAAGTTATCCATTGTACTGAGAAATTGGATTCAAAAACCAAAGTGTCAACTGTTAATACGTCAGCAGTTTGGGCCACGGTATCTGTAGGAAGTGGTTACTCTCACCTAGAAGAATTCCTCAGCATTTTAGATATTCCATGCATGAGAAAGACTATGTTCACTAACATTGAAGGAAAACTTGAATCCGTAAGTATAGTCTATTTTTTTTTGTTCTATATTTATCCAGACACATGCACACAAACCAATAAGCCAGCATCATGTTGTGCGTGTGCGTTTAAAATTAGATGTATTATATATGTTAACCTATAGCGAGTGACAAAATCTAGTATTTCATTTTGATAAAGTATCTGTAAATAAAATGAGTTCATGTGATTGAAATAAAGAATGTACTACAAGTGTCACTAGTGTGAGAAAATTTGTAGTATTTTGACGAAAACAGGAAAACGATCTTCAATGTTCATGAAGGGATTAATGATTTGGGGAAAACCAAATTGTAGCCTAACGTTCATTCGCTGCTATGACTCAACCTTACTGAAAGTGATGAATAAATCTCATTGCTTGGTATTGCACGTTCGTTTTGTCTTCTTTTATCGTAAATATTTTGATATATTTTTTTTTTTCGAAATGAGACGTGATTACTATTTTTTTTCGAAATGAGACGTGATTATTTTATTTTTCGTCCTATAAAGTAAATTTGATGTGTTTTACATGTGTCACTTGTTTTTTCTTTCGTGATTTTTATTTGGGAGATCTCATCATGAGGTCTCATTTCCCTTTATCAACATCCTTCTTCGTACGTCCACAAAAGCACTAAGAATTACTTTTCATATTCGTCTGCGAACCTTATACATTTTATCGTTGTTCTGTAACTGAATCCTTTCTCTTATTCAAACATTTTTTACGGTGTATTCTAAGGTAAAGGAGAGAGAGCACCCCTGCTTTACACTTTCCTTACATACAAATTTTTTTAGAGGATTAGCGGGAGATGATTGTTGCGGTTGCTTATTTGCTGATACTCAGGAACGCGAGCTGAAACATATTTACGTGTGGGTCAACATTTAATGTGTGATTTGTGATCACACTTGATAATCGCAGATGCACACTACATTGCTATGTATTTTATTTAGGCTTGGAATGGAACTCTCTTGTCACAAATGAAAGTAGCAGCCGAAGAACAGAAAAGAATAGCGATTGAAAAGGGTAATGTTGATGCAGATGGGATGCCTTGGATTACGGTATACTTGGACGGAGGCTGGAGTTAAAGGAGTTACGGTTAGAGTTACAACGCAGCTTCAGGAGTCGTAAGTTCTGCATATCAGAATGTTTATATTTATTGCCATATGTACTCATATTACTACTAACCTAACATTATTTTTTTTTTTAAATCTATACGTGTGTTACCAGCGGGAATCAAAATTCTGATAGCTCGCATATATATGTGAGCAATTACTTCTACGCTATAGCGGGGACATTTGTCAATAAAGTATGAAATATATTAAGTCGCAATAAAAACTTTATATATGTTTAATAAGTGAATGAAAATAGTACTTACTGACAGAGGTAACAGAAAAATAAGGAACATTGACATAATGTCGGATCCAGTAGCGTAGCAAACTTCTGCGGGGGACTCCCACAAAATAAAGAGAAGAGGCCCCAGCTGGAAAGTCGAGCTTATTATTATTATTATTATTATTATTATTATTATTATTATTATTATTATTATTATTATTATTATTATTATTATTATTATTATTATTATACGTGCACTTTCTGCCTACAGTTAAGCAAGGGGACAACTTTTAGCATGGCTACAACTACCAACGCACACTGTGGATTTGCTTGATATATCCGCAGTGCATAAGAAACAAAAAGTAGGAAATACATGCTTTCTGTATATCGGCCAATTAGAGTTTTGAAGAGGGTAAAGGCCCACCTAAAGTGCAAATTTCGGGCAATGAGACAATTTTTATCACGGCCATAACTACCAACGCACACCGCGGATTTCTGCAGTGGATAAAGAAACAAAAAGTAACTAATACGTGTTTTTTTTATATTGGACAACGTGGGGGTTGAAAGGAGTAAAAACCCTCCTAACCTCTAGCATGGCTGTAACTATCAACGCCCACTGTGAATTTGCTTGAAGCTTCTCAATTGGATAAAGGAACAATAAATAAGAAGTACGTGTTTTCTTATGTAGGCCAATGTGAGGGTTGAAAGGGGTAAAAACCCTCCTAAATGTCGAACATAGGTCAAAGAGACAACCTTTACTATGGCTGTAACTACCAAGGCACATTACGAATTTGTTTGAAACCTCTGCAGTGGCTAAAGGAACAAAAAATATGACACACTTACTTGCAATATATAATCTCTCCATTGTATCCGTTTCAGAACACCGCGGACATTGATTGCATTTGTCATTTAGTATTCGTTTTCGTGAAGTATTCGTTTAGTAAATTATAAATATTCGTTTTCGATAAAGTGTGTGTTCCCATGTCAAAATCTCAAATTTTAATTGAAATACTTGCGTTGAATGATACTGTGTTCAACAATAACATTGCTTTTAGGCTCGGGTTTTATTATAAAATTTTCTAACGATAAATAGTTTCGAAAGAAATAAAAAAGAATTAGAAAGAATATTCTTTATTCTGGCTTTGAACGCTGAAGAACATCATGAAAAAGGTATCATTACGTTGATCAGAAAGTAACAAGGATAAGCATAATTTTGGCGCAGGTGCGTATACTTGCACAGTGCTGTTTTCTTGAGCAAAGTTTGAAATTTTCAAGTTATCTCTCACAAGAGGAGCCATAGGTATCGTCTGAACGCCATTTGATGGGCCTATGTTATTCTTTTTTCCGTTCATGCATCTCCAGTAGTTCTCACACGACCCGCTCGGGAGAGTAATACTCCCGGAAGTACGTTTTTCGCGCGCTACTCTAGCCAGCTGTTTTACGCGCTATCCTAGTCAGTTGTTTTTAAGTTCGTCACAAAATCTCTATCATTTAGTACAAGGGGAACAAAACGAGCCTTATATCATGGAGTACAAGGGCAAGAAAACGAGCCCTGCGGGGCTTCTAACCCGTCCCTACTACTACTACAAATTATCTGCACAAAAGTAAGTAAATCACATTTTTGAGTATTATTTTCGTACTATTTTAATTTAAAAAGTGTTATAAAAATGTAAAAAAAGTTAAAAAACTTTCCTCGGGCCGGGTTTGAACTCACGCCAAAAGAGTTTTCTGTTACTAGCATATAGCGCTAGCCCACTCGGCCACGAAGACCGATAACAACGCACGTCTGAATTCTGCCATCTGAATGCAACGTGGCAAGACATAGATAACGCCAACCAATCAGAACTGTGTTTTCCGTTCCTACTTCCGGGAGCATTACTCTCCTGAGCTAGTCCTGTTCTCACACTACGCCCAATTACCCCCCCTAGGCCGCCCAGAGAAAGGGATGCTAGGTCATATTCTGGGAGCCCAGACTACTAAAAGGGCCCGACCTGACTCATTTTATAAAGTTTATATTTTCTTGATTTCGGTTGCTCTCATACAAAATTACGTACTTCTTAGATATCACCTTCACGCGACTTCTGAAATAGTGCACATTGATTGAAATAGATCTACCAAGTACCAATACATTTGTCTTGTCCGTCTCCCTTAGCCTCGGAACATAATCGTGGGACGTTAAACTCAATACCTCATTTCATTTCATTTCTCTTGTGTTGAAATAAAAAATCTTCAAATTATAAAATAGGTCTTACTTGTAGTTAATGCCCGTATTGGTATATCCTCGGGGCTGCCTGGGATTTCTCTCCACAGCCTGCCCCCTCCCTCCTTCCGCAAAATGAAACCCAAATGTCTAACTAGTAGCAAAAAGCAGTTTTATCTTGCCTTTTCTTTTAATAATCTAGTGCCTATTTGCCATGTATTTTAAATACCATTTTGCCTGCCTATTTACACAAAAGTAAGGCCTAAACTTTCGGGAATTAGTAATGTCTATTGTAACTGATTTTCCATTATTTATTTTCTTTTAGGCCTGTATCATCGGTCAAGAAACAAATAAACTTCTCTTTCTTGGAGTTAGAAATAAATATTGCTCTGTGTGTGCCTCAGCTGCTGCAAAGAATATACATTAGAAATAAATATTGCTCTGTGTGTGCCTCAGCTGCTGCAAAGAATATACAATCACAAGATCATATATGTTACCGTAATTAGACAGCAACTTCAAGTGCAATGGAAGCAGACATTGTTATTAAGGGTTTTAGTAAGAGTGAGGGAATGCACGGTCTTCGCTATAAAAGGTTTGTAGCAGATGCGGATTCAAGTGTGCACAGCAGAATAGTTGAACGAGGTCATATGAACGTGAAGTAGTGAAGGTGGAATGTGTTAACCATTGTGTGAAAAATTACACGAAAGTATTGCACAAACTTCGTGTGGATAAAACGTTTTCGCCCAAAAACAGAGCGATCCTGCGCGACAGAATTCCACACCTTACAGCAGCTGCTCGCGGTGCCATTTTCAGGAATGCGGCAGCAAAGAAGAGCGTCCAAGACCTCCAAGATGATCTTCGAAACGGGCCTTCACATGTATTTGGAAATCACAAAAAATGTAAGACATACTATTGCTCGATAAAGACGATGAAAATTTAGTACCGGTTCTACAAGAAAGTGGATTATATTATCATATAATGTCAGCAGTCCAACAGCTGATAAGGAAGGCCGACAAATTGCTACCTAATGAGACGACTAATAGAGCAGAAGTCTTCATGAGCATTTTGTCAAAATTCAACGCTGGGGAAAGGATTAACTTTACAAAACAAGGGTCGTTTCAACGGAGGTGCTATTTAACTGGCCTTGCATACAACAAAAAGGCGAAATGGCATCTTAGTCCCTGGAAATCTCTGACAAAACGAAGTCCTGGAATGCATTTCAAACGCTTTCTCGAGAGATCTGAACAACACCGATCAAAGAGTATTAGTAGGAAAGGAAAGAAGGAAACTACAGCTTCCATCAACTAATCGTGATTATGGGCCGAACGCTGACAAACCACCACTCTCTTCGGAATCACTTCGGGCTGCTTGTGAAGTACAGCTGCAATCTTATGATGTAAGTCATTATTTTTATAATAGTGAAAATTTATATGAATATTGTTTACACACATTAACATATTGCACTGACAAGAACATTTACATGTACAAATACTTTGACGAAGTTTCTCCTCTTAATTTTCCTTTTCTATTAGGAGCGGATAAAAATGCGTAATCAATACGGTAAGTACGGATCAAACAAAAGAGCTCAGTAAGCGTAGCCCTTAGAACGCATATTAGTAAAAATATAGGCCCCGGATAGCCGTGAAAATGAAATTCAGAGACAATCATGATTCACAGAAGTGATATGTCATGCTCCACTAATTGAAATCAAGCGAAATTGTTTTCAAATTCTTATAATTTATGTGTGGATGGATACAAATTGAGTAAGTGGAGAAAATTACGACAATATCTGGGAGCCTATCAGTTTTGTGGATTCATGTAATTATAAAATATGTTTCGACTCTACGATTCCAGGTTGTCTTGAAACTTCGTTTTTACATATTTCGCAAACATATACTTCGACAAAGATAATTTTGAAGGATATGTTTAATGAATATTCCTTTTAATGTTTGTAGGAAAAGTAGCTATTTGTGCTTACAATATCGCTTACAAATTTCAGTTCTCCCTGTCCTGTTTCAAGAATGTTTTACATTATTTTTCATATTAGGTCAGTTCAGATGAAAGAACTTTGATTGAAGTATCCTCCCGGGGACAGCATGGGAATTCGATTTATGAAGAACATCGCCGCAACCGTCTAACGTCATCCATGTGCGGTAAAGTTGTGAAACGTAAAGATCACACTTCGTGCCATGTGTTGGTGAAAGACATTTTATACAAGAGAAATCTATCGACACCATCAATAGAATATGGAAGAAATCATGAAGATGTTGCTCTACGAAAGTTTGCGGAGGAGAAGAATCTGACAGTAGAGAAACGAGGATTATATATTGATTATAAGTATAGTTTCTTGGCTACTAGTCCAGATGGTAAGAAATATTTTTCAACTTCTTTGTTGACATAATATAATACGTGTTTAACGTTAATAAGTGCTCTTTGTTCAATGTGCTATAATTAGAGGTATTAACTGAATCTGAACGAAACCAAACCACTTCCTTTTTCTTTATGGAAAAGGGACGGACAGATTATTATATTATTTTTTAAAAAAAATCTATTTTCATGCTAGTCTATCAACTAATTCTCTTCTAATCATATTTCAGGATATGTAGTAGAAGATGATGCGTTAATGGTGGTAAAGTGTCTTCCTTCACTCAGAAATAAGGATGTCACGGAAGAGATAAAGAAAAAGCAAGGGGCATTTCTTCTTAGAGCTCTTCCAGACGGAACTATAGAACTAAATACTAACAGCGACTACTACTACCAAATTCAGGCCAGTTGAATAATACCAAATTAGACAAATGCTTTTTAGTTGTATACATTGATGATAAATCACCTTTACACATTGTGGAAGTAAGAAGAGATGAAGAATTATAGGAAAATGTTATGCTACCGAAAGTTATACGGTTTTTTAAAGAGTGTATGGTTTCTGCGGTAGTAGGTTCTATGGTACAACGTGGGATGCCCTGCAGAGACCCGGAATATATTCTAAGTGCTCAAAGCAAGATCCAAGCAAGAAAAGAGACAATGATCGAGTAAAGATGAAATAAGTGTAATAATGTACATACTGTAGCGAAATTTATTGATTCCATATAAAAAAAAGGGAAAGAAAATTAGAGAGAGAAATCTAGCATAATTTAATCTCCGTTCGCTTCGGGCACTGAGGCTATGAGAGTTGTGTATTCTGAACCACCAGCTGTTACGTGGCAGTTGTATCAGTGTTCGTAGCTAGCCACGCCCCTTAAAGGACTCGCGCGTGCTTCGCGCGATGACGTAAGTGGCCTCCTACCTGCCTGGCTGCAACGAATGCCTCGTTGAATTGCAAAACAGGTAATTACTAGGGAAACAACGGAATCAGGGTTTTTGAGTCAAAATGAACGATCGTAACATACTATTTTTGTTTAAAAGGTTTAAGAAAGAAAATATAAACGAAATGTAACTAGTAGTAACTTGTAGTAACTAATACAGTTTCATTATAATACTATTAACGTTTATTTCAAGACTCAAAAGTCCTGGTTTTGTGGCTGTTAAAATAAAAAGGAATATAACACTATAGAATAAAAAAAGGAGGAGTTTAACTGGAAGTCGACACCAACGTTAGTTCGTAAATGTTTGCTCTATAATTCAAAGCGATTATTATGCAATGGGAAAATACCTTTCAGCTTATCTATATTGGTTGTTGATTCCATTAAAAGGGTATATTTAAAAACTAGTACTATTTATTATTGAGAAATTAAAATTCATGGTTATATATCGAGTGCAAGAGGGACTGGGTACGTCTTGTGTTTGTATCTTAAGAGTCCTAGGTTCGACCCCGTTAATGATTAGTGAATACTCGTCCCAGAATAAGTGATAACACGTAAAGAGAAAGTTTTTATTTAAATTGAGAGATTAATTTGAGGCTATTTTGTTACTATTAAGACAAGACTGGTAACGTTCTGGGTTCGATAAGTATGGTATTGGATGCAATTACATTTAGCCAGTTATTGAAACCTCTTGAATTATACGTATGTCTATACATATATTTAAATCTTCTAAAATACTAGAAAGCATACTGGTGCTAAGAATATATCTAGACTTTTAACTTGGTAAGTCGCTATTTAACAGAATCTAAAAGTAATTTCTGAATTGATGAGCATTCTACTTCGCGTACTTTTGCTTGGAAGAAATTAAGTACCATATATATATATATATATTTCTGAGCCGTGGGCTCGCCTGTTTAAATACTAACGTTATCCGTGATAATATCGAGCATTTTCGGTTGGGCTCGACTGTTCAGATATTGCCTTAATTGGCCATGTATATGTTCCTCTTAGTTACTAACAAAAATCAGGCAGCCACAGACGCTAATTGAAATAAAAGATATTGTTATTGTTATTTTAACAATTTGTTTGATTTCTCTGGGATTGCGATACAAACTCATATTTCCCGGTATTACTTCCAGTTCTTTGAACTGAATGTCTTTAAGGCATTACTTAGGGTAATACATGTAAAAATTACCTGTTTTGCACTGCCATTTTCGGTGTTGCTTGCTTAGCTTGGGCATAAAAGGGCAGGCTTGCAATACACGCATCCCAGTAAATTGATTAGTGAAATCAAACTAGGTCAAATAGTTGTTAGTACAATACTAGATTTGACTGGTCTTATACAAAATTAAAGGTTTACAATATTGTGTTACTGTTATATATATTTATCAATAATGGAATGTAATGAAGATCGTAATATGTCCTTTAATTCAAGTTTAAATTTTTCGAATGAATTTGATCCCTTTAAACCATTAGTAATGCAAGCATGTACACCGGGCCAGGTGGGGACCTATAGTAGAGTGCATAATACTAGTTCTCGGATAGGAGATTTAATAAATTTAACGGATCGTAATCAAGTTGAATCTTCAATGGTAACTATGGATAGGCCACCTATAAGATTTGAATTTAATAAGGATTTATCGAGGGCATTATATAGTACCATTCAATTGCAAATAAATCAATTGCCACTCATTGATGGCATGAATAGTGACATGCTATTTGAATTCCTAGTGGGTATCGATGATATGATAAAAAGACAAGCTATTCCGTCAGAGGCGGTATTAGTGGCTAGTCTAAGCCGAACCAAGGGTGAATTATATCGTGAATTATTATGTCTTTTAGGAACCACCACTGTGTGGAAAGATATTTGTTCCCGATTATTTGTCAAATTTATTTCTACGATTGCCCGTTGTACGTTTATACAACAAAAACTATATCGCGTAATGAATTCTATGGAGTTTTCATGCAATTTGTACATGAAAAACAATCTATTGCGAATGTTTTGGGAATGACTCTTGACGAAGCTTCTCTTGTCAGTCTCTTTGTAATTTAGTTGTCCCTGAAATACATACTCTATATCTAAGTAATGGAATACCTAACACGTTGGTAGAGTTACGTCAAATGGCAGATTTTTATGATTCACATAAAAGGTATACTATGGATTTTGTGAAAATAAATCAACAAGTACGTCCTACTAGTAATTTGCTTTACCCTAGTATTCAAGTTAACAATCGGAATCAGGTTTCTTGTGCATTGGGTAAAGAAACTTTGCCAAAGAATCAAAGTAAAGTTTTCCCAAGCAGTTCTTCAAATAAAGGAAAGAATGTGCGTAGACGTTTTAAATGTAATTCTGAATTTCATGTAGCACGCTACTGCGATCAATCAACTAAAAATGAAACCTTCCATTGTAATGTAAGTAGTGATGAATATTCACATATGGTTTTTGTGTATGTAAAATTATGTGGTTTGATAAAACGTGCTATAATTGACACAGCTTCGAGCGTGAGCTTTATAAGTGAGAGTTGTTTTGATAACCTTATTAAAAAGTGTTCACCAAAGGTTTCGGAGATTCAATTACAATTTAATGTCCTAGGAAAAAATAATGTTAACATTACAAAAGCTGCGGAACTATACTTCTTGATCCAAAATAAACGGTTTTCGGAGTGCTTTTACGTTGTCCCAACTGATGATTTTGAATTGTTGCTGGGAAATCAGTTTTTCCTGAGACATCCTGTTATCATTGACTATAATGCCAAAAAACTTACTATACCGAGTGAAAATTTAACTGCAAAATTGTTAGTTACGCCATTACCAAATAATCGTTTTCTGCCGAGTAATGTTTCTATTTGTAGGGTCTCCTTATCGGATCCCGGTTCACCACGCCACCTTGGACTTGGGGTAGAGGGGATACAGGCTCTATGCATTGTCAATGCATTGTTTTGGATGGTTACGAAAACGGTCAACTTCGTGCTGGGTCTGATGGTTCACAGTCATGTATGCAGTCGAAGGGTGCAATTCCGAAGAAGTCCAGGCAATTTGCTCAGAGCAGAACTATGGTAGCCAAGCAGAACCAGGACGAGTCCTATGGTGGTTCTTCCAAGGGTATTTCGGTCCAGCAGCAACCAGTGGCGGATTCACCGGAGGGGTCTTCGAGTTACTACAGGGTGTCTGGTTCAAACAGCCGAATTGGTGTACAGGATTATACTTCCATGCATTGTTCATCGGACCAGCCACAGCAAAATCCAACGAGGCGTTCTGAAAATCAGCGTTGGTCTACAGGGTGTCAGGAGCGGCATGGGAATTTTGAAACAGAGTCACAAGGGGTGTTTCCAAACTGTCAGCTGAACCAACCTGAGCTACAACTGAAGGGACATGAAGCCAAGGGCCAATCATGCTTAGATGCCAACAAGCATGATTCGGAAAAAGGTAATATAATTATTTCCTCTGAATTACATAAACAGTTTCCTAATTTAAGTGAATATGTTCTAAACCTTATGAATAATTATGGAGACGTTATAACAGATAGGTTGGGAGAAGTGAAAAATTTTAGATATCAAATTCAGATAAGGGATAAATCTCCTTGTGGCAAACAGCCGTATCAGTTGCTAAAGGATAAACTTGCCGAACTCGAAAAGTATGTGGATGAATTAATTGAAATGGGTGTGGTTGAAGAGGTTGATACTTCTCCCTTTGTCTAACCATGTTTCCTTGTAGTCAACAAGGATAAATCTAAACGTCTCGTTATTAGTTACGGTGATATTAATTCTAGGGTTATTATAAATGCTTTTCCGAGTCCTCAGATTGATACTTGTATTGCAAATCTAGGAAAACATAGAATTATATCTAAGCTCGATATAAAATCAGCTTTTAATCAACGCCGACTCACGGATGATAGTAAAGTATATACCATTTTTGCGACTCCACGCAGATTACTTAGTCATAGATGTCTGACAATAGGTTTCATTAATAGTGGATTTATATTAAGTAGTTTGATGCAAAAGGTGTTTAAGGGCATTGTAGAAGAATATTTTGATATATATTACGATGATCTCCTAATACATACAGATGACTTAGAGAAACATAAGCAAATCCTTGAGCAAGTGTTAGATAGGTTGAGACAATGGGGTATTACAGTGTCTCCAAGAAGACTAGCCTTTTCCAAACTAATATCAAGTAATTGGGTTTTGAATTTGGAAGGGGCAATATGTTTATCGACAAGGATCGATTACAAGCTATTAATGACATCCCACGGCCTAAAAATAGACGAGCTTTGTCAAAAATATTAGGTCTTTGTAATTATTACAAGAGGTTTATACCCAATTATGCTGCGTTAGTGGACCCTTTGAATAAATTAAGATCTGAAAAAACACCCTTTAGGTGGGGGGAACAGGAAGACAGAATTTTAGAGAAAATAAAGGAAGCTTTTGCTAATCATATTTTATTAAAAGTGCCTGATTTTAATAGTAGCTTTGTTCTGCATATCGATTCTTCAATGAAAGCCTATAGCTGTATACTCAGTCAATATACTGAAGAACGGTTATTGCGTCCTGTGTATTTCCATTCAAAAATGATTCCTGAGGCTCACTGGAGTAAGAATATATACGAACTTGAAATGAATGCATTAATTATGCCTCTTAATAAATTTGAAAATTTTTTACATTCTCCTTTTACCGTATACTGTGACAATAGGTCCTTGAAGTGGTTATTACATAATCACAAAAGACAAAAAAAGTATGGGACACTAATTGAGACCGTAAGTAAATTTCAGTTTAAGATAATCCATTTGCGCAGTAAAGCTAACCAAGTCGCTGATTTTTTCAGTAGGATGTACAAATATTTAGATTATGAGCCAGTTGATGATTCTATGTTAGAACTTCAATCACATGATGGAAAACAGGTTTTTGTAAATTATGCCAACTTTTGGCAAATAACTTTGTTAAATAAACCATTGGCTCAACCTCGGCGAGAGGATCCTAGGTTAAGAGAGATAATAGAGAAAATAGAAAAGAGGGAACATGTTAATGGTTACCTATTAAAGGATAAAGTTTTTTTTGAAGGAAACAAAAGAAAAAGTTAATGGGGGACAGAGCTGTTGTTCCTAAAAATTTACAAGGTACTATTATTGAATATTTTCACGATCAAATTGTCGGTGGCTCTCACCAAGGGTTTTATGAAACGCTTAATAAAATAGCTATCAGATTTACCTGGCCGGGAATGATAGAGCAGATTAGGGATTATGTGAAACGGTGTGATGTATGTCAGCGATGCAAAGATAGGAATACAAAATTAGCTAGAAATATTATGCTCCTGTTATAACTCAGCCCAATAACGTTTGGTATTTGGACGTAGCAGGTAGATAGCCTACTAGTTATGGTTATAACTATATATTAGTCATTATGGATGCAGCCAGTAGATTTATATTTTTAGAACCTCTAAGAAATATAACTTCTAAGGTAATCTCTGAAAAATTGAATAAATTATTCTATTCATACGGATTCTGTAACAAGGTAGTCCACGATGGAGCGGGCTATTTCTGTAGCGAATACTTCAAGCATTTTCTTTATAGTATAGGCGTAAAGGATATTAAAACCTATCCTTATAACCCTTCCAGTAATATCACGGAAAGGGGAATTCGTTATGTAAAGGCTATTTTGAAATCGTACGTTAATAGATGTCAAAGGAAATGGGCCCAATTATTAGATCAAGTACAATTTACCATTAACGCGAGTCAAAGTAGTCTGACTGGTAAAGCTCCGAGTGAAATTTATTTAGGGAGGAAATTGTTTACGCCTCTAGATGTAAAGTGGATTTGGATCTTGGAATCTTAGATAACAACGCTACGAAGGAGCAAGTTGCTGAAATTCTCGCTGCCAATATTGATAAGGCTTGGAAGAGGCGAGAAGCCCTATATAATAGTAGAAGGGTTCCAAATATGTTGGAGGTTGGGGAACTCGTACTTGTTAAAAAGATTATGAAAGCCTCTTTAGAAAAGAACTTTAACCCTAAATTCGCTACCCAATTTGCAGGTTCTAATAAAATATTAAGCTACCCGACCAGAAACACTGTCTGGCTTGAGCTAGTAGAAGATCCGAGTGTTCGTATAAAAAGACACGTTATGTTCGTAAAGAAATATATTCCACCACGAAATATTGGAACAAATGTAAGTTAATGTAATTTTTTGTAGCTTATACTAAGGAAATATTGTTATACCAATCATACTGTGTTTAAACTTTTATATTTACAGGCGCCTGTAAAATGTTCTGGTCTGAAGCGTTGTAAGGTTGTTCGCAATAGTTACGTTCTCCGACATAAAGGAAAGAAACTCCGGAGTTCTTACATCTTTGTAATTCTTATGTTGGATAGAATAGAGTCTACGTCACTGTAAGTTACACGAATTCCTTACTTTCAGTAATCATTTAAATTTCTATAAGGATATTACGATCTTCAAAACGAATAATAGGTGTAAGTATATTTAATTATTATAAATTTATGTTATTTTGTTATTGTTAATCTGAGTTAAATTGTTATTTCTAATTGTAAATATATATACGAAACTTAAATTCTCCCACGTAATCAAAAAAATTCTTTTTATGTAGGTAAATTTTGGAGGGGCCGGTTAACTTTATATGTAGCGAAATTTATTGATTCCATATAAAAAAAGGAAAGAAAATTAGAGAGAGAAATCTAGTATAATTTAATCTCCGTTCGCTTCGGGCACTGAGGCTATGAGAGTTGTGTATTCTGAACCACCAGCTGTTACGTGGCAGTTGTATCAGTGTTCGTAGCTAGCCACGCCCCTTAAAGGACTTGCGCATGCTTCGCGCGATGACATAAGTGGCCTCCTACCTGCTTGCCTGCAACGAATGCCTCGTTGCAGTGCAAAACAGGTAATTACTAGGGAAACAACGTAATCAGGGTTTTTGAGTCAAAATGAACGATCGTAACATACTATTTTTGTTTAAAAGGTTTAAGAAAGAAAATATAAACGAAATGTAACTAGTAGTAACTTGTAGTAACTAATACAGTTTCATTATAATACTATTAACGTTTATTTCAAGACTCAAAAGCCCTGGTTTTGTGGCTGTTAAAATGAAAATGAATATAACACTATAGAATAAAAAAGGAGGAGTTTAACTGGAAGTCGACACCAACGTTAGTTCGTAAATGTTTGCTCTATAATTCAAAGTGATTATTATGCAATGGGAAAATACCTTTCAGCTTATCTGTAGTGGTTGTTGATTCCATTAAAAGGGTATATTTAAAAACTAGTACTATTTATTATTGAGAAATTAAAATTCATGGTTATATATCGAGTGCAAGAGGGACTGGGTACGTCTTGTGTTTGTATCTTAGGAGTCCTAGGTTCGACCCCATTAATGATTAGTGAATACTCGTCCCAGAATAAGTGATAACACGTAAATAGAAAGTTTTTATTTAAATTGAGAGATTAATTTGAGGCTATTTTGTTACTATTAAGTCAAGACTGGTAATGTTCTGGGTTCGATAAGTATGGTACTGGTTGCAATTACATTTAGCCAGTTATTGAAACCTCTTGAATTATACGTATGTCTATACATATATTTAAATCTTCTAAAATACTAGAAAGCATACCGGTGCTAAGAAAATATCTAGACTTTTAACTTGGTAAGTCGCTATTTAAAGAATCTAAAAGTAATTTATGAATTGATGAGCATTCTACTTCGCGTACTTTTGCTTGGAAGAAATTAAGTACCATATATATATATATATATATATATATATATATATATATATATATATATATATATATATATATATATATATTTCTGAGCCGTGGGCTCGCCTGTTTAAATACTAACGTTATCCATGATAATATCGAGCATTTTCGGTTGGGCTCGACTGTTCAGATATTGCCTTAATTGGCCATGTATATGTTCCTCTTAGTTACTAACAAAATCAGGCAGCCACAGACGCTAATTGAAATAAAAGATATTGTTATTGTTATTTTAACAATTTGTTTGATTTCTCTGGGATTGCGATACAAACTCATATTTCCCGGTATTACTTCCAGTTCTTTGAACTGAATGTCTTTAAGGCATTACTTAGGGTAATACAATACTTACTGCAAAGAATTTGTGTTCTAAATAATCGTGTTCAGCATGTGTATATAATTATTGTTACTATTATTGTATATTTGCAGTTCGTAAATTACTCTTGTAATGTTTTATAATACCGCTCTTATCGTGGTATACGAAATGCTGGAAAATTCCATTATATACTGGATAATGGTTAGGAAATATATAAATAATTAAATATTTTCTTTATAATGTAAACTGGTATTGTGTTTATTTGTTGCTCTTTGTATTACAGTTGCGCTTTATATGTATTTGAATTTGTTCATGTTGATGTACTTGTTAATATTGAATAAAGTAACTTAGGTTATTATTATATGATAAAAAGATTCAAAATAGAGAACTAAGAATGATCTTAATAGAGTAAATAATTTATAAAATGAAAATTGTCACTGCACACTTTATTTTTACTCAAATATTCTGTTACATATTTTTTATTCACATAGACTCTTATGTACTTATGTTACACTCAAATAACTACTTAACATTACTTAAATTTCCAAGTTTCAAGTCTTTAAATGTAGTTTATAATGTAGTAACTGTATGCTTGCGCTGAATAGATAACAAAAAATCATACCATTATTTGTATTTTAGCATAAAGAAATCGCTAGTCTGACCAGCCCCAGGTAACTGGGAAAGTACCTAAGAAGACATTGTAGCAGTGTTTCTTAAACTGTTTGGTAACAACTCCCAAAATCAGTAAATATCAAGGAGTTTGTAAGTTTAAAAATATTCATTCGTAAGTGACTTTGTGACATTAGTATTATACAAAGAAGAGACGTCGTAAGTTTTACTGACTTCTAATGCTGGTCTAGAGGTAAATTGTTTAAGAATCACTGTGTTACACATTCTTGACGGTCACAAGCCCGGTGAATGCTGAGTGACAGTTGACGATTGCTTTTCCTGTCATTTGTATTTTATGTATATCTTTATGTAGAGAGGATAGAAGTGTGAAAGGAAGACCAACCAGTAGAGTCGAGTGAGCACGAGGTACGTCAAGGAAGAATGAACATCTCCGCTCTATAGGACGAATTTTCTGGAGTGACAGCTTCTACACGGGGAGGGATACTGACCGCACGTTGAACAGAAGGATGGATAGACCACCATTGAAAGAACTTCCCCGCCACGGTTAGTCCTATAGATATAGACTGCTGCTATCAAACATGTTCTTCTAATTACTTAGTTATCAAGACAAGTTTTTGGGCCATTCTTTTTCCTTGAAATCCCATCCTTTCAATTCGTATTAGATGCTTTTGTATTTCAAGGCGACAGAAGATGTTTCTATGGCTTTTTTATATTGTCGTTTTAAAATTTTATTAAATTTGATAAATAATAACAAATGATGTATATAAAACCAGAGTAACCAGACGACGGTGTATGGCCCTGCACCGGCACCAACCAGGGGTTCTCCCAGAATTTTGTCTGGGTTTCTGTATTTTTGCTTGGGGAGTTTGGATATTGATGAATGGAGGAACAACATAACGTAAACGAAATTACATGTGTGATAAAATAAGGCAGAAAAAACATTTTCTAACAAGTACACCTTTTCAAAAAAAATACTTTTCATTGCTTGATCAAGGGCTAATTCAGAATTGACTATCTCTACAGGGTATACCTGGAATTTTCAATTAAAGTTTCTAATATTTCTTCATACATTTACCCAGGGACGTACGCAGAGGGTGGGTCCTGGAGGTCTGGACTAGAGCCCTGCACGGGTAGGGCGCGCCCGGTTTGGCCAGGCCTGACCCGTTTCAAGTAATATCAAACCGGGCCGGGCACATTTCGGGCCGAATCGGGCCGAACCGGGCCGGACACATATCGGCCCGGATACTCTGAAAAGCGGTTCGGAAACTAATATTGTCAGCCAATTTGTTTTTTTAATGTCCTCCATTACCTCTATTTTTGCCGTGTTCGTACGTTCTTACTGTCAGCCTATGTTATTCGTAATGTGTTAGGGAAACTGACTCTTCTTTATTCAAGACTGCGATGTACTGGTAATACTATTACTATTACTACTTTTACTGCTACTATTACTACTTCTACTATTACTACTACGACCACTGCTAATACTACTGCAACTACTACGACTTCGCGTCAGAGTTGACATGTATGGCGGTACCGAATTTACCTTCTAAATACAGAATAAAATGGAGAAATGCTAGTTATTATGGCCGGTCTGCGTAGAATGTGAACCGATGCTTGATCTACGAGGGAGAACAGTGGCTCAGTAGAAAAAGCACTCACATTTGGTGCTGGAGGTCGTCGGATCAATCCCTGCTCATGCTATGTGAGCTTTGTGGTGGACAAACACCGTGTGCGTGCGAGTTTCTGGGGTGGTCCCGCTTCTTCCCACTATTTTCCTTCCACCAATTCATCCCATCATCATCCATAGAGCCTGAGCCGTAGTTACCTAAAGAACGTATGATAAAGTCAAGCACTTGACCTAGTAAGTAGAATTTGGTACGCTACCATTGGACCACGGAGGCAAAACTATGAACTGGCGTGCTCATAAGATCAGAGCAATTTGTAGTAATGTTCAATTAGCAAGGCAAATATCGAATGGTGTTACATGTTCATGTATTGTTTATAGTATAATATGATGCTACAAATATAACAAAATATAATGATCAAATAAATCACCAAGTCGCCAGGGTCGATTAGGTGTTCTTGGAACGGTGGCTCAGTGGTTGAGCGTTCACCTCTGGTGTATGGGGTCCCTGGTTTGATCCGAGCTCTCGCCAGGTGAACTTTGTGGTGGACAAACCCAGTGTGGGGGGTTCGCGGCGTTCTCCTGTTTCCTTCCACTTTATTCATTCCATTATTTCATTTATTTCTCATCATCATCGCCTCCTTTAGCCTAGTTGGCATAACTTGGAACCACCTACCAAGAAGAACAAACTAATGGATTGGGAAGATAGACATTCAGTCTCTGATGAATTTGATGATAAAGTAGACATCTACCTCAACATGTCATCATGTGTAAGAGAACTAGATATACTGCAGTGGTGGAAGCAACAAGAACAAACATTACCAAAATTGTGTAAATTAGCGCGTCAGTATCTCGTCATCCCTGCTTCTAGTGCGTCTACTCAAAGAGCTTTTAGTACTACAGGCTATATAACTCAGGAACGGAGAAATTGATTTATTGATTTATTGACATATCAGGCACAGGCCTAATTACAGTGTTACATAGTATATACGTTATACAGATTATGTAGGTTAATAAAACTATTGGTAATAATTACATTCGGCTTACATAATTAAAATAATTCTTAAAACTACTTACATCCATTGCCAGTACATCAAGGTTGGAATTTTCTTTAACTAACTTGTAGGTTGCACTAGTTCTCCATATAGGAGATCTGCTTAATGTATTTTTCGAAGCAGTGCGCAATTTAGTGGATGGTACGTGGATATATATTTGGTCGTTAAGATCAGGACAGTCTATTTTGAAATGAAAGAATTTGTGTAAAAATAATAAATCAATATTTCTTTTCCTGAGTTATAATGTTTCAAATTTAAAATTTTCAACAAGGTTAATGTAGCTTTCAAATTTCGGGTAGAATTTTGTTTTCTTAAGTGTAAGAAACCTTAAAACCTTATTTTGAGTAGGGGGAGGTCGTCTGGTATAGGACAGCGAGTGGTATCGGACAAAAGCAGTTTTCGTTATTTCCCGCTTAGGACTGCACCTAATAAGCTTACAGTGAGTTGATCGGAATGAATTAACCAAGCCCACACCATAGTGGATTTGTCCCATGAACGGCGTGTCTCGTGCTTCAAGGTTTTTGTATTTTTGCGAGTGATCAGGTGCATGGAGATAGATTTATGTGGCTATAACTTATTACAAAATAAGTGTTTTGATATATTATTGTTATCACAACATTTATTAGGATGTATATATTATAATTTAGGAGTATAGTTGCACTCGTGTTGTTACAATCCGGTAGATAGCCATTCATACGTTGCAAGTCATTCGGCTGGTATCGGACAAAGTGGAATCGGGTGGTATCGGACATTACATTGGTAAATAAACATGACGTTTCTGGCTTTTTCAGGAAACCATTGGGAAAGTACATGGCAATTGGGATGAAGAAAATATAAGGTTGGCCATGGATAAAGTTATTTCCAAATAAATGGCACTACGTGTAGTCGGTTTTAAATTTAGTGCTCCTAAGAGTGCATTAGGAGATTGTTTTAAAAAAAGAAAAAAACTGTTGAAAGGAAAAGAAGCCTTGTTTCTCGGATAACAAAGGCACGTTTAGTAGAACGTTTGATCGCGATCAAGAGGAAACACTATACAATCATGTAAAGGCTTTGGATAGTCAACTAATGCCACTAAGGAAACCAGAATTATTAAAACTAACGTACAAACATGCTGAAAAACTAAACATCATAATCTGTGGGAAGTCTTTTGATGAATATTGGATGTAGTGTAACGTATATAAAGAGTGGGTCCATGAACAATATACCAATGTTGATGACAAACTGTTTTATCATTGTGATTTGTGTTACAATAAAAAAAATAAGTGGAGATGGAGAAGTTTGAAATTTGTGTTTTACTTTTATTTTAGGCTGTTTCAAAGCCTAATAAAACTGTATTTTGTGTATAAGAACTCCTGTAAGTAAACAGCTAGCAATTGTAAGTGGTTTATTAAATTACTTCAAAAGAGCGATTATCTATAGTTTTATGTTTGTCCGATACCACCCTCCACTTTTTAAGGACGCTAATTTCTATTATCTTTGATTTTTTACAAAAATAAATATTATTAGTTTCTAACTGTCAAATCACCTTTAGCATGTTCTGTATAAGATACCAAGGTATCGTTTTGTGCATTAAGTAATTGGATATAGGTATTTTTCAGCCTGACAGACTAAAAAAAGCGAAAGTGTCCGATACCAGACGACCTTCCCCTACGCTTAATCAAGAATGAGTATTTCTGTATATTAGGATTCCATATATTACTACTAAATTCTAATTTCGACCTGACGTATGCATAATAAAGTACAATTAAAGTTTGGTCATTTTGGAAATCTTTACTGACTCGATAAATACATCCAAGATTTTTGTAGGCTTCTTTGCAAATAGTTTCAATATGTTGGATAAAGGATAATTTTGAATCAAAAATAACTCCCAAATCCCTTATAAAATCAAGCTTTTTCAGTTTTTCCCGTAAAGCCTGAGACTGTTGACTCTGTTTCCGTGCTATTCGATGCGTACAAGGACATTCAGTAAAGTGATGTTCATTTTGCACTATTGGTTTCTTACGAAACGTTATATTTTCATTTTCTTAATATCAACTATCCCTTCTATTATATGTGATTTTAAGAGGCATTTATAATAGCTGATATCTATACATTTTTCTTTCAGGGGGCTTTTGAGGTATTTTTCGTTCAACAATAGTATGTGTGGATTTTGTTATGATTTACTGCCTCGCATTCCGTCATATTGATTTATTTGATAATTGTATTTTGTTATTATTATTGTAACATCGAATTATAAAGAATATAGGAACATGTAACATGATTTGGAATCTGCCGTGCTAATTGAACATTACTACAAATTGCGATGGTTTCGGCTTCCGTGGTCTAATGGTAGGGAACAAATTCTAATTAGTAGGTCAAGGACTTGACTTTCTCGTATGTTCTTTAGGCAATTACAGCTCAAGTCGTATGGATGATGATGGATGAATTGGTGGAGTGAAGACACTGGACGAAAACGGGCTAATCCGAAAACTCCCACGCTCACGGCATTTGTCCACCACAAAGCTCACATAACACGAGGAGGGATTGATCCGACGACCTCTAGCACCAGATGTGAGTGCTTTATCTACTGAGCCACCGTTGCCTCTCGTCAAGCATCTGTTCTTTTTCTACGCAGACTGACCATAATAACTAGTTTTTCTTTGATTTTTTCTGTACTTAGATTGTAAATTATGTACCACCAGACATGTCAACTCTTACGCGAAGTCGTAGCAGTTGTAGTAGCAGAAGTAGTAGTAGTAATAGTAATAGTAGTAATAATATTATTATTAACAATAATAATAATAATAATAATAATAATAATAATAATAATAATAATAGCAGTAGCAGTAGTAGTAATAATAAGAGTAGTAGAAGTACAGTACTTTACACTCCTGAATAAAGAGTTAATTTCCCAAGCACATTACGATTAACACAGGCTGCCAACATTATTTTCCGATCCGTTTTTCACAGTGTTCGGGCCGAATCGGGCCGGCCCGGCCGAACCGGGCACAGAATTCAGATCCATCCGGGCCGGGCCGGGCCGTCTTCGGGCCTGGGTTTGCAGGGCTCTGGTCTGGACCCCCCACTGAAATTCGGACTTTTCTCTAAATTTAGTCAAACTTTAGGGGCAATTTTATACATTTTAATATAATTTAACCTCAAATTGTATTCGAACATCCCGAAATGGTTTGGACCCCTCCCAAAATAAATTCCTGCGTACGTCTCTGAGGCCAGGACATTAGCAAATACAGATACTAGCAAATACAAATACTTTATCTTTAGGGGTGATATGAAAGGCTATGTATTTCTCTCTGTATCCATCGATGAATTATGGCAACAACCTTTCAAACTACTGAAATAGATCAACGTGAAGCTCCACCACAGCAAGCATATAAAGCAGGCACTAATCAAGGGGGAGGGGGCTCATGTCTCCTCCGAAACTGAAGCACGTTTTTAATAAACACACTTTTACGCTTTTGAGATTCTTTTGTTTCAAATTACTTCGAGTCTGTCAAAAGTTTGGGCAATGTGTTGTTGTCTTCTTTTAAGTCTAAGAACATACCGTGATGCCATTGGCCCTTGGTGGAATAAGAAAAAGAACACTTTTAAATAGGATTAAAATTTCGTTTCTGTTCTGTTTACAACTATAAATGTAATAGAGTTATACACTCAGTATTTTATTGTTATTCTTGTTATATGTGATCGCAGACATTTTCCTTAGTTACATACCTCTCGGAAATATTTGTTTGACTTTCTTTGTGCCACAATACAGTAGATTTAAACTAAACTGGTTCTTATAATGAAAAGTATAAGGAAAAGTTTAAGCAAGAATAGAACTGTTGCATTATATTTATTATTATTATCATTTTGAAAACAAATTTATGTTTTAAAACATTAGAACTGTGTGCTTACGAGACTTCTCCTTGTCACCCCCCCGCGAAAAGAAAATCTGGATAAGTGCTTAATATATAGTGATTGAATTCTCATCAAATGAAATAAGTTCTCATGTATCCGAACTTGATACATGTATTCAAACTACAGACCAGGAGAGCATAACGTGATCTACAAGATAAAATTTTGAGACGACCAATTCCACATCACATCACAAACTCAGGATTGTGAAGACAAGGGGCGTACGGAGGGAGTGGGTCCTGGGGATCCGGATCCCTCAATATCCCGACATTTTTGTAAATTTAGTCTAATTTTAGGGACAAATTTACAAAGTTTAATATAATTTAGCCTGAAATTGTATTTGAACCCGCCCAAAAGCTTTCGACCCCTCCCGAAATAAATTCCTGCGTACCTCCCTGGTGAAGACTATATCTGAATTTGGTTTCTCGTAATAAATAATATAAACAAAATTGTATATGGGAATATTTAACATTACTGTACTCTTTTGAATAACAGTTTCATGATTTGTTAAGATTTTTTTCTGATTTGTAAGGTATTATATTAGATTCAGCTAAAAACATTCCACCATAATTTAAACGTTATAACATATGTGGCAGCAGTAGCGTAACTTGAAGTCTCAAAGTCCCCATAGTCCTTGATCATGCGCCACCTGCGTCGCAAGGCTTGTGGGGGCGCAATTTACGCCTATGTGTGGCATATAATATTGGGAAATAAACTATTCAATAAAATGAAGGTGACAAGTATTCAGTGACATAAATAGAAAATACTTTGTCCAGCAGGATAAGTGACATAACAAGATGAAGGACCAAGAGGGGTGCCCCTCCCTCAATTCTGATAGAGTTTGAGGGGCGTCAAAGTTACATAAGATTTATTTTGCAGCCTCCAATAAAACAAAAAGGAGGCAATATTACAAACAAAGAAAGTAAGTATAGTAGTTATTTCTTTTGTCGGCGCTGACTGACTATGGACCGCCTTCGCTAGAATTTTTTTGTACATAAAGTAGTTATTATATAAATTTTCTTTGTACCGTATATGTGAAATATGAAATGAACACTCCAAACATAATGTATAAATAAACATGAATATAAGAATAAACAATGCTATGTAATATTGCAGTCACGGGAGATGTAAAAATATTCCTTATTCCCTTTATCTATCTTTTAGGGAAGCGTAATGAAAAAGGTTTGCCCCTACATTTTAAACTTTGTTACACGGTTGAGTAGTGTTTTCTTGCTTTCTTAAAATCAGCTAAACCGAACGATTTCCTTCTTTAAAAAGTAGTATTACTGCTTTATTAGAAACAGTAATTGTTTTCAGGATTATATTGAGGAATAAAAACTCAAGATTTAAAATTATCGCACTTTCCCGTACGGTAATCAGGTTTGGATGTACATCCGCGGACAGCTGTACATCTCTACAGCTTACTGTACAATTTACATCTCTAAATCGAACAAAGTCTGTTTTTTAAATACTTTAGTATTTTATTTCGTAACAGAAGAAATCACTTGATGGGTTGAAAATATCTAAATATTGGAAACAGAAGGAAGAACTTAAAGGGTTACAAAAATAGAGTTGCACAACAAGAAATGTCTCTATTACAACTGTTAAATTGTCAAACAGAGAAGCAAAATCGGAATTGAGTGGACACCAGACTTAAAGCACATTTTAGAGAACTTAGAAAAAAACCTGAGAACGTCAGCACAAAGACCACAGCTTGACTTCTCATAAAAAGTTTATACAAACTACAGACGCATCACGATAGGTCTATAAAGTATAAGCAGTCAGTGGAGTAAGTATGGCAAGATGAAAAATGTACGCTTTAGTTAGGCGATTTATGGGTCTCAAAGAAATTACTCAGTGACCGGCAAGGAGTTACACTCAGTAGTGTAATCAATTGAAAAATGTATGAAATTTTTATCAGGAAAAAATCATTTGACAGATAATTCTTTATCGTATTTACATACAATTAAAATCCGACCTTCAGAATGCTACGACTCAAAAAATCAAATATAAAGTTGATTGTGTTACAGAAGGAGAGAGCATTGAGAGACTTTAAGTCGTTAAAGCGAGTAAGGTGAAATTTTTAGAAGTAGATTTACTACAGAGAAAATAATAGAAAACTGATTATAAAAAGTCATTGTCTGTCATCGGGTCATGGCATGACTTACATGGTCCGGATTATGATTAGCATTCTTAACTGGAAAACATGAATAACATAACATGAACAGCAAAATAAAGGAGTTTGTAAGAACATGCAAGATCTGCGCAATCAAAAAACAAAGTGTTAGAGACAAAGAAACAAATGGAGTATGAGAAGTTGGTTTTATGGGAAAAATTTCAACTGAAACCGGAACAAAATTTTTCTTGCAGTTGTTAATTTTGATAAATAGACGGAAACAAAAAGGTATCAAGGATATGAGTAAGGAAACGATACAGAAATGTGTTTTAGAACTAATTATTTAGAAGCAGGGTGTTTAAAGAAGTTTTATCGAATTGTGATCCAAAATTAAAGAATAAACTTTGTGAAGTTTAGCTGTTGAGTACATAATTAAATGGGAGCTGGCATTCCCTGACATTACAAAATAGTAAGACCTGTGGAAAGAGCAAACTAAACATTATGGAAGAAAATCAGGAAATTGTCTTAAAATTGTAAAACGTCATGGAAGCATAGATAAAGGTAGCAATATATGTTGGCATAAGGCCCTGGATACCCATACTTATGTGGTAAGAATGAGTAGAGGAGTTAAAATAAAGGCGACAAGCATTATAACGTGAAATAAACCTGTGTATGTAGAAAACTTGCATAAGAAGATGCTGAGGTAAAGAGAGGGGTATAGAAAGCAAATATTCAAAGAGAGAAGTCAATAAACATGAACATTCCTCTAGGCGTCGATGCTTCTCTATAATCTTCGGTTACTAAAGAAGGTAGCTGCAAACTGGATACCAGAATCTCTTGTTAAGGAGCACGCTAGTACAGATACCTACTGGGTATCTAAAAATGGGATTCTAAGAAGATTGAACTGGAAGAAAATTTACTCATAGTTCAATTTCGTACTAACTCAAAGAAGGTCTCTGGGAATCTGTCTGGTCATCAAGCCCGGACCAATGGCGAGAGCGAGTTTGACCATGACGGATGTGGAGTGATGACTACTCCTAGCTTTCTGAGGTCGGAGGTTTGACTAAGGAGATTAATTGGGACCTTGGTCCTCCAGAACGAAAGGTTTTTTGAGTTTGATGGGACGATTAAAGCTGAAGAATTCTTCGAACAAGTAAAGCTTTATGGTTGTTGGTTGAATGAAAGAAACTGATTAAAATATTATTGAAAGGTAGAGCTTGTCGTGGTAAAAGACGTATAAGAGCTACGAAATAATGTCAGGTGGAAACTTGGTAAAGTTTTTTCGAGGAAATTTTTGAAGGTTAAGAGCGAAGCATTGACACTTTATTTTTATGGATTTTGATAAAAGACGTATTTATGGCTTAGAATTTATATGATTAGATGACAGGATTACACGCTGTTGAATAGAAGCACAAGGGACGTAGTAGTTTTCAAAAGAAAAAACCTCTAAGATCTGTCAGGAGGAATTGATACATGCAGCAGCCTATCGAAGATGTTATGCGATTTTTTAATGAAGAAAGTGAGCGCTGGTTTTTGAAGAATGCTCGGTTGAGTCAGAATGGTTGCATTTCATGTGAGAGAGAAGAAGAGTAAGAGTGTAATTTTTTAGATATGTGAGCACAAGGTTTTGAGGAAGAAAACCATGAATGCAGATAAGTATGAGAAGAAAACTAGTGAGCGTACTAAAAAATCAAGACAAGTATGCCGATGTTGTTAAAGGGTTTGGAGTCAGGAAAGTGTGCGAAAATGCCATTTACTTTTCCTTTAAATTTTAAAAATTGTTGGTTATTCTGGAAAAGGATTGAAATTTGAATTTTGATAGTAGAGTTTCTTCTTTTATGGCCAAAGAGTATGTTTGCGAAGAAGGTTTTAAATTGAAGCGTGTGTTAGGTAAAGCTAGGGTTGTAGTAAATAAAATGAAGATAATAGGTGAAGTGAGGTGATGATGCCATATGTTTTTTACTTAGGGTTGTGATCCTTTGAAAAGTATGGGTGCCAGCATTGACTTTATACAAATAGGATGCGTTAGTGGGATACTGGATGAAGTGGGAAATATACATGGATGGTGTCCTTAAATTCTATACAATGATTGGATGGTGTTGAATATGAACCGGAAAGGGGTGACGTCTTAGTCCAAGTTGAAGCTACTAAATACTTTATTTACATCACTAGTCAAAACCTTGTACAGCTTTATAACTCATCTGGGAAAGCTTCAATTTAGGAATACGTCCTTGGGTTATCAAATGCACTAGCAACATTTAAGAAGTAATATATGCTGTTCTCTCAAAACATATAGAGCAGGGTGCCATGTGCAAATGAATGATATTGTTATCTTTTCAAGAACACGGGAAGAACATTTAGAAGATCTCGGAAGGGTGTTAGACACTTTGGGGAAAAGTACAAATCAACACAGGTAAACTCAAGTTTCCATGCAATGAAGTGAATTTTCTTGGTTAAAATATAAGGGAAATGTAATTGTATCCGGGTTCTCTAAACGTTAGAAATTTATAATGTATGGTTTTAATTAATAATCAAAAAGATCTGCAAAAATTTTGAGTCTTTCGTCATATTCTAGGAAACACATACTCTAATTTGCTAGCCATACTCGAGACATATATTGCATTGTTAGGGAAAGAAAAGTCCCGCTAGACTCAAAGGCAAGGATCAATAATATGTTAGAAGAACTTGCAAAGACGAAAGGGGTGAACATGCCAGATTTTTCAAAAAACGTTATGTCGGCTATCGGTGACTTACTTTTTAATGCTCACGATTCTCTACGTTGATATTTTGCACGCGTAAGAGGAGAGGAAACATTAAGAGAACACATTTATAGTGGAAACGAATGCTTCAATTAAGGCAACTCGAAGTGCTTTAAAACAGACAGATTAATAAGGATGTGAAAATGTGTTTACATATATGAGTATAACATTTTAAGATGCAGAATAACGGTAAAGTACAAATTTGAAAAAGCTACTCGCCATACTTTATTGTTAAAACAGTTTCAACCGTATTTATTTAGAAAGTTTATAGGCTCCATCAATTATCAGCCCTTAAAATGCCTAAGAAATTTTTTTTAAAAACCCGCAGGGAAGAAATGCAAGATGATCATGTTCTTATCAAGTTATGACTTCGAGTAGAGCATATAGAGGGCAAGGAAACGGTTTAGGTTGATTTTCTTTATTGCTCGAAAATTTCTATTATGGAGAATGTAAAAGGAATTACTAAAACTAGATGAATGTGCCGAAGACGGTATTACATTGGTATTGGAATTTTGAAATGAGGAAAAGCTTGCGTGCGAGGGTAAAAAGAATTGAAAGAAACGGATGATGTCGGGCAAACAACCTAGATTGGGTATTGTGTTACCCGTTTCCCGAATAATTTCATTTATAAAATTTTAAATAAATTTACCCAGGGTTGAAATTTGTACTAACCCGGAAAAGTCCTTGACAATCAAACAGGCCCGGAAGACCGTAACAGCAACAGAACTGGTATAGATAAAATGTTTAGTTATGATGTGTAAACATATATTATGAGAAAAGGAGCTTTTGACAAAATTTAGAGAAAATGACGCGAACTAGAGAGTTCTATGAGAAAAAAGGATACAGAGGCTTGGGTGGCAGAGGAGCGCTGACTTCTTTTGTAGCATGTTCTCACTGACTATGTCTGAGGAAGAGTTTAGATCGCTTGCAAGGCGTTTGTTGGCGTCACATGAAGCTACGCGACGTAGGTAACATGATCCCTCAGAGGATGCACACAAGCAATGTTAAATGGGGGAGAGGAGTCGATCAGGCTACGCTTAATGAACCTAAGATGTACGTTTGGGCTCGTGAGGTACTCTTGAGGCGACTCAAGAAGAACTCATGTAAACACGGTGCGGAGGCACAGAGGACATCCAAGATACCAAGAGATAAGCTTGATCTTGGAGTCTTAGCTGCTCTCAATAGAATTGTTGCGGCATACGTTGGTGAAAAACTCACATGTAATGAGTAGTGATTTTTTTTTTAAAGAAAGACTATTGTGTCTTGGTCATGTCATTTCTTTTTCTGGGATCTTACTCTATCAGTCAAAGGTTGATTGAATTAAGAGCTCGAGGAATCCCGTAACTAAAAAAGAATTTAAGTTGTTTCTAGGATTTTTTAATTATTGTTGAAAATTTATTACCAAACTTACTGTTATTGCAATATTTTCCTCTTTTATGCTGATCCTTTCTCAAACGTTTTCTCTGCACATATTAAATTCCCAAAGGTTTTAAGACATTTGACGAAATCTATCAAGTATTTGTAGTAAGGCGGTTTTAGATCTCCCAGATTTTTCTACATCTGTTATCCTTCCTACAGATGGCTGAGTTGTAGGAAGTGGTGCTAATTTAAATCAGCTTCACGAAGGATTGGAACGTCCGATTGCATCTTTAGTAAACTACATAATTCTGCGCAGACTACATACTCACCAGCTAAGCTTGAACTTCTGGCACTTGTTTCAGCAATCGAACATTTTAGGCTCTATATCTTGAGTCGCAAGTTTATTCTTCGTACAGATTATAAAGCCTTAATACATCTCAAAGCTCAGTAATTCTAAAATAGGCTGTTGTGTTTGTCACTTGCTTATCAAGACTACGAGTTTGAGCTTGCCTGTTCGAGGAGAAAAAACATGTCTGACATAGAGATGTGGGTCGGGTAAATACCCAGTGGGTAGGTAAATAAAAATTACGCTTCATTTTTATTTACCCCTTTTGTATTTACCTACCCAAAAAATGGGTATTTTCTGAAAGTTCAATTATTTTGATGTTTTAAGAATTGTTAACCATACCAGTGACCTTTTTTTTTTTTTAATATTTTGGGGCCTGTCGAGCGTGTTTTCTCATTCATTCACTATAAATATGCAAAATAACAACCAATTGACCGCGTTCATCTGCGGTGTGGGTTTGCAGGCAATTTTGACCATGACTCACCCACGATACAATTTTGAGTATTATATGTTATTCTAGGTTACAACGACATCTAAAACCTTTTTTTTTTTAAATATTTTTCTCGAAGAACTTCATAGGTAAAGAGGAGATGATAATATTGAGTCAAGTGTTTTGAAAAGAGGAAATGCTGGGGATGAGCTGTTACAATTTTCAGACGAAGCCCTCGTGTACATCTATACATGCATCTAAGTTTGAACAACATCGATCAAGCCAATCTTGAGAAATAATTAACTTTTCCGAGTTTACGTCATTGCTCACGAACAAATCAGAGTCAGAGTTGAAACATGAGAAATTATTGTCTCCTGGGGGTACCTACATTACCACCCTCTTGTCGTCTCAAGATTGATTTCGGACTATTTTACTATACTTATCCACCTATGCCCTTTCTTCACCAAGGTGTGAACGGCTTTTAAACTTGGATTAGTTTCGCCAAGACTTAAACAATTAAGAAATTGTAGTATGACTTCAAGCCTTAGGTTGTCCAAACATAGAAATCGTATATAATCCCTCTTTGTTAAATCCTTGGGAAACAGTTTTAAATGTAAAGTCTGCGATACGCCGCCGATTTTCAAGAACCCTATCAAGTTATTGTATATTTTCATTTGAGAACAGATGTTTTGAGACTACTTCAATCCAACAATTTTTCCCGAAATGTGCAATTTTGAAATTTTAAAATTCTCAGAAATGTTTCACAGACAACTCAGACAACCGTAATACGAATAAAGGATAAACGAAAGCTGGGTCATGTATCTAAAGCATTGCATATCAGAGGCTAC
Source organism: Thermobia domestica (assembly GCF_964235325.1). NCBI lineage: Eukaryota > Metazoa > Arthropoda > Insecta > Zygentoma > Lepismatidae > Thermobia > Thermobia domestica. Next base: position 140,116,471 of record NC_137464.1, read on the forward strand.
AACTAATTGAATAAAGACGACCAATATTATCAAAATCTTTCTGAGTCGAACATTATGAAGGTTCAAGTTAATCATGAAAAGATGATATCTTATGTCTACTAGTTTCCAACTTAAAAGAACATTTTGGAGTAATTTTAATGAAAGGAGAAAGTGAGTTTGATATAGTAGGTATAGCCGCATTTATTATACGAAAAAAATACATCAATTTCCATAAAATATACAGGTTTTTCTTAATTTTTTATGGCTCCTTAGATTCAACGTTACTATTCCGGATTTTTGACATAATCTTAATATTGATGTTTCTTAAAACAAATGCCGACGTATGGAACCTTAATGAAGTCTTACAGGAAGCGTTGAAGGAAATCATTGCCAAAGCGATCCTCGTTAGTGGGTGTCCCCTGTCATTTGTTGATCACCCTTTGTGGATTGAATTTTTTAGAAAGAAAATTCGTTCTTCGTATTCTCTCCCATCAGGATATCGCCTGGCTACGAGTTACTGGGATACTTAACACAGTGAAATGCAAGGGGAAGTTAAAATGAAGTTAGAGGAATCAAGAAACCTATATTTACAGTGTGACGGTTGGAGTAACTTAAGAAATGAATCTATCAGTTATTTTGTCATTTTAAAGCCTCAACCTGTTTTTGTTGATTTCGCGTTGTCACTAACACAATGCACATTACTTGTCTGAAGAGATTATGAATTTTCTGTCAAAACATAACCATGAAATTTTTTAATAATCTTAGAAGACAACGCGTCCAACATGAGAGCAGCTTTTAAATTAGTAAAACTGAAGTATCCTAGTATAGTACCTTTGGGTTGTCTTGCTCATTTTCTCAGTTTGCTTTGTTATGACATCATCGGAAGTTCATCGGTAAAGACATTACTGGGAAGTGTAATTGATATTGTTAAAACAATCAAACATAGCCATCACTTGCAAGCACTATGCACACAAAACTCAAGGGAGAAAAGGGTTACAATTTCGTTAAAGTTGTCTGGAAAAACAAGATAGGGAAACCATTTACAATGCCTCCAAAGTGTGCTTGTCAATAAAACTGGGCTTTAGACGCTCGCGTGAGTGATGAATCGTCATTACCTTCAGAAATCAAGAAAATACTTCTTGATGATGTATTCTGGATTTGTATTGAAAACCTTGTAGCCATTTTGAAGCCTATAGTGGATTTACTTAATTTCTTCGAGTAAAATGAGCATCAGATAGACACCGTGCACTCAAAATTCCGGAACCTTCATCTAACTCTGACAGAACAGTTACCATCACCAATCCTTTCGAAAACAGAAGAACAATCAATGATGGAAAAATTTAAACAAAGAAGAAACCCGGCTTGGGTCCAATTCATCTGGCTGCAGATCTCCTCAATCCAACTTTTCACGGCTGCAAATTGACAGCTAAAAAATTGCTGGATGGAGTAAATTGGAATTGGAAAACAAATGGGATTGAATTCTGTTTTACTGAGATCACATTTGACTGACTATAGAGACAGGGAAGAAAATTGGGCAAGGAAGTTTCTGTGGGACGGAGTGGAACAAATGACCTCACTACTTTGGCGGAGAGGGTTTCGAGACATCACTGAATTAGCTGATGTCGCCATTCGAATCCTTTGTGCTCCGGCTACATCTGCTGCCATAGAAAGAACTCTCTCTACATTTAGTAAAACAATAAATCGTTTATCATTGGAAAGGACAGGAAAACTAACATATCCTTCTTATAACTGGAAGCTTTTAAATAAGAGATTGCCTTAAGTTTCACGGATGCAACACTCAGGACCAGTGTCATCAAGGACCAAGTCACCAGCTGTTGGCATGGAACAGAACAAAACACCAGATACATTGGAAGAGGATACAGAGAAATGGGTGACATAGAAGGAAATGAAGAAGGGAATAATAGTGATGTTGATATTGAAGAATTATGTGATGATTCCGACTCTGATTTTACGGTTGATTCTGAGTAGGACGGTAAAATTTGTGGTCGTTTTATAGTACTCCAAATATGGTAAAGGTTAATTGCTGTTCTATTATATATTGAATAATTTAAAGTATAAATATTACTGAGTTACTATACAGCTTAATGTTGTTTATCACATTAATATTTTAAATATACTATTCCAATAAATATTTTATCAAAGCATTATTGTTAGTGTTAAACTCAATTTAGTGAACACTTCTAAAAATCAGGAATTAGTTACTTACGTGTTTTACGAAATGTTATTCCTTATTTTATGGATAATTTTCTTTCAACGGCATATTTAGTAAATAATTTAATAGACCAATTTATTAAATTTAATTACCTTGATTATTCTGCAATTTTCGTAATCGGTAAATGTGTAATTTTTTAAAAGTTTCTAAGTATTTTCAAGGTTATTAGTTACTAAAGTCGAGTTTCTTTACTATGATATAACTATATCAACAACTTCGTTGTTGCAGTGTAGTTTCTTAAACATATTAATTTATTAATTCCGTAAACCAGGAGTAAAACATAAAAAACTTATTGGTCCAATTCTTTGCATACTCGACAATTCAGTACATCTCATTGCCTATAGATAAAATACCAAAAATAACATTATTTTGCGTGAAGAAAGTAACCAGCCGTATCTGTAATATCAATTGTTTTTCTTTAATTATTAAAAAGGTCGTTTTCATCATTATTATTCAAATTTTTTTAAAGGTAATGTTAATAACATATATGTATAATAAAATTGTTTAAATTTTAGATCTTTAAAATAGGAAAGCAATTATTAATGATTCATTTTCCGCCATTAATCAATTTGGTAAACCAAAAGGAAACATATTTCTTTAGTAATAAGGATTCTTCTGTTACTTAAATACTTTAGTTAGTGTGTTCATCGGTGATTTGAAAAACTGGTGAATGTATTGTAAGGTAAAAGAAGATGAGCCAGATTGAGAAAAATGGAGAAAGTTTCATGAGAGGAGAACCTAAGGAAGAACTTAAATTTCGTGTCATTAATACCAGGAGCTGCTGGCAGGCAGAATACTTAATAATATTGTATGACTGGTTTGGTGACAACTGACTTCACTTTCTTTAGTCATCGTTACGTTCTGTCATAAACTTTAAATTTTCGTGTTGGTTTGATCCACTACCAAATTCTACCGCGTAGTTGATTGGACACCTCAGAGGCACACCAAGTTAAGAATTCACAGGGTAGAATGGATAATTATTTTCCGCCAAGGATAATAGAAGGAAATTTAGTGTAAGTAGAAAGAAAATTGTGGTGAGTAGGTGGGAAATCCGACGGTATTACTTAATAAATATCAAATTCATTTTTTAATTACTAGAAAAAAATGATTCATTAGGTGCTTATTTGGTGCTCTTGTTGCAGGTGATACAAACGACCATTATATTTTTCATTGACAACGATAAAATCCATTTATTGCTAATTGAAACATAAAATACCCACTAAAATACCCATTTTGGGTAAATACCCGGGTATTTACCCAGGGTATTTACCCGCTGAAATAAATACCCAGGTATTTTACATCCCTAGTCTGACATCTTGAGTCGGGTTTTCAGTTGTAATTCCGTTCCTTCAATTGCAACTTTTCTGTTCGAACCCCAAAATCAAGTAACATCCCGACAATCTTAGAGAATACTATCTGGTCACAGAACATCGAGGAGTTTTTACCCTTTAGTATCATATTATTTCTAGATATTATTGGGTCCGGGCAATAATTTTTTGTTTCTTGTTTTACTTGCCAATGAAACTCCATAATTCAGTGTCATGTGTCGTGCACATTCAGTTACGCACAACGTTAAAGACCTGTGGGAGATGGACTTCTCGGTTATATTCCCGAAAAGACAAACACCCCTAGACTTCCGTTTAATAGACTATTTTCTACAAGAGCTTATATGGAGTTAATCTATAATAAACAAAAGTAGTACTATTAGTGATCTTCTAACACATATAATCAAGATTTCAGGAACATCCAAAGACATTCTTACTGATAACAGGCTAGAATTCCTAAATATTGCTTCAAAAAAGTTTCGTTCGGAAAATGGCATGTTGTTAAAACACGGCTTCGCTTATAAATCCTCCAGTCAGGGACATATCAAGAGGTTTAATCAGATATGCTTAAGGAAACTTAAAAAAACTCTCTAATAGTTAAGATTGGACAATTTTTTCTCCAGGTTTAAGATCGTACAATTCTAGTTTGCAGGACTCTTGGAGCGGCACCTATCAAACGTTTTTTTGAAAATATCGTTGCGTTTCTATTGATACCAAGTACCAAATTTCACAATATTAAATTCCCACGTTAAGCGGGTTTGCATATCCAGGCTCCTAACTATGAAAACGTTTACGCTCACTCCAACCTCAATCATTTCACGAATTCAACCTGTTTTACGTATGTTATTAGGACATAATATCGATTGTGATTTATTCTTAAAACACTTTTATACATTGCAAGAGCTGTAACGTCCGAATATTTACTGAGAACTCATAGTCGTATCGGAATAAACAAAAGCGAGTATGAAACAGTAAACTGCTTTCACAAAAGACAAAAGAAAATGTGCAAACGCATACAAAACGGTCAAGTGATTTGGGTCAATACACTATCAATCACATGTTTGTGTGTTCAAACCCGGTAGCAAGTTGTTTCTTTTTTAAGTGTCTTCCTACTTTCATCCGGAGGCTGAAAATATTTCTTTGAGTAACTCATTGAAAATTTCTTTTTTTCAAATTCGATTAGAACGGAACATTATACGAATTGCGAATCTTAGATCCATAGCTAAAAAAGAAGTGAAGTATACTCAGTACTCCATTATCCTCTGATTTGTAACGAAAAACTGTTTATAAACAGTGGTGACTTCAGAAAATTATCCTCGTGGGGAATTTCAATATGCGGGTGGAGGGCAAACATTGGTAGTCCACATTGAGCACGATCGAATATATGGTCCTGAAGGCGGAAATTTCTTAGCTCGAGAGAGGTCTCAAATTCTCCCTCAGATTATGTCCTGAAAGCATCATTGCTTAAAAGCTTTTCGTAACAAATATAATATTACATTTTTTCTCGTTCTACATTTAGAATTGGTAAAATCATAACTTATAGAGGATTATAATAAAAGGATAAAAATGACAATACTAATCATGCATAAATTATCCTGTAAGTTACCAACTTTGGGTCACATTAAAACTCAAATATTTGTTTTCGGATTGCACTTAAAAGTAAGTCCTCTCTATATAATCCTGATTGGAAAGCCATGTTTAACTCTAATTAATTAATCAATATTTATACAAATATTTTTTTATTTTACTATTTTTACTATTCAATATTATAAACACTTCATTTCCAAAATCAAAATCTCGAAAATGTATATCGTACGAGTGCAGATTCGCAAATAAATGATTGTTTATCATATATATTGGTCTCTATTCGAAATTCTATTTAATCGAATCCGACAGGAAGACAGACAGAAACATCTACAACAGGTGAAAAACAGAGAAAAAGTGTTGTACGCGGCGGGGACTCGAACTTACTTCGAATGGTGCTTTATAAGCCGAACGCCTTAGACGACTTTTTTTTTCTTTATTCAAGAAAAGTGCAATTACATATATAAGCACATACTTAAGCTAAAAGAAAACAGAAAACAAATTTTGAACGTTAATAAATGGCGTTTACATAATTAGCAAAATATTTCCGTTGTTGTTGAGATGTAAAAAATGACAGACGAGAAATTAAAAGTTTTAGATACAGATCAGTATTTCCTTTGATATCGTCCTCAAGTATTAAAGCTGCAGTAGTTATCGTTAACCAGATAATAACATTGTGCTTTGGTTGCGGAAAATGTTTATATTCAGGACGCAGCAACATGCTCGTAACAGTGACATATTTTGGGTGCAAACGGAGAATGCGGCTTACAATAGAACAATATTTGGACCAGATCACTTTGCTTTCATCACACCCTGAAAGACTATGTTCAATTGTATCCTCAGTAGGGCAACGGGCACAATACATAGTACTACTTAGTCCAATGTTATATCTACGTACATTTGTAACAATTAAATTGTGTACAAGAAGAAACCAAAGCGATTTAAGACTAAAAGAAAGAAATTTCGCCGTAATATTGGTCCAAATTTGCGACCATTGAACAGTCGGAAATTGCTGCTGTATTTTAGGAACATATCGAATATTACTATGATAATAACAATATAATTGTTTAACAGTATATGTTTGAATATTCTCATGACTGATTAAAGCATAACTTATATCAAGAATAGCATTAGTAAAGTGTGGGTACATATGAGACCAAGGCAGAACACTGACTGGCGAATCTAAAGATACATAAAAATGACATTGTTTTAGTAACACAGCTGTGATTGAAGAATCATACACACAAAGTAAAACACATGTACGGTGTAATAATAAGCTGCGGCATTGTTGGCGAATATTTAAAATACGTAAACCTCCATGAGCAAGAGGCTTATAGATAGTTGGACGAGCAACTCTGAAGATTTGTTTATACGACAGAAAGTATAATGCGTGGCTGGTGATTTTACTTTCATATTTGACCGGTAATGGGAAAATTTGAGCAAGAAACCAGAGTTGAGAAAATGCAAATACATTAAGAAAATAAGCACGACCATATAATGTAAGGTCTCGCAACTTATTAGCATATAAAGTAGAAATTATTTTAGCCGTGACTTGCGAATAATTATAATCTATGGTTTCTTTTATTGTGCGTCGCCAGTGAACTCCTAAAAGTTTAAAACCATCAACGAGAGTAAAAGGTGTGTGATAAAATTGCTCAGCCTCAGAGTGAAAACAAGAAGGTTTACTTTTGTTGTAATTAACAACAGCACCCGAAATACTAGCAAATTTATTAAGCTCCGTCTGAACCACCTGTAAATCTGCAGGGGAATTAAGTATGACATGGACATCATCAATGTATGCTTGAATGCAAATGGCCCTTGTTTCAATACGGACACCAGGCAAAAGATTATTAAGTTTGTATACTTAGGGTGCAATAGCTAAACTGTATAAAATGGAACTTAAGGGGGATCCCTGGGGGAGACCTCTGTTCACAACCAAATGCTTAGATAAAATACCATTACAATGTATTTGAAGTAAGCGATCGGAAGAAAGCGCTTTTATCATAGAAATAAAATGAGATCCGATACCATAAGACGGCAGTAATTGATATAAATAATCAAGAAGGAGATGATCAAAAGCTTGTGTCATATCGACTGAGAGTAATGCAGTGGTAGAACCTTGAACATTAGTAAAATAAGCAATAGTGTCCCTGATATTACTTAAGGCGACATACAAGGGAGGGCAAGAGCCATGACCAAACTGAAATGGAGACAATAAACGGTGTAAGACGTGCCGCAGTCTATTTGCAAGAAGACGTGCAAGAATCTTGTAGTCAGAATTAAGTAATGTAATAGGACGGTAATCTTGAATGCGAGTAGAATGGGCATGTTTAGGAACTAATACCAAAAAGCCTTTTTTCATGTGCCGAGTCAAGTGAGGCCGACTCCAAAATTCATTAAACATTTGAGTGAGGAATGGTAACATCAAATCAGTAAACATTAAGTACATTTCATTGGGTATCATATCAGGACCTGCTGACTTTTGTCGTTTAGCCATAAGAATGGCATTTTTATCTTCCTGTTCTGTAAGTGGTGCATCCAGAGTTTCACGATCGGCAGCCTCCAAGCTAGGAAGCATATCAAAAAAGGGGGAAGAGGAAGTATTTATGGGAGATACATTTGCATATAAACTGGTATAATACTTATGAAAGCATGGCACCACCTGATTACCCTGATGCACAGTGTTAGTCTGATCTACTAATTTACTTATCAGTTTACGTTCACCGCGTTTGCGCTCTTTACAAATTTGCTGAAGTGCCGCATCCTCCATTGCATTACAACTTTCCGTTTTACTTCTGACGAAAAAACCTTTTGTGCGCTTCCGATACAATGATATCAGTAACGCTTTAATTTCTTTGACCTTGACAAACACAGAAGGAGGCATAGGTCCAGGATATGCAGAGTAATAGTCATGTAGTAAACGAGTATAATAATTAAACTGGGTATGATAAGCATGCCAACGCTCCTTACTATAATGTCTACATACAGATCTTAATGCTGGTTTAATATAAAGTTCCCAACGAGTAAGCAAGGATGAACGTCCACTAGAATTGGAAAATTGGCGCCATTTAGTGAGAAGGCGTTGTTGCAACTCAGGGTCCGTTAACAAAGATGTATTGATATGCCATACCGGAGAACACTTTTTGAACAGGTAACTTCAATGTTAACAATACAGCACAGTGATCAGTGAACGAAGCAGGATAAAGATGTATATTCAGCACACAAGGAATTAAGGATTTAGATGTGTAAAATCTGTCTAACCGACTAGAACTGTGGCTAGTAAAGAATGTATGTCCTAGTTCCGTAGGCTTATAATAATTCCAAACATCGATAAGGTTAAACGAAGTGACTACCTGTTGTAGGGTAGACGAAAAGTTGCGTCCTGGATGATGATCTTGCGCAAGAAGAGAACAATTGAAATCCCCTGCGCAGATAATAGGAGCGGTACTATCATGTAAAGCGACTGCAAGGTCAGTAGCAAAAAAATGCTCTTTGTCAGCTTTGTGATTACTTCCAGAATGAGCATAAACGTCAGCAAGGTGACAGTGTTCTAATTTTGCTGTTAACAGTCTACCTTCCGGATGTAAAAATAAATTATCAATTGCCAAATCTGCCCTATAAATGAGACCAGTTCCGGTACCAGAAGGAGTATCATAAGCAACATAGTTATATTGATGCGGTAAATGAAGAGTAGAAAAGTTTACTTCTTGTAAAAACACTACGTCAAGAGAATGGGCCGCAATAAAATCCACTAATGCAGCTTTTCTAACCACGGAAGACAAACCATTCACATTAATTGTAGCAAAATTCACTGAAAACATGGAGAAATAATCATACGGAAACGGTAACAAACACAATGAAAACCCTATAAAAAGGGACCATAAAAGTAAAAAACGGATCGGGAGGAGATTCATTATAAAAACAAGACAATATCCAATATACACTGGGCACTGTAGTTTTCAATTTACACAAGATCGGCGAGTTCACTGAGAAGCACTGACATCCTCGGGAGCACTGATATCATCTTGTAATTGAACGGTTTGAGAAAAGAGTAGCTTACCAAGTTCATGTCGCTTCTTACGTTTTCGACGTCCTCGTTCTGGAGATGCAGAAGACGAACGGTTGACTTCCGTGGTAGTAGGTGCGGTTGAAACGCTGTCCAGCACCATAGGGTCAGAACAAGTCGTAGTGGTAGAAACAGGATGAACGTCAGGAGTAGTCGTACTCTTGGTAGATGAAGCATTCAAACATGTCACAGGAGTATCCACAGGGGTCTCAACAGTGGGAGGCAGTGAAACTGGTACCGGAGAGCCGGGCAATTCTTCTACTACGGTAGTGAGACTGTTGCTGCGACTGCAAAATACAGGATCCGGGGGGAACATTTGGCACTAGAAGTTTCAGCTTCAAAAAACGACTCAGCACCAGGTAGAAGTTTAGAACTGTTAGGAACTACTGTTGAAAAAAGCACTTCCCCAGTTACAACGGGGGTGGGGGCTGGCACAGAAGAAACACATTCAACACTGGTATTAGCGGGAGGGTCTGAAGCAGGTTTCGGATGCAATACAGGAAAAATACTGTAATTTGTAAGGTCGGGCGCACTGTCAAGTTGTAAGGGGGGAGGGGGTCCCCTCAGTATGGTACGGACACCTGGAGCCACTGACGTTGACGTATGCCCATGAGGCTGAACTGGCTTGGCTTGGCGATGAGGGCAAGAGGAAACGAGGTGATTTTCACTATCACAGCGAGCACACGTTTCAGATTGCCCAAAATAGGTAACCCAAAGCCGTAAATTACAGATGGTCACATAGGAAGGAATGTTCCGTTGTAAAATCATTTTTAGGAGTTTCCGACGAGTCCGTACAGGATAATAATGACCTTTGGTGTATTCCTCTTCGTCCATAGAAATAATTTCGCCATACTGTCCCAGCACTTGCTTTATTTGAGCATCCGAAATTTCCATAGGAACTGTATGAATTTTCACCAATTTGAACATGTGACAAACCGATTCTAAAGGCAGTTCATAAGTACCTTCAGCGTCAGTATATCACACAACACCATTACGATCCACGAGGATCCGATCACACAAGTCCGCATTAGAAAGTTTAATAAAAAGAAACTTACGAGCAAAATCAAGTTCTATGCTCAAAACATCACTTAATGCAAAGTTAAATTCATTGTGTATCCATTCATGTAAGTAAATAGAATTAGGAACATTTACTACACTCTGGAAGTTAATACGAATCGTATTAAGACGTAAGAAAGCCATTATTCACTGAATAATCACAATTAACAAACTTAGCGTTCCAAGAAAAAAAAGAAAAAAAAACAATGCAATTCAATTCAATTGCACAGTCAGCAAACACAACACCAAACGAGGGCAAAAACTGCTAAGCAAACAGACACCACCCTCCACCATACTCCAATTACTCAACTCGTACAGACACAACACAGTTCACGATGTGAACTGCACGAAGGTCACGGACGAACTGAAATTCAGACAGGCTCTCCCGCCGGGAATCGAACCCGGGACACCATACACTATACATCCGGCGCACGTGCTAGCCACTAGACCAGCGGGGAGGACTACCACTCGGCTATGGTAACAACTAGTGATTGTAGCAAAGGCTTTGAGTAGTAGTTCTTATTACAGAATAACATTTTCTATTGCCTAAAATTTAAAGCTAATTTACTTTGATATAATATATCTATTAATTTGTTTCATGAACACGTTTTCGTTACTTTGATGAATGATGTATGTTGTTGATATAGATTCTATTACACGTTCTTTCGTAAATATTATAGAAAGTATCAGGGTTATTTATGATCTTTTATGGAAATTGACTGACGCATGCGCAGTAAACAGACAGTTCAATTGGAAGGCGAGGAAGTAAACGCTAACACACTATTAGAATGTTTCCCTCGGAAGCCGTAGTTCCCAACCGAGGGACGGCGGGACGCACTTCCTCTTCCTGGGGTGGCGTGAAGGGCTTACGAAGTCCCTTCGTTGTGTTATATTTCTGGAATGATTATGCACAATATCCAGTCACATCTTCTACACATTTGGAAGTGATCTTTGTATAAATAAAGCGTCCTCCACACACAGTAATTGTTGCTTTTCCAAGATTATAAACTGAAACACTTTTTATTTCAATATAATATAAAAGTTTCAATGGGAGGGGTTACAACTCCCTCAACCCCCTGGGTCTTTGATATGTCACCGCCTAAACTGTAACTTTCAAGTTAGAATCGAAAAATGGAGACAGGTGACCTACTAAATATATTTTTAGTTCATTATACATTTTCATAAATAAAATATCCACAATTACATGACAGTAAATGCTAAGTAATTATTGTAAATCTTTGTACTTTCATTTTTTCTCTTTCTTCTCAACTGAGCTTGAAAAATGTAAAAATGGAAGGTTAAGAATTTCAAATATTACGTATATTTTAGCGTATTACGAAATTATGTTTAATAGAAAATGGCAGTATCACAAACAGAAACGTCAAGAAGAGGTAAAACCAAATTGTACTGTGGTGGGATTCGAACTACTCTTGAATGGTGCCTCAGAATCTCTAGCCGAATGCCTTAGTCCACTCGGCTAATGTAACAAGTTGAACGTATAGTAAGCGTGTTTCGTGTTCAATCTTTTGTTACAGTATGAAATTTATTTTGTATTCTCTGAAGTTTAAGCCTATTTTTGCCTGATGTAATAGTCTGTTGAAATTGCTTTATGTTTACGGTATTCCTTAGTTTGACGAATGATGTTGTTAATGTAGGTTCTATTACGTATTCGTTCATAAATATTACAGCAATTGTCAGAATTATTTATGATCTTGATTATCATGAAAATTGACTGGTGCATGCGCAGTAGAAACAGAAAGATGCACTTTACCGACATTTGTCATACGCGCCAGAACCCAAATTTCTAACAGGTTCTGAAAATACCTCGCTCTAAAGGTTGTGGATTACTATCTGTTGCTCTGAGAGGAGAAATCATAGGCCGAGCAAAAATGGGACAAACTGTGTCTCAGATTGCTAGAGATCTGGGATGTGACAAGAAAACGGTCAAGAAATGGGTTCAGCGACATGAAGAAGGTGGTGAATGGTTCAGGTCTCGGTCAAGAAGTGGAAGGCCAAAAGTGACAACTGCAGCTCAAGATCAAGCTTTAGTTACAGAAGTAATCAACAGGCCTCTACGCCACACGTCAATCCTCTTGGACAAAGCCAGAGAATATAACTGCTCTCACGAAACAATAAGAAGATTATTGGGAGCTGGTCTACACTGTTCAAGACCTGCTAGGAAGACTTTCCTGACTGAAACTCACAAGGCCAGACGAATGGAATGGGCACAGAATAACATAACCCAGCCTCAGTCATACTGGGACTTAGTCATCTGAACCGACGAGAAGGTTTTCAAGTCTAACCAACAAGGCAGAGTTATATTGTATAGACCGCGCGGAACCAGGTATGCTGAACAAAATATTATCAGAACTTCTTGTTCAGGACGAATATCAGCACACTTTTGGGGATACATGACGGCTGCTGGTCCTGGAGATTTGGTTGCGGTGCCTGAAAGAATGAACAGCAGTGTTTACATTAATATCCTCGAAAATACGTTGATACCGTCCCTAGAAAGAAACTTCCCCGAACAGGAAGAATATATATTTATGCATGACAACAGTGCTGTTCACACTTCCCGGGAAACACGACTGTGGCTAAGTGAACATCCAGAGTTAATTTGTATTGAGTGGCCCCCTCTATCCCAAGATTTGAACCCAATTGAACATCTGTGGGCCTACATGGTGCAAGAATGGGAAGAGAGACGTGAAGACAGAGACCAAACGTCTTTTCAAAATCATGTTATGGAACTGTGGCAACATTTACGTGACACACCGTCGTATTGCTCGAGACTTGTATCTAGTATCTCCTCCAGACTTCAAGAAGTTATTGACTCTGGAGGTGATTACACGAAGTACTAGTGTTTTTTTGTGTAAACATTTATTTAAGTTTCATTTATTTATTATATTTTTTCAAGAGCAATACTTTCGTTCTTCATTCTTTTCCTTTGCTTGTTTACTTATTAGTTCGTTAAAACGTTAAGGAAGAGTAGTATATCTTCAAAAAGTATTTGTGAATTTACTTTGAACGTTTCTAAGAATACATTTACTTTTTTTCTTACTCTATATCATGCCTAATATTATTTTCATTTCAGTTAATTAATTACTTTATTTCACTTTATTTTAAAAGTATTATTGTCTTTTTAACGATGTTTTTTTTTTGATTGTGTAATTTCTAGTTTCATTGCATTATCTCAATTCGAATGAATAAATCACATTTTGTTTATTGTCCCTTCCTTAGCTAAGTTCGAATTCGAGAACAATGTGGAGTAATTTACGTTCTTTATTCATCATATAGTGCAGTAATGACATTATTAATTATTTTTCATGAGTCCACTTCATTAGTGAGAACTTGGACAAACATTAACCTGGTGATTTTTACGCAATGACAAGCGTAAAATACGTTGTAGCTGTTCTTTATACTTCACAGCGATGAAACATTCTAACAGTGTGTTAGCGTTTCCTTAATCGCCTTCCAATTGAACTGTCTGTGTACTGCGCATGCGCCAGTCAATTTCCATAAAATATCATAAATAACCCTGATACTTTCTATAATATTTACGAAAGAACGTGTAATAGAATCTATATCAACAACATACATCATTCATCAAAGTAACGAAAACGTGTTCATGAAACAAATTAATAGATATATTATATCAAAGTAAATTAGATTTAAATTTTAGGCAATAGAAAATGTTATTCTGTAATAAGAATTACTACTCGAAGCTTTTGCTACAATTACTAGTTGTTACCATAGCCGAGTGGTCTAAGGCGTTCGGCTTATAAAGCACCATTCGAACTAAGTTCGAGTCCCCGCCGCGTACAACACTTTTTCTCTCTTTTTTCACCTGTTCTCGATGTTTCTGTCTGTCTTCCTGTTGGATTCGATTAAATAGAATTTCGAATACAGACCAATATATATGATAAATAATCATTTATTTGCGAATCTGCACTCGTACAATATACATTTTCGAGATTGTTATTTTGGAAATGAAGTGTATATAATATTGAATAGTAAAAATAGTAAAATAAAAAAATATTTGTATAAATATTGATTAATTAATTAGAGTTAAACATGGCTTTCCAATCAGGATTATATAGAGAGGACTTACTTCTAAGTGCAAACCGAAAACAAATATTTGAGTTTTAATCTGACACAAAGTTGGTAACTTACAGGATAATTTATACATGATTGCTATTGAAATTTGTATGCTTTTATTATAATCCTCTATAAGTTATGATTTTACCAATTCTAAATGTAGAACGAGAAAAAATGTAATATTATATTTGTTACGAAAAGCTTTTAAGCAATGATGCTTTCAGGACATAATCTGAGGGAGAATTAGAGACAACTCTCGAGCTAAGAAATTTCCGCCTTCAGGACAATATATTCGATCGTGCTCAATGTGGACTACCAATGTTTGCCCTCCACCCGCATATTGAAATTCCCCACGAGGATAATTTTCTGAAGTCACCACTGTTTTTCGTTACAAATCAGAGGATAACGGAGAAGTGAGTATACTTCACTTTTTTTTAGCTATGGATTTAAGATTCCCAATTCATATAATGTTCCGTTATAATCAAATTTGGAAGAAAAGAAGTTTTCAATGAGTTACTCAAAGAAATATTTTCAGCCTCCGGATGAAAATAGGAAGACACTTAAAAAAGAAACAACTTGCTACCGGGTTTGAACACACAAACATGTAATTAATAGTGTATCAACCCAAACCACTTGACCGTTTTGTATGCCTTTGCACATCTTCTTTTGTCTTTTGTGAAAGCAGTTTACTGTTCCATACTCGCTTTTGTTTATTCCGATACGACTATGAGTTCTCAGTAAATATTTGGACGTTTCAGCCCTTGCAATGTATAAAAGTGTTTTTACAATAAATCACAATCGATATTATGTCCTAATAACATACGTAAAACAGGTTGAATTCGTGAAATGATTGAGGTTGGAGTGAGCGTAAACGTTTTCATAGTTAGGAGCCTGGATATGCAAACCCGCTTAACGTGGGGATTTAATATTGTAAAATTTGGTACATTAGCGATAAAATTTATCACCATAAACTCGAAGTTCGTTGGAGAGTTAGAACGGTAATGGAAAAATAAAGTGATAGTTATACTACTTTTCAAAAGTACTCGGTATTATTGCGGAAGATTGTGTTCTGTACTGTGAACTTGAACTTGCAAAAAAAAAACTGTCTGGCTAGGATATGGGTGAAGCTATTTGGAGACTGTTGGCAGCGCGTCGATGACGTGCTCAGTATTTCCGTTTCCTCTTCGCTATAATAAGAATAATAAATTGTACCCGCAAGTGGTTAATCAGAAAAATAATCCTGTAGAAAAGGTGCACAACATTTTGGCGACAATTGGATCGAGTATGCGTGTTCTTAATTCCACAAGTAAGGTAAAAGTGTCATGATATTTTCAGACGAGTTCCTCAGTCTGTGCAACTTCCTTGGCCTTCCCAAAGCTCAGTGGAAATTTTTTGGGATACTCTCTACCGGAAAACAGTCTCGGCTGGTATAGAACCCAGCCGGTTGATAGTGATTTTAGCATGTTAATTACTGAACTTGCTCTCTAAGAGTATCCTGCATGCTGTCCGCGAATTGTAGTCTCTTTCCCCAGCGACATAGGTTCTGTTTTTAAATACCTTGCTCGCTTTATCACCGTCAGGGGGAGCATATGAAGCAAAGTTCTCCTTTCCTCTGTTCTACTTAGGCTTCCTGAGCGGATTGTTTTCCAAGTCTCATTATCATTCGGTGGTTGTCCCTCTCTTGAGACACACTGTACCAGATTTGTGGGTTAGCTTAAGATTTTGAAAGATCCGAGAGAAAAGTTTCCTCTGCCGGCGATCCGACCGTCATTCTACGGTTGGCGCAGCCTCTATTCAGAGTGAAAAGCGCTTTTTGAGATATGAGTTCTGTTTTAAATCTGGTCGCGAGGAAATCGTCAAGTGGAGCATTGGAAAACTCCTTAGAGACGATGTGATAGTCCCTCTCAGAGTGAATGGGCCTCACTGGTTATCGTCTCTGCTAAGAAAAATGGTGAGTGGAGGTTTTGCACTGATTATCGCCTCTTTAATGACGTGAAAGGCCGCGATATCTATTATATTCGGATTACCGAAGAGATTTTGGATTGTTCATCAGGCTCACCGTATTTTCCAAGCTTGACTGTGAGTCAGGTTTTTATCAAATCGATATGGCCCCAGAAGACATACACAAGGCTGCCTTTCGTTGCAGATAAGGCTCCTTTGAATATCTTAACATGCTCTTCGGTATAAAAAACGCCCCTGCCTCCTTCCAATGCGGTATTGACAGAGCTCTGAAAGGGTTCTTATGGAAAACTGTCTGTTTTTAGTTGGACAGTATTGTTGTCTTTAGTATGAGTCTGGAAGAGCATAAGCAACATCTTAAAGAAGTTCAAAAATGCCTCGAGAAAAAATTTATAAAACTGAACATGAAATAGTGTGAATTTTTCAAAGAGAAACGAAATGCTTGGGATATCATTTCGAAGGATGGAATCACATCGCACCCATAAATGGTCGAATTTATTAAGGTGGCAGACTACTAAATATTTTTGAAAAACTAATAATTTTTCTTTTGCCCATTTTTCGTAAGTGGAAAGAGGTAATAAAATGTAACTTACTACAATAATAGATAATGTTATTCTACACCCGAAAATATGAATCGGAAGAATTTTCAGTGTTGCCATCCATAGAAATTACTGTGTGACCAGAATTTGAATTACTCAAAAATCTAGATAAAGGCAGCGACTAGAAAAATGAACTCAACGGTAATTGATGACTTATCATGCTGTCTACCTTTCTTGTTTACTACTTTTTAAATAATATTTCTATTTATTTTATAAAACTTACATAAATTATTACAAAATAAATAAGTTATTACAAAATAAGTAGAAACATTTTTTTAAAAAGTAGTAAACAAGAAAGGTAGACAGCATGATAAGTCATCAATTACCGTTGAGTTCATTTTTTTAGTCGCTGCCTTTATCTAGATTTTTGAGTAATTCAAATTCTGGTCAACTGTAATTTCTATGGATGGCAACACTGAAAATTCTTCCGATTCATATTTTCGGGTGTAGAATAGCATTATCTATTATTGTAGTAAGTTACATTTTATTACCTCTTTCCACTTACGAAAAACGGGCAAAAGAAAAATTATTAGTTTCTCAAAAATATTTAGTAGTCTACCCCCTTAAATCAAATTACTACTCCGCAAAAGGAAGACATATCTCGTATATTAGAAGAATATCATTTAGCACTGAGGCATGGCGGTGTCAACTCAATGATATATTATATTGTCTAGGTACGCTTTTGGCGGGTGCTAATAAGGGTATAAACAATTACGTATCTAGCTGTTCAGTGTGTGAAAAAACTAAGAAACCTGCAATAATGTCTTCCTACCAAATAAGTGTGCCCACTATAAACGAGCTCTGCGAAATGGTTTTGATTGGGTCGATACCGGACGAATTTGACGTGCCAAGGCGTCCTCTATCGATAATAGATGTTTATTTTAAAAAAGAGCTCATGTTACAATTGTTCCTGACAAATGCGGTTCTACTATTGTTAAACGCTTGGGCCTACTGATGAATTCCTGGGGAACTTCAAAGGCTATACTTACTGATAACGGGCTTGAGTTTACTAACACACAACTCCAGGTATTTTGGAGGGTTAAATGCATGAAGCCCATACAAGCCTAGCAGCCAGGGCTCTATCCAGCGATTTTATGAATCATTCATGAGGAACCTACAAATAATATCTGACAATCGCGAAAAATGAGTGAAAAACATAAACAAGCTCTGAAAATCGTACAACAAATCGATTACTAGGGCAGTAAGTTCATCTCCTCTCGAGCTTTTTTGGTGTACACGATCTCTTCCAATCGATAAGAAATACTTCGACCACGAGTTTTATATCGACTCTTTATAGTGTCAAGGAAAAGCAAGGATTCTATTGAAGCGTTATCAAGATACTACTATAGAAAAAGCAACTGTAATTGCCGTCGGATATACCTTCCTGTATTCAGAGCCTGGAATCAAAAAATAAAAAATTGTACGACATGGCCCACCTTGCTGACAGCCACGGAGAAATAGTTTGATTCTTACAAATTAATTACAAAGGAGGGCAGAGAGATTGTGGGATATATATGACACATGTTATGCCATTTAGAAGTCGTAGTTTCACAACATGGTTTAAATCTTC
Source organism: Thermobia domestica (assembly GCF_964235325.1). Classification (NCBI taxonomy): domain Eukaryota; kingdom Metazoa; phylum Arthropoda; class Insecta; order Zygentoma; family Lepismatidae; genus Thermobia; species Thermobia domestica. The sequence goes on from NC_137464.1 coordinate 140,134,937, forward strand.
TGAGCCCCAACTTCTTTTCTCATGTGGAGGAGTGTTGGGAGCATGCGGATGATTTGCTCAGTATTATCGCTTCAGCTTTGCTATAATAACAATAATAAATTGTACCCCGAAGTGGGAATGATTAATCAGAATAATAATCCTGTAGAACCGGTACAAAACAGAGACTCCGTTTAATTATACTTACTAATGATAATAGGAACATTAATTCAACAAATCACACTTTAAAACTTTTTTTATTAAGGGAAGCGTATTAGGTAAGTTTTTCCGTGATGGAGAGGAGTGTTGGAGCTTGTTTTACTCTTTCTTCTTTTATCCTGTTTTGATATTGTCTTTTTAGCTCTTTCTTTTATGTACTAAAATTTCTATGCATGAAAAACATTTACTTAAACTCCATGTCGGAAGAAAGAATGTTTTTTGATATCAAGAGAGGGTTATTTTCCCAGTAAGACATATATGTTAATTCGAGTACACGTCAACTTGCAATTTATTCTAGTTGTGTTGTTAGAATTGTGGTCTTTTAAAGGGATTGACAATTCACAAATTGATATAGTTATTTAGTACTGCAAACAATAAAATTAACTTTCGCCGTTGCTTTTTGCAAATTTCTACTTAAAAAGGTAACTGTATAAAAACTAGTGGTTTATTATCACGGAAAAAACATTATCATTCAAAGATGTGTCGTTAGTATTTAACTCTTAAAAATTTATCCTGACCGTACATGGGGAATCGCAACAATATAGCAAGCGTATTTGAGTAATAGTTTAGAACTAAACGACATGGTGACAATGGTGGAATTACTAAAAACCTTCAAATTCAGGGTTGCCTGAGGAGGATATGTCGACAAGGGTTTTCTACGCACGCTTTTATCATCAGCTAGAATTTACGTCTAGTGAATTAGTCATTCGCACGATGGTCCTAGCTATGAGAGGAGAAGGATTCGAACGGGCAAAAGAGACCCTTTCTATAAATAATAACCTATCTTTTGAATTTTACCTAGAGTCTCTGTCTCATCTAAAATTGTCAGAGGTTGCGTAGCGGATTTTGGATGACTCAGGTCCGAAATCCTCGAATGACTATTTCAAAATTCTTAAGAATGTGGCATGCCACTCTGACATGTAGTATATGTCGATCGAGGTACTCTTTGATAGAATACTTATGAGATCGTCCCTTGAAATTAGAAGTGCCCTGCGGGGGTCGGGGGGTCAAGTCAGTGTAGTTAGTATTTACTCTTATAAAGTTTACAGAGCGAAAGGTTCCTTTGGTGGACGGCAAATGCAGTGCTTTGCAGAGCGAAGTAGCAATAATAACACGAATTACCGGGAAGCGTCAAACTAAACAGAAAGGTTCAAGAATCTTGAATGACGCACTTCTTTTTATCAGTAATATGGCGATTGCCTTAATTTATCTTCTAACTGTAGCGTTTATAACACATTATTCAGCATAACGCTTCAAGGAATTCGAAGGATCCTCACGCCCTATGAAGGGTGACCTTCGAAAAGTAAGAGCTTTACAAGAAAAGTCTGAAGAATACCAAGAGGATAATAATAAATCTGATCGTCTTTATTCTTCAATACGCACTGTACTTTTAAAACCCTTTCTCTTGAAAGGCATCCTGTTCAGAACAAAATGCAAGATACTTATTGACGCTGGGCTGATGTCTTGGTGATTGCGGACTCGATTTCGTGTTTGCGTACTGGTGCTAGTGTTCTCGCTGCAAAGAAGCAGATCAACTTAGAGCAGCAAGTGCAATGGTTGAAGTTGACTAAGGACCTGCAAACTGCTGTTAATAGAACTTTTGTCTCAATGAATGTTTTCTTTTCTATTCTTCGTGCACCTGAATTGGTAAAAAATTCAATGCTTTTTGATTTTGCTATTAAAGCACTGTATAAAGCCAACGGCTGTAAAGCTACATGTGCTAAAGATGCCTACTGTGCAAAAAGCGTTAATCTCACTACAATCCTTGCCATCCATCAACCCGCAAGACATAGCATACGTTTGGTAAACATTTTCACAAAAATTTGGCGCATAAACAATTTTTTTATTTTCAATCTTGTTTTCTTAAAAAGGACCTACTCGGGCCCCTTGTTGTCTAACGACAACCGCTATGTATGTCCCTAACTGCCAATGACTATCCCAGCAACTCCAGGTCCAACACTCAGCTGATTTCTATAAACTGACCCGTATTTTATAACACGTTCCCCCGTTTTCAATCTTTGCTACAAACAAAAAAACTCATTTTAACCTTTCTAACGCGGCAGAGCGTGTAATTGATGCTGAAAACTCCCCTCCATACTGTCTAATCTCAGGCAAACACCTATTCATTGGGAGAAAACTATTCAAGATGAAATTAATAAGAATTTCCGCTCGGAAGTAATAAAGCATTCATATAGTCCATGGTAGTTCTGTATTGCTTCTGTACATAAACCGGACGGGGTCTTTTACAATCCTCACTGACTACGGACCGGTATTGGCAGTTACTATTAAGGTTCGCTAACCGATTCCTAATATCACTGAGATCCTTAATTTCATAGCGCAAGCTCTGACACAACTCTAGGCACAACTAGAGATGTGGGTCGGGTAAATACCCAGTGGGTGGGTAAATAAAAAATGGGTATTTACCCGGGTATTTACCCTTTTCGTATTTACCTACCCAAAAATGGGTATTTTACGAAAATTCAATTATTATGAAATTTTAAGAATAATCAATTATACGGTGAATTTTTTCTGTATTTTATTAATTACTGAAATTGTTACAAGTATTGCACTACGGATATTTTACACCAAAATACATAACATCCCTTAGTTTTATGGAGATTTTAGCAGAAGTACAAGACCTGGCAACACCACAGCACTGGTTTGAATATTAAAAAGGAAAGATAGTCGTTGCAGTTGGTCTCTGCCTTCAATACTAGTCTTGTACTGTGCTCTGACTGTTCTGCAAGATGGGATTGCATCAGTTTCTGTCGAAACTATATTTTTTTACTGTTATTTCAACAGTGTTTTGAAAGACTAGAAATGTAACATGGGGAAGAAGGGTCATGCATGGCATTCTTTAAAGCCAAAAACAAAGGTGGTGTTTGCAAATTCTGTAATAAAGAATATAAAATGCGAATCTCAGTAAAATGACAAATTATTTGAAAAAGTGTTTTAAATGCCCAGCTCATGTAAAACGACTTGAAGAACAAACATTCTGCAGTACTTTTTCGAATACCGTTGCAAGCACATCATCTGCGAATAAAATAGCTGAATTATTAGAAATAGACATTCCTGATGTTTCAATGTCAAAAGAAAGCCCTGCACCTCTATCGCTGGGTTCATGTGCAATACAACTACTAGTTCTCATGCAAGTAAATCATTGGGTTCTTTGTCACAATTTATGAACCGTATGGATGCAATCATAAACGTAAGCTTCAAACAGTTTAGTATATCTTAATTTAGTAAGGTGGATATTAACCCTTATGGTACCAAGGGGGTGTTCATGGAACCCACAACCAATTGCTTTACCGTCCGAACAAATAAATTTAGCATTGTCAGAAGGAATGTTAAGAACAGATTTCAATTGCATTTCTTTCTCAGTGGCTACTGGTTTACCTTTCAGAACCCTACAAATTAGAATGGGTTCACGAACCTCTCTCCCCGTTGGTAAGGCATGCATTTGAGAATTCCTGAAGCTTGAATGTGAGCTGCCATATAAAAAAATTAATGTTACATATACCTACAGGGCAGTGTTCAATCGATGTGATAACACCTGGGAAAAGAACAACCATCAACAAGAATACAATTTAATAAAGCCTTTGAATGAAATTGAGACTTGAATGAAAGAAACATTTCATTCAAGAAATATAAGAAAATGTAATTCAAACGGTTCTATACCGACATGGACACCACAACAAAGATTACATTACATTACACTGAGTATTGTTGTTGATGGTTATTCTCTTCCCAGCTGAGGAGATTTTACATCGATTGGGCACTATAAGTATACCTGGTAGATAACATTTATTTTATTATATGACAGCTCACATTGAATCTTCAGGTATCATCAAATGAGGTACTTACGGGGAACTAATGGCAACTTCAACCTCATATTCATGCGCATGACGTTAGATTCATACGAAATACACTAATATCAAGCTTCACTTTGACCCAAAATGGGGATGGGAGCGCCACAGGTCACCAAATGGAGTCTTAGCGATTTTGGTGTCTTTCGAGTGTAATTTTTTATTCATTCATGAGTAAAACTGCAAAATAATAATAAATTGACCCCGTTCAGGTGCGGTGCAGGTTTGCAGACAGTTTTGACCATTGCGCACCCGCGGTGTGGATATTATATGTTATTCTAGGATTAACGCGACATTTAAAACCTACTTTTTTATATTTTTCTCAAAGAACTTCATAGGTAAAGAGATCAAAATATTGAATCGAATTTTTTGAAAGAGGGAATTTGTGGGGGTTAGCTGATATATTTTTCAGACAAAACTCTCGTGTATACCTATACATACATCTAAGTTTTAACAACATCGATCAAGCCAATCTTGAGAAATAATTCACACCACTTTTCCGATTTTACGTCATTGCTCACGAAAAAAATTAGAGTTGAAGCATTAGGGATTAATGTCTCCTGGGGGTACCTACAGGGGGACTCACTTGTCGTCTAAAGATTGATATGGGGCCATTTTACTATCTTACCCACCTATGCCCTTTCTTCACCAAGGTTTGAATGACTTTTAAACTTCGTTTCACCAAGACCTAAACAATGAAGAAATCATAGTATGGCTTCAAGCTTTAGATTAGGTGGTTAGGTTGTATACATATAAATCGTATATAAACCCTATTTGTTTAACCTTTGGGTGATAATCTCAGTTTTAAATGTAAAGTCTGCGATGATTCGAATTGTGTGATGATTCCGACTCTGATCTTAGGGTTGATTCTGAGTAGGACGGTAAAATTTGTGCTCGTTTTATAGTGCTCCAAATATGGTAGAGGTTAATTGCTGCTCTATACTAAATAATTATAAATATTAGCTTCAGTGAGTTACTATACAGTTTAACATTGTTCATCACATTAATATTTTAAATATGCTATTCCAATAAAATACTTTCACAAAGCATTAGTGTTAGTGTTAAACCCCATTTAGTAAATACTATAAAAATAAGGAATTCAGTATTTAAGTATTATACGAACTGTTATTCCTCATTTTACGGTAATTATCTCTCAACGGCATATTTAGTAAATAATTTGATCAACCAATTTATTAAATTTAGTTACTTTCATTATCCTGCAACTTTCGTAATCATACAATTACGTCTACAGAATGGCAAATGGGTAAATGTGTAATTTGTTTAGTTTCTCAGTATTTTCTAGGTTATTACTTACTAAAGCCAAGTTTCTTTACTTTGATATAACTATATCAACAATTTAGTTGCTACAGTGTAATTTCTTAAACAGATTAAATTTATTAGTTCAGTAAACCAGGAGTAAAAGATAAGAAACTTATTGGTATAATTCTTTGCATAATTGACAATTGAGTACATTTCATTATCTATACATAAAATACCAAAAATAACATTATTTTGGATGAAGAAAGCAACCAGCTGTATCTGGAATATCAGTTCAGTTTTCTTAATGATCAAAAAAAATCATCTGTACTAGTCAATTTTTTAAGGTAATGTTAAAAATATATACAGATGGTGATCAGAAAAATGGAAACGCCTGAACGAAATTGCAGCTTACCAGATTAATATGGTGTCGGGCCACCTTTCGCCTTCAGAACAGCCTTGATGCGACGTGGGATGGAGGCAGAGAGGTCGTGAATGGTAGCAAGTGGAATTTTACACCATTCCTCGTGCAGGGCATCGGCCAGTTCTGTGAGAGAGGAATCCAGAGGATGAATGTGGAAATCGTCGCCGGAGTCGTGTTTCCAAGACGGACCACAGATGTTCAATTATGTTGAAATCTGGAGATTGGGCGGGCCAGGGGAGGTGTTGAACTTCATCCCGATGTTCCTCGAACCACGCTGCAACAACGCCAGCTGTGTGAATGGGTGCATTATCATCCTGGAAGATGACGTCATTGTGTGGGAACAATATCCGGACCATAGGATGCAAGTGGTCTTCTAAAATTGCGACATAATCGTTGGCAGTGATTCGTCCGCTAAGTGTGACCACAGGACCCAATGAAAAGCATGATATGGCAGCCCACAGCATCACCGAGCCTCCGCCATGTTTCACAGTTGGAGACACTGCAGATCATAAGCTTCTTTGGGCATTCTCCACACATGAACACGGCCCGTGGTTGGGAATAGGGTGAAGGATGACTTATCCGACCATATCACACGTTTCCAGTCCTCAACGGTCCAAGTTGCATGATCGCGTCATCATTTGCGGCGTGCGAAAGCGTTATGGTCCCAGATGAGCGGTTTGGCCCATGCAACACGACCCCGTAAGTTCATGTCATGCAATTCGCGGGGGACTGTGATTATCGAAACAGGGTGGGGGAGATGCTGATTGAGTTCCTCCGTCACTTGCTCCGCAGTGACACGACGGTTCTGCGTGACAATGCGCTTGAATACCCGGCGTGACCTGTCATTCATGATTTTCTTCCGCCCACCGTTCCGCTTCTCCGATGTGGTTTTCCCGTGTGTTGTGTAGGCCGTCATCACCCTCGACACTGTCCCACGTAACACATCTAACACAGTAGCCACTGCCGTCACACCTACTCCACATAACCGCGCACCAACAATTTGCCCTCTTTGAAACTCTGAGAAGTCTCCCATTTTACACTACCTCCGTCTGCTGCAGCCACTGGACACTGCTGTTCCACTGCGCCTGACGTAGTATGGAGACCGACCTAACACACCACCACCAGCGGTCCGGCGCTGCGGGCGCCACGACACCACTGCCAACCCATACATCTGACGTGTTGCCAACTACAGGTGTTTCCATTTTTCTGATCACCATCTGTATGTATAATAAAATTGTTGCAAACTTTAGATCCTCAAAATAGGAAAGTAATTATTAATAATTCATTTTCCGCCATAAATATATTTGGCAAACGAAAAGAAAACGTGTTTATTTATTTTAGTAATAGAAATCCTGCTCTTACTTAAATAGTTTAGTTAGTGTGTTAATCGGTGAATTGAAAAAAAAACTGGAGAAGGTGTTGGAAAATAAAAGAACATGCACCAGATTGAGAAAAATGGAGAAAGGAGTTATATCAGACGCAAACCTAAGGAAGAACCTAAATTCCGTGTCATTAATACCAGGAGCTGCTGGTAGGCAGAATACTTAATAATAGTGATTGGTTTGGTGACAACTGACTTAACTTTTGTTACTCATCGTTATGTTCTATCATAAATTTTATATTTTCTTGTTGGTTTGGTCCACTATCGAATTCTACCGCGTAGCTGATTGGACGTCCCAGGGGCACACTAAGGTAAAAGTTCATGGGGTAGAATGGACAATTATTTTCCGCGAAGGGTAAAAGAAGAAAATCTAGTATAAGTAGAAAGAAAAATGATGGTAAGTAGACAGGAAATCCGTATTCTGTTACTTAATAAATATGAAATTCATTCTTTAATTACTAGAAAAAATGATTAGTTAAGTGGTTATTTAGTATTGCTGTTGCAGGTGATACAGATTATATTTCTCATTGACAACGATAAAATCCATGTACGGTTATTTGAAACATAAAATACCCACTAAAATACCCATTTTGGGTAAATACCCGGGTATTTACCCAGGGTATTTACCCGTTGAAATAAATACCCAGGTATTTTACATCCCTAGGCACAACCCCTGAATATTACCAAATAGCCTTGGATGAATAATCAATTCCTAAGAAAACTTTGCGTGGAAAAACAGGATATATGAATTTGTACAAAAGCCTTGAAAATTAAACCAAAAATGGCTCGAAACGGGAAAAAATATTAGAGATGAAATTTTCATTTTAACACATTCAATGGACTCCCCTGATACTCTACACAAAAGTCCTAAAAATCCCACTTCGGCAACCGCCTGAAATGGCGTCACCAATATGGCGGCCACGCAACTACGACTACTTGTGCTTATGCGGTAATATCTCATCACAGAACTGAGAGACAAACTTCGTTCTGGCGCTAAATTAAAGTTAATGCATTGTATAAGTGATTTCAGCTAACATCGTTCTAACGTGGTGGCACCATTTTTAAATATGATGGTTACTATCTTAAAAATTAATTTTCTCCGTTTCATTTTGTTTTAAAGTGTATTACTATGAAACTATCAGATATACGGAAAAGCACATCGAAGTAAACGTTATAGAGTGGAGTCTCACCTTCCCAAAGATACTAATATTATTTCTGTATCTTAACAAATAAGCGAACTAATCCATGTTCTGTAGCGCCAGGTGTTGAAGTTTTAGGACTTAGATTACGCTAAACATGTGAGATTTTTTTTACAATGAAATATAGCGACCATGCGAATACATTGATTTATGCTTATACGAAATATCTCATCACAGAACTGAGATATGAACGTCGTTCTAATGCCAAGTTAAAGTTACATGTTTCTAATGATTTCTGTTAATATCTGTAATGTGTACCGCCAGTTTTAACACTAGAAGCACGAAAATTTTGAACCTTCTAGAAGCACGAAGCAGTCAAATCCGTTTATGACTAAAATAGAAAATAATGTTGACATAGGATTACTGTTTTTATTGACATTCTCAATGAGTTACATCTACAAGTAAGCCTAGGAAATATATTATTTATTTTATTATTTTTAATTATAAGCATTAAGCGCATCAATATGTAATATTAAAGATGTTTATGAATAAAATATGTTCGATATGATTATTTTTAAAATAATAAAAAATAAAGATTACTCCCAACTCTTAGATGTTAAATGTTTATTGTAAAATAACATCTTCTATGATATGTTGGTAAAATATCCCTTAAGAGGAGATCATTACAAAATCACTTACACTTGGCGCAGATAACTCGCTTTCAGGTCTCTGCAATACACATTTCACAAACAAACTTTCGACATTTCAAGCATATCTCAACTGTTTTGTTGTTTCACACAATCGTACTTGACATTCTCACGTGTACTTAGAAGGAAGTTCCTTGTCTTCAGATACACGGTAATTGTCATCAGCGACATTGACCATCTACTTTTCGGCCAAACGTTGGAGATATTGTCCCTACGGATTTTCTTTCCAGTAGCTTCTATGTATATTATCCAGGAATATACCAAATCAAGCACGTTGAAGAACTAGTACATTAGCCAACGTCTACATGCATATCTCATGGTGTGTTTCTTCACCATTTGATCTATGATGTCTACACCAAACTTTGTCTAATTGTAATATGTTATAATTTCGGGCCTTTCTTTGGTGTGAAGGAAATTGACACTGACTTGTGCATGGAACTCAACACACAAACACTTTTGTTCTGCTTACATTTGTAGAAAGTTAATGTACCACCACTCTGATGGCAGTAAGCATCACATAGGTCTTTGCTTTTGGGAGGGATGCACAATATTTAGCAAATTCTCTTCGGCTTTGCTTTATTGTTGCAACCAAACTAGTAGAGTCGAACTTTTAGCCCTAAGAGATTCAGCTACTTATCTTGTGAAGGGCACATGTGACATTTATTCTTTATTTTAGTAGAAGGATTTATTAAATTAGGCACTACAAATTCATCTTATCTATCGTACTCTATTTGGGCAGAACGTTCCAAATCCTTGCCCACATATGAAAAGCCATTGAGGACATACTTTGATTGTATGTCGGGAAGTAACCAGAACTTGATGCCAAATTTATGGGGTTTATTTTGTATCCTATTGCAGAATTCGACATCTGACTTTCGTAGGACAGAGTTGCTTGTCAACAGTCACGTTGTCATATAGTTTGTAACATTTTATGCAGTTCTCAATAAACGAATCCGACAGTTCGGATGCGAGTGCAAATTTGTCCGTTTGAAGACTTGCAGATCTTGTCGCCTTGTCATCAAATCTCAAGTACTGTCTTATTTCACAGAATCTATCCCTACTCATGGTTTTCCTATAAATTGGTGATCCGGTTTTTCTCCACAAGATCGTAGTGAGTATTGTTGAAGCACCAGTAGCACCCCCTAAATAAAAAAAGGCGCAAATAAGATTGTAGTTCTGAGAGAGATAATGTCCATGTTGTTGACTTCAGTTGTCTATTTGCTTCAGCAATGGTGCACTTTAGGAAGTCTCATCATTGATTCATCAGATAGCAAACGAAAAGCACTACTACATTATTCCTCAGACACTCGCCGCTTGGCAAACTTGTTCAGTCCTGGAGCTTCGTGAACAATAATCTGCTTAGATATACGGCCAACGTCACCTTGTCCCAAATCCAATTTTGTCCACATTCTTCCATCTGGAGCAATAAGACTGTCACCAATACTGGCGTTGTTTTCTCCATTACAGTCTTTCACTTCATCATCTCTTGAATATAAAATGTTCTCTTCAGGTTCAGAATCACTTCAGTTTCCATCTCCTTCACTCCAATTCTGCAAATTGTTATTATTACTTTTAGACTCAACTTCTGAGAGATCATGTAGAACTCGAAATATTTCTTCAGGTTTCATCGTAGAATGTCACAAGTACACAGTTCACCTCAACCAACTAAACTTACACACTAAAATGTAGATATTGGCCACGAATTATATAAAGAACATGAACTAATATGTTTTTCGACGATAAATCACTGCGAGATATTTTATAACGCAATGGAAAGACGTCTATAAAGTTATTGATCTAACTAGATATCACAATAAAAGAATAAGTTTTCTTATGTTTTTCTGCCTCGAATTTCAATCAATAATGGTTTCAACTTTTCCAGAAACAAGAAGTGGTTAAGGCTACCATTTGTAAATCAGAAAGAGAAACACTAATTTTCCAAATTCTTTATAAGGCAGTCAAAATGACTGCTTCGTGCTTCTAGGTATAACTGATACTATCGCCCTTGTAAAAATGGACATAAACTTATTATTAGTACTATCAACAGGTGGGCACAAAAATATTAAAAGTCTATGAATTTCAGGGTCTTAGCGCAAACATTACAGAAGTGATACGAAATTATATTTCTCGAAGCAGTCAAAATGACTGCTTCGTGCTTCTAGTGTTAAATATGTCGGGTTTTATCCTCAACACTTAGATTACGCTAAACATATGCAAATACTTTTAAAGACGAAAAACATTTGGAAAGCTAATTGGCATTTCAATAATTCTTTTGTGCGTCTGTAACTCCATAAAAACTTGCCAAAAACTTGCCAGAAATGCGCGGTGGCATAACATGTCATCATCAATGGGGTGGCCAAGCGATGGCGATAAAAATCTTTTACGTAAATCTAAATAGGCATTTTTATATTATAATAGGGTTGAGTGTGCTTTAGGGATATTTTAAGCCGATGAGTAAATAAGTATGATTGTATATTCATAAATGTTGAAAGTCAACATGTAATCCATTGTTGTCGGTTCACTTTGTACACGCGCCGTCTAAACACCACCGTGGCTGGTCCCAACCCGTGCTAGAATTTAGGAATTAGATTTCTGGGCTTTGTGCATCTAAGGCCATTTAGCCCTTCACGATTTGAGGGATGACGTCCCTCGGCGAGCACACAATACGGAGAGAGGGAAGGAAGAAAGGATTGGGAAAGAAAGCAAGCGGCCTGGGACCTATAAGTTAGGTACCACCAGGACATTTGCTTGTTATAAATGAGGAAAACCCAGGAAAACCTCATTCAGGGTGCCTGCCCGGAAAAAAACGTGTTACACTTTTTCGACCGGGTGCCCCCAACGGGAATCAAACCCAGGACCGCTTGCACCGAGTGCGAGAGCGTTAGCGACTACGCTACACGGCGCCTCCCAACCCGTGCTGAGAAAGGGGAAATGACGGCTTCATTACACACTTCTTACCGCATACCTTGTGGTGGGCTGGATGCTTTGAGGGGGAGATAGATTTGAGAGGTGCTTGGAATCATGTAACTATCTCGAATGTTCAGCACCCAGAACAGCTCTTCCTCATAGACTGTTCGAACAAGCCCGACAATAATCTACCGGAGGAGGTTATGCTTAGTCTATCCTCCGAAATGGCTAACTAACTCGTGCCTTTGGATCCGGGAGAATATGCGTAACCTCATCATGTTCTCAGTGAGGTAGGTAGCTTCTGCTGAAACCCCTAACGGCAGAAGTGAAGTTTTCGGCTGTCTTCCGAAATGGACAACTAAGCCGTGCCCTTGAGCCCAGGAGATAAGGCTACGTGGTACTCCAGCACGTATGAAAGTGTGAGTAATTGGTTTGCCCAGGGGGACGGGTCCAATGGCCTACCGGAAGGATGATGTAGGTACTGCAATCAAAGAGCGTTTCATACGTTCTCTGGGTTCCGGGATAGGATACCTAGTATCCTAACGGACGCTTGTACCTTAGGGGCACTGAGGAACTGGGACCGTTCATTCCAGGTTTTGTTGACCTTACTGGATGCAGGATCTACGACCCTACCAGGGTAGCCGCCACTCTTAAACGATCTTTGTCTTTAAAGGTAGACAGTTTACGTCAGCCATTGGGTCTGTAGGTCTAGGTGTAGCTCTAGTGTAATTAGAGGAAGCCCGGTATTGCTATGACGATCCTACCGGGAGGGAAGTATCACATTCTTGCCTGCAGGGGGACTGAACTTCGACTGGGGAAAAGTGCCTATCCCAGATATCTGGATAACGGTTTCTGATCCCAGTGAAAAAGAGCGAACCTTCTAGGATGTGGCTGGCACCATACTCAAATGATGACTTAACTTGTACCATTGGATCTGGGATGAAATATGGGAGTATCTCAACGTGTGTGCGGTACCTCTACATGCGAAGGCGGTTGCCAGTTGAACGATAGAGGTAGGCAGAGCCCTGGACCGAACTGGCCCCCTCAAGCAATGCCTGGGGCTCCCGGATTGGGTTAGACTCTGCCGGGCTGCGGTCATACCATGTGATTCGGCAGCTTATGGAGGCCAATCCCAGGAGTCTGGGTAACGGTGAGTATTTTTGGGAGATGAGCTTGCTCTGAAATGCACGGGTACCATTCCAGCAGGGCATAGAAGGATTGGCTCGCTAGAATTTCTCTATTATCAGTACGCAGAACTTCAGTCGCGCTGTGGACGTACCCCACTCCCTAAGAGAATAGGGGTTACACGCCAAGGTGTCAAGGTCAGGGGAGGACTAACAGTCAGAGCGAGGAATTTCGGGCACAATGCCTTGTTTGGCGGAGCCTGTCCATCAAATAGACCGAACGGCCACGGGCTCGCCCTCCACTCGTGCACGTATATGTGGATATAGTAAACCACTCGATCCTGATGTTCCAGAAATTGTAAGTGCCGTAAAGCAGGACTCACTGCACTTCCATGTGTGGAAAATGTGCGGGAGAATCATGCACAAACAAACTAGTATTAAATTCATTAGAAGACGACGATTATATTTGTAAAGATCTTGAAGAAACTTAAAAACAATCTTCTAAACGATTAAGAAACATTAATGAATGAGGGGCCGCGGTGGCTCAGTGGTAGAGCGTTCACCTCTGGTGCTTGGGGTACCGGGTTCGATCCCAGCCCCCGCCAAGTGAACTTTGTGGTGGACAGACACCGTGTGCGTGGGTTTTCTCGGGGTTCTCCCGTTTCCTCCCACTTTCTTCATTCCACCATTTCATTCCTTACTCATCATCACCGTCTCCTTTAGCCTAACCGGCATAACCGTGGGACGTAAAACTCAAAGATTTCATTTCATTTCATTAATGAATGAAACAGTTAAAAGGAACTTGTAGAGAGCTAGGTTATTTAACATGTAATGCAGTAAAGGTTTTTAAACTTTGATTAAATATTTATGTCATGTTGTTAAACAAAATTTTAAATATGTGTTATTTTATAACAGAAAAATATTTAATATTTACTATTTTAAATAATATGTTTTGATAATATCATAATGTAAAATGCAGACTTTTTTCATTACAAAGTAACGTAAATTAGCGATATCAATGTTACTTTAAAATACTAAAACTATTTCTTATATATTTATCTGGTAGTTTCATAATTTGATTGAAACAAATAAAATGAAATGGAGTAATTTAATTTTCAAGATAATACCCTCCATATCTTAAAATGGCGGTAATATAAGAAAAACGATATTAACTGAAATCATTTGAATCATGTAACTTTAACTTGGCACCAGAACGACGTTCACATCTCAGTTCTGTGATGACATATTTTGTATAAGCATAAATGAATGTATTCGCATGGTCGCCATATTGATTACGTCATTTCAGGGGGTTGCCCACCTGGGATATTTTAGGACTTTTGTGTGGAGTATCAGCGGAGTCCATAGAATGTGTTAAAATGAGAATTTGCTTTCTAATATTTTTTCCGTCTCCAACCGTAATTTTCCTATATTATTTGGATTTTGCATGCTCCTCCAATCTCCCAAAGAGCGATGAAAATCATGTTTCAAAAAGAGAGGTATAAGTGTGAAATTCGTTACTCTGACAAAATTATAGCTTTCTCTGGCTTCTTAGGAGGGCATACTTATCACTTGGAGATCTGTTTGTTAAAGTTTAGGGGGTATGGAGTTTCACATAATCCTAGCAAGAGCAGATTTGTACAAAGCGATATTAATATTCTGAGGATCATAATTGGGGACGGCTACGTAAAGCCAGATCCTACCAAAGTAGAAGTTATCTCGTCGGCAAAAGGACCAGAAAACACCCAGCAACTATGAGCTTTCATGGAATTAGCAAACTATTAAAATGATTTATCCCTAACTTTGCGGAATTATGTTTTCTTCTACCGACTCACTGAGGGGCGAATCAAAGAGATCAGAAGCCAAACTGTCATAGAACAAAGATGCAGTGTGAGCCCTCAACTTTATTAAGTGTGCTACAGTTAAAAATAGAGTAGGAACACCGCTAGATTATATACAACTGTATATTTAATAACATACGCTTTTAACCATTTATTTGGAGCTATTCTTATACTTAGAACGATAAGGGAAAGTAAAAGATGATTTTCGCTTACAGTAGCATGTTTAGCAATGCGCAAAAGGATTACAAAATTTCTGAAAGGGAGCTGTTTGCAATAGTAAAGGCTGTTTAATACTTACGCTACTACTCTTAAGCTGCGAACTTACACTGGGGACAGACCATCGACCCCTTAATATTTGTGGTCAACTAAGAACAAAGAGGAAAAGTTCATGTGTTGGGCGGTGATCCGCAAAGAGTTTTTCTTCTTTGTGGAGTACATTGGGGGCAACGAAACTGCTGTCAACATACCGAGTAGGCCGGTTATGATATTGCCACTAATTATGGGTATGGTATATAAACCTTAATACTAGGTATCTTATTATCAAACAAACCGATCGTAGTCTCAAAATTCTATTTAAGTATTAGGTTTTTTCAAGGCATGGCTCGAACAATATTATGAAAATTCTACTCGAGACGTATACGTGTAGCTTTTTATCTATAGAGACATCGAAACACCTGTAATAAAGTGCCCAATCTGTCTCAGGTTCGAAGGCGAAAGAGTCAATTTAGAAAACTGTAACTATACGGTCTAGCTGATCGATTAATAATGAAGAAAATTTTAATTTTTTGAGTGAACCTCGTATAAAAGCGCTCTCAAGAATTTTTCTCTCAGTTAACAGACGAATATGCATATATGTGTGTGTGTCGCGTCTGCGACGGAGATCTCGGTGATCGTCTCGTCCCCCCAAATAAGGTGCTAAAATTCAGCTCAGGAAACAAATGTCGTCTCTAAGAATTCCTACCTATGTGTTGTCATAGCTATTTTTAACTTTGACATCACCAGACTGCATCGTGAGTCGATCCGTTGCGTAGCAACGCGAGGAGATGGACAGAAAAGTTAAGTTAGTCTGACTGGTGTAACTAACAGGACCACAACGTACGACCACTTGGAGTCAAAAATAATGTTTTATTTTAACTAGTGCAAAATGTAGAAAAGTTTAAATAGTACGATGATGAACCAACGTAAATTATTTGGTGTGACGATGATAATGAAAATGTGGTCTTAAGAAGATAATCTGAAATCATAAAACATTCGCATATGATTGTTAATTTTAATGTCATCTCAACGATGAGAAGCGTCAGAACAGTGAAATACGTTCTATTCATCACAAAGAAGATAGAATGACAACAAGAGAATTCAACCCGTAACTTTCAGGACATTCCCCTGGAATCACCAAAAATGATTTTCCTTCAGCGCCAAAGTGAGTGAACAGTGACAATAAAATTGTGGAAACTAACAATGTAATAAAACAACCGGTCGCTCGCGACATCCGCGTCTACCGTGCCTACAATAATAATTAATGGGCCAAGTGTTAAAATTCTATAATCATATTCAATCTTTCATATCAAAGTGCCTAAATGTATCGTAATATGTGTTCTTGAAGTTTTAGTGTTGTTAATTAAAGTGAAAAGTGAAATCTTCAGTATTCTTTACCAAAATAATTATCATGATCTAAATTCACATTTGCTAGTTATAAGAAATAACATAATATACTTTTCTTTCAGCATAAACAACTAATGCCTATGTAACGTAATAATTTTCACATTATTAAATTACATCGGCATTGAGAATACAGTTGGAATCTGCTTTTGTGTCGATTTCCCAGAACGTTCTGACCCGAACTCTGAACCGTGTTGTCCAGCGGCTATATGGTCTGCTTTGGTGAACGATCCAACCTGTTATTAAGGCCTAAAGCAGACATCCAAAGTATAGTGGATCGAATCCCGGACCATAGTAAATGCACAAACCCTCCTTGGGAACCGCAGGACACGAACCACTTACTGTTAAAAAACAGGGTGCTTGTTTCGTCAAAATTTAATGATTTATGGATTTGCAATATTCAACAACCTTTTCCTATGACCTTTATAGAATCCAAATATATTTTTCTAGGAATAGATCACTTTTAAATGAGTAATAGCCGTCCTCTCTGCACCAATCCTCTGAGGAAGTTATGGGTCTTTAACGAAATAAGGGCGACCTTAGGGATGATTACTTATGGAAGGTTATAATTTTTAAAAAATGTTTGAAGATTTCTTTTTAAAAATTCAATCAGACATAACTTTGCTTCCCGTGAACATTATAAAACCTTCGAATCAGCAGAACGAGCGATAGGATGCAATTTCCGTTAGTTGGTCATGCTTAAAAAGTTTGTGAACCGACTGGAATTTTATACTCAAAGAAGCTGGGTATGTCAGGTTTTCTACTTTGAACAGCCTCAACTTGTGGCTCCGATAGACAACGCTTAGACCACCTTTCGTTGAAAAAAGAACAAAACCTGCTGACAGGCTTAAAAAAGAAAACGTTCCTCTGATGTAAAAAAATCTTCGTAAAGGGAGAAAGAGCAGCTCCCTATGATCTTTCACTTGGTGACCTGATTCTGATCTCTTGCCAGGTCTTTGCAGACGATTTCCTCGCAAGATGGACAACCGGATATGTTATTAAGGAAAACGTTTCACTAGCCACATACCCCGTATCAAATAGAAGGCGAAACCACAAAACAAACGGTGTCTCATAAAATTAGATACCTATAGCAGAGGTCTTTAGTATTAAACTCCTAAAAATCTTTTCCCTGATGATACATGGAGAATCTTATCAACATAGATTTGTCTTCAACTCATAAAGTAGAAATAAGCGACAGAATGAATTTTCAATGCATAATACTAACACGGAGGGTCCCGCAAGTTATCGCTAAAATCTGATTGCCACATAGCACATCTGATAGAGCATCATGAGAAATAAACATTAGCAAAATTTAAGGTGCTATGGACCAGAAGGATAGGAGCTAAGGGCCTTCAAAATTTGAATATCCAAAAAAATATATCATGGAATTGTGAACGTTTAAAGTAAATATTCTGAAAACCGTTAAAGCAATCAAATCAGAAGTTGCACAATATAATGAGAACAAAATGCCCTATCGAAAACTATAAAGAATGTTGCCATTTGTGAAGCAATGTTGCCAACTCAGCATAAAAATATTTTGTTGGAAATAGCACCACATACAAATGTGCACAGGTTTAAAATGCACTGTGATCACTATCATAACAGTGAAGTGTAATCGTACAGTGTTGCACGCTATTGGAGCTACGCGTGTAGAAAATGTACAACGGAGAAGTTTGATATGTGGCAACAGATGATAATAAACGAATCTGGGTCTCATACTATGAATTTAGTTTAAATGCATAACAGAGATGGTATAACATAGCAAATGCCAGCACTGCCACAAAATATTGATGCATTTGAAAAATGAAATTTTGTGATGCCGTTTTTAAGTCCTGTATCAGCTTCGAATCTATACCTAGGTATAGGAGTGTAAAGTGGGATCCGAATCCCTATGAAAGAGAAAGTTTACATTGAAATGTAGGGTGAAAAGTACAACAAAAACATGTCCGAGGCGGAATTGGAACCCGCGATGCCTAATATGTCGGTTGTCTAGCCTTCTAGACCACACAGCTATCCTGGCCGACAAAAAACGAAATGTGGTACTAATAAAATAATTATATTTCTAATGTGAACATGGTAATATTGTAGTGTACAAACATAATCATATGGTATGTAGGAGAGGAAGTAAAAGAATGTCACTTAACACGAAAGACATAAACCAAGAAATTACTCTTCCAAATATTGATAAGATAGTCGAGAACCACTTTACAAAAATAGAAAACACGTTTCTTTCCTCGCGTGCATCATTTTGTTATCGCGAGTTGTCTGTTTATTCATCGGAACTACCGAAGTATAATGCAAAATTCTCACTTGTTTCTACTCTTTGTTGACACATACCATATTTCTCTATAGTACATTTTCAGCACATGTAGCTCCAATAGTGTGTAACATTGTACGACTAGATTTCGCTGTTATGTTTAGTGAAAATAGTGCATTTTAAATCTGTGCAAATTTGTATATGGTGCTATTTCAAACAAAATATTTTTATGTTGAGTTGGCAACATTGCTTCACCTGTGGCAACACTGTTTTTGGTTTTCGATAGGGCATTTTGTTCTAGTTATATTGTACAACTTTTGTTTTGATTGCTCTAACGGTTTTCAAAATATTTACTTTAAACCTACATAATTCCATAATAAATATTTTTTGGATATTCAAATTCTGAAACCCCCTAGCTCCTATCCTTCTGGTCCATAGCACCTTAAATTTTGCAAATGTTTATTTCTCATGATGCTCTATCAGATGTGCTATGTGGCAGTCAGATTTTAGCTACAACTTGTGTAACCCTGCCGTGTAAGATCCAATTTTTGTCTAACGAATTTACCTGCTTTAGCCAAAAAGATTTGTAATTAGGTTACCCATGCTATAATAAAGAAAAATGACCAGTCAAAGATTTTTTTTGTTCTGTAAACTAACTAGTTCGAATCAAACCAAGTGAATTTTTATAAGCGCGTTTTTTACGCAAATATTGCACCGTCCAGCGAGGTCTTTGATTTTTCTCTTTATGTCAAGGCGCTTATGCACCCATTTTAAGAAGAACAGCATACTAGTTATAGAGAGATATAGAGAGAAGTTAGCTTCCTCATACCAAAACTCAAGATAACAGATTTTAAGGATCTTATCGTGTTAGCTAAGGCTTAATTCATTTATTCGTTGCTCTTTGCCCGCAGCTTCCAAACCTTTGGTGGGAACGTCTGTCCCATTTCCTTTGCTTTGCTTTCTATTGTATGCTACTGTCGTATTTCTGCATAGTGTCGTACTGTCGTAGAGAAGAAGCCTTCATGTTGGATTTCTAACGTTCTACATGTAAGCAAGAGCTTCATGATTTGTCCAAAGCAGGACTTTTTTCCATGTAGATACTTTTTAAATTATTCACTTGATTTTACTACCGTCAGCAACTTCTTATATAAGACACTGTAGTTTTTAAAGCCTAGTCGTTTATCTTGCTAATGCGTAAATCATTTTCTTTGCCATTCCCGTTTGCTGCCTAAGTATTGTTTCACAAGCGTAGACCGTAACGTTTGTTGTTGTAAGAAACAAGTTACAATAGTCAGATTCTATTCTGTTTCTTTGCTCCTCAAACTTTAGCTAACACGTTAAATACTGATGCTAAGTCCGTTATATCGCCTCTTTTACTGTTTTAATGTCCCCTTTTAAACTAGTTAAAAAAAGTAAGGTTTACTTTGCTAGTTATGTGAAACCCTGGAATTATTAACCAAGCCTAAACACACCAAATTCTTTATATTTCTAGTTTAAGAATGTTAAATAGTTATTTTTTTACTTGGTGCTAACTTAGCGTTACTAAGTTTTTTAAACTAAAATCTCTATGTTGTCTTTATAGAATTTATATTTCGTTGTTAAAAGGTAGACCTACTTTTAAATTCTTTTAAAAACTTTCACGAAATGTGTTGCATGATTTTTAGTAATTTTGAGAACACATAATATCTTTAAATGTAAGAACGAATTTTACAATCATATTATTTAATACAGAATTCATTATTCTTCAAAAAGTTGCGTGCCCGCATAGTCCAAGAGGTATCTTATTGAATTCATAAATTCGTTTTTTCTACCTAATTGCTACGTGTTGTATCGTATCTCATGCACTCATGGACTCATCACACCCTAATGACAGCGTTAATAAATTTTCATGAGTCAACACTATCATTTTTGGTAATACCAGTTTCATAATACATTGAAATCGCGTCTAACGTAAAAGAATCTTTAATAATCTAAAGTCGGCAATGAGCATTTCTACTTAAAAGCTGCGAATAGTTGTATATATTGTTAGTTTGTAACAATGAGAGACGACACACGACCAAAGAGCCCTTCGACGAAAAACGTCGAATGTCCTAAGGTAGTGTCAGCCAAAGGTGGCCATTTTCCACTGGGCTCGCTCGGGCTCGCGCTCACCTGTCTCAGCTGGGCTCGCACTCACTCGGGCTCGCGCTCATCTCTCTGGACTGGGCTCGCACTCACTCGCGCTCGCGCTCACCTGTCTCAGCTGGGCTCGCACTCACTCGGGCTCGCGCTCATCTCTCTGGACTGGGCTCGCACTCACTCGCGCTCGCGCTCACCAGTCTTAACTGGACTCGCGATCACTAGCACTCGCGATCACTTCTCCCAACTGGGCTCGCGCTCACTTGCGCTCGCACTCACTAATCTTATCTGGGCTCGCACTCACTCGGGCTCGCGCTCATCTCTCTCGACTGAGCTCGCACTCACTCGGGCTCGCGCTCATGTCTCTCGACTGGGCTCGCACTCACTCGCGCTCGCGCTCACTTCTCTCCAATAGGCTTGCGCTCACCCGGGCTCACGCTCACTTGCCTCAATTGGGCTCGCGGGTATATGATGGGTATAAAGAGGTATTAAAATCTAGACTTTGACTAGTAGTAGGCCTAATTCAGTAGAAAATAGAGCTATTAATGCTATACATCAGTTGTCAGATATAAAAATAAAATAATAAAGATGTTGCAGGGTTTAATGTATTAAACGTGGGCGGACTTTGAGGAACTTGAAATAAAATGCTCCAGATATTTAAATCTGGGCTTTGACTACTAGTAGGCCTAGTTCCTCAATAGAAAATAGGCTATATGACTAACGTCATATAGGAGTTAGCAGACATCAGAATAAAATATTAAGAGTGTCGCAGACTTCAAGTCTTAAGGCTGTCATCACACTTGCAGACCAATACTCATTAAATGAATCTCTTTCTTATTTACTAAGATCAAAACAACTTATGAACAAAAAAAATCTTAGTGTTAGTAAATACGAAAGAAACTTGTTTGAATGTTTGTCTGCAAGCACGACGGCAGCATTAAGAAGCAAAGCCTATCTGAGTATGATGATTTCGTAAAATTAAAAAAAAAATCACCAGTCCTGTTAGGAAGAAAATTCTATTATGTAAGTACTCATGCCTTATCATGAAATTATTTTAATGCAGTTGATGAATTGTCAGGCTTATAAGAAAAATTTGGTTCGAAAATTTCCAGGGCCAAAATTAGGCTTACTGTCGCCCATGCTTCACACATTAAACTTGCAACATCCCTATTTTATTCTGATATCTGATAACTGCTATACGACATTAGTAGCTCTACTTTCTACCGAGTTATTTGGCCTATTTGTAATTGTAGTCAAAAGCTAGATTTTAATATCCAGGGCATTTTATTACAAGTTCCTCAAGGACTGCCCACATTTAATACAACGCAACTCCGCAACGTCCTTATTATTTTTTTTATACTTGATAGATAAGTCATATAAGATAGTAGCTCCATTTTCTGCTTAGGAAGTAACTAACACCTGAATTTCAATATTCGGTGAATTTTATTACAAGTCCTTCAAGGAAACTTATGTTTGCTATCGGTGAGCTTTTG
This sequence comes from Thermobia domestica, assembly GCF_964235325.1. NCBI lineage: Eukaryota > Metazoa > Arthropoda > Insecta > Zygentoma > Lepismatidae > Thermobia > Thermobia domestica. Next base: position 140,157,302 of record NC_137464.1, read on the forward strand.
TCCATCACTGTAATATGAGACTGTCGGTGAGCTTATGTCCAACACCCACATTACGCATAGATATCTCTTGTTTTTAACTAACACAAAGATTCTTAGGTTTTAATTTTTTATTTATTTATATTTTTGTGAGAAGACAGCTTTAGAAGTAAAATTAGAAGTAGAAATTTAGAGAGACATTACAGGTATTCAACATTCGTGAAATTACAGAACTTATAATAACAGGAGCTAAACGTTTTCCGAAAATCTGCTAAACGTTTGGTAAAGGAAGTAACAGGATCTGATATCAGTGACTCTTAAGTGTTTGTTAAAACCATTTTATAATAAAACAGCTACCTCTGCGGAAGCTAAAAGCAAACCAAAAGGTAAAAGGGAACTTTCTCTTATCCCTTTATATCGGTTTGAATGTAACACAACGAAATGATAGTACTTCAGAGGGTATTGCAATGTCAATGGTCTCATAGGCTCCAGTAATACTTGCAGGAGTTCCGGCCTATCCTACAGGGATGTGCTAATCAAAGCACTAAAAATTAGAGATTTTTGAGAAATGTTGGTAGTGTATACCTCCAGAGCAATAACTTTTATATATAGAGAAAAGGAAAAGTAGAAAAATATTTTCTAAATTTTTTAAAATGTACTTTTAATCGGAGGGGGCTTGTAAGAGAAGTAACACCGATAAAAATTAAAAGACTTTTTGTTGCTTCAAACTGAAAGAAGAAAACTTCCCTACTATATTAATTGTTGTATACAACAATGAGGGCCGGACTTCAACGGATTGGACCGATTGTTCCCAGTTTTGTCCCGCGCTAGAGTGTAATCTACTATTCAGTGCCGTCTTAGCAGCATAATGTTCCCCTGTGGAAACCAGTTTGGCTCCTATGACTAAATTCTGCAAGTAATACATGCAATTAATACATTCTGCTCGCGGGTCCCTCTGCCAAGTGATCATCAGACTGTTAGATGGCTCTGTTACTCTTGGCTTGTGAAATGCTCACAATAACATATTGTAATACATGAACACTCATGTCCAAAATTATTGTCGCATGTCTATAAATATGTTGTTTTAGGAATATAATTTGATAACAAAAACGCCCGGTATTTCTTATAATGTTTGTATGTGTATAATCGGCAAAGACATGTCTGTGGCAAATTTCATGTCAAAAGAGCAGTAAATAATAACAATAACACGAAAATAAAACTTTCTTCATTTAGCAAAATTTTGTTTTATTCATTCTAATTTTCGTATTTATAATCCTTTCCCTATGAAATTTACCACAAATATACATTTCCCGATTATACACATAGTATCAGTATTAAAAGTACCCTGAAAAATCTTTATCAAATTATATTCTTACAAGAAGTTATAGATATGCGACAATCATTTTGGACATGAGTGTACATCCATGAACATAAACAAGGGAGCGTATAGCCTGTTCGCCTCTATCTAGAATTTGAGGGAGTGAATAGTTTGTATTAACAAACAAGCGATATTTTCTAAAGTTAATTCTGGAGTAGTTTCTTTATTTCTTTACGTTTCCAACTTCCGATGAAAAAATAGGCCTGTTAAGTGATATGACACCTCAATGAATACCAGGATGATATAGTCTTAATGCGATTTCTTTACTTGTTTTTCTGGAACCGGGAGTCTCACAATAGTGTTCCCATTCGGGCCTGCATCTTCTTTAAGTCAATTAGATTACTTTTTCCCCTTACTTTGAAGCAAGAAAACTTTAATTTTTTAACTTTGTGACTTCCCTCAGGAGCAACCACTACTTTTAATTATGTATTTGAAAGGATATTGTCCTGCTAAAATACATTAAATATGAATATTTCTTAATTTAGGCCAAGTTTAAGAGTATTAAAACTGAAAATTTGAAAGTATGCGTTAATTATAGCCTGTATTTTGTTAAAACAACACCAAAGAAAATTAGAAGTTAATGAAAGCTCAATAAAGATGTTTATGAATGAAATTTACGTCATAACATCAGTTTGAGTCAAGAAGTTATGTGTAATACTTTCGAAAATGGTATGCATATTGCGGTTCTAGTTTTCAATTCATCTGTACATTTCCTTATGTATATTAAAAGCCGGTTCTTTAGTGTCGTAACATAACGGAAAAATAGAACTTATATAAAATAAGGTAACATTAAGACCTGCGTTAAAAGAGGAAATGTAATTATGTCAATTTAGGAAGCTATCGTGAAATTTAGAACGTTTTGTCTTTGTTTGTTTGGAGCTTAATATTGTTTTTCATCAGTGAGGTTATATGAGATCTCGCTCGTCTGGAAGGTGAGAAAACTTACCACTTATTCACAGTGAGTCAATATGAATAAGTGCCTGGCAACCCTTAGATATTTCGTCAGGTATGTTCTAATCTTCACGGTAATAAGATTTGATAAATCCGCATTGAAAATATTTATTTATTTATTTATTTATCAACACAACAGGCATTACTGCCCAATTACAGTGTCTACATATGAACTTAAATACATAATGTTACAGTATAACATAAAACTTGAATACCTATATGTATATTGAACCTGATGCTTGAACACAGAATACTAAATGAAAATAATACATTTTTTTCTTTTACAAAACACTCAATACTAGTTTTTTCAATGAATTTTCTGAACAATGAAATATGTCTACATCTTCGTAATCTTTAATGATTTTATTGTATGTAGCACAAATCTCCATGTAGGTGACATATTCAGTGCATTTGTACGTGCCTTTCTGCAGTAGAATAGGCCATTATATCCCTTGCGTGTTGTGATGGATGGAACTTGTATCATTATTTTTGTACTTATGTCTATACAGTCTATTTTGTTATGCAAAAGTCTGTGCAAGAAAAGGAGATCGTTCAACGTCCGTCTTTGTTCAAGTGTCTGAAATGTAAAGTTATCAAGTAAATTGAACCACTGATTGGAAAAAGTGAATAAGTACAATTTTTTGCGATTTTAACCTGAGATAGCAGTTGTGTTCCTTTAAGATAGTTACATCGTTGAGTAGAAAATAGGAATGTTTGGGCAACTCTATATGACCAATGTAGAATACAGAATCTCTTACTGATTAGAAAAAGGGAATAACTACATTTCTTATTTCCTTCTTCCAGTCACTTCAGGACACCACCACAACTGTGAGACTATGTGTAAGTAGACTAAATTTATTCCATTTATCGAATAAGTAAAGTCATACGTTTTCTCACGTCTACTGTATGTCATGGTTTTGCACTTATTAATATTTACTTCAAGTCTATTGGTAGTACACCAGTTTAGTATATTAGTCAGGTCCTGTTGCAGAAATAGACAGTCATCTATAGATTTCACATTTGCAAATATTTTTAAATCATCTGCAAAGAGTAATTTGTGAGAGTTATGGATATAAAATGGCAGATCATTAATAAATAATAAAAACAAAAGAAGTCCAAGATTAGATCCTTGGGGGACTCAGGAATTTACACCAAAGCTTTCAGTTTTATATTCTTTATATAGAACGGATTGTCTACCTTCACTCAAGTACGAATTGAAAAAAGTTATCATAGGGTAACTAAAATTGAAAGTGGCAAGTTTCTGAATTAGTATGTCATGATCCACAGTAGGTATCAAGTGTTTAATGAAAATCCGTATATATTACATCTACCTGTCCATTATTATCTAAGGATGAAGTTATGAAATCTGAAATCATGGTGAGATTAGTTATCGTGGATCTCTTCTGTAGGAAGCCATGCTGATATATTGAGATTGAAGATTTAACATGATGCATGACCTGATCATAAATTACACTTAGTTTTCTATGTTATTTTTATTACCGGGTTTTGGGACTGGGCATATTATTGACTCTTTCCATACGTCCGGAAAAACATTTGTTCTTAGTGAGAGGTTAAATAAGCTATATAGCGGATATTTCAAAATATTACTACAACCCTTCAGAATATAAGGTGGTATATTATCAGACCCAATTGCCTTATTCGGTTTCAGTTTCTTTATTGCATTCTCAATATCTCTTGAACTAATCTCCATGATATGAAATAAGTTCTGATATTCCTCATGTAGGTATTTTTTCTCATGTGAGTGAATACTATTTTTAGTTGAGGAGGAGGATTTATTGTAAATGGACTGGAAGTGTTAAGCAAAAGCTTCCGCAATTTCATCATTTTTAGTCAGACTCCGTCCGTCATAGGTCACAGACTCAGAAGAAAGATGTCGTGATTTACTTTTAATGTAGGTCCAGAAGTGTTGTGGGTCTTCGGTTATATTATTTTCAGCGTTAAAGATAAAATCATTATGTGCTATTGCTATTTCACGCTTCACTTCTCTACGTAGTTTGCAGTACTCGTTATAATGATATTGGTGATTAGTCGTTCCCCTCCTCTTAAGCCATTTTATGCGATGTTGCCATTTAAGTTTTATTTTTTGTATTATACTGTTACTAAACCAGCAAGGGTACTTTTTTTTGCGTTGGCCTTTTCATGGTAATGCACTTCTCAAATATGTCATAAATTACTTTATAGAATTCTTCTACTGCTTTATTTGGATCCGTATATTCGTTTAGATATTGCCAATCTATTCTCGCTAACTCATTATAGAGATTATCATAATTTCCTTTCTTAAAATTGAAACCAAATATGTTTCTTTTGTTTTTTATTCTAGATGATTTAACATGCGGAAAATTATACAAATAAATGGGTGGTAATTATCTTTTTTAATTAATGGGTGTGGTTCTCTTATTACTGTTACATTGGAAAGATTACTTATTACTAAATCTAATGTTCTCCCTAAGCTATTTGTAACATTATTGAGTGATTCCATGTCATGATATAACATAAAATGATAGAGACTTTGGGATTTACTCGTTGACTGTAGAAAATCAAAGTTTGTTCCAGTTATTTCAGGCAAATTCATAACACCTACAAGGAGAATAGTGCTACCCATCGTACAATTACGTTCGATAAAATGAAAAAAAATATTCGTATAATGATAGATGTGAGTTTGGTTCAAAATACACAACACAGATATAAAGCGGTTTGTAATTAACCATAGTTTTCACTAGAATGCCTTCTGGGTTCTGGTCAGTAACAGTCACTTGACTCACTTCCAGGTTCTGTACTGCCAGCAACACCCCCCCTCCTTACTTTACCACTTGTATTATAGTCCCTATCTTTACGATACACTAGGTATCTGTTATCGAAATACTCTGAATCAAAATAATCGCAAGACAACCAGGTCTCTGTTATTGCTACGATATCATAATTGTTCAATAAAATGTTGCTGGAAAACTCACATGCTTTGTTCCTAAGTGATCTCGCATTCATATAATACATTAGAAAATTATCGTTTTTTGCGTTATCTACAACACACTTGCTGTCATTATTACATAACACATCACTGCACTCACTTTGAGAAGTTACCTTGTTGAAGGTCATTCTCCCTTGTTTGTCAAGGGATGCTTCTTCCTCCAGGGCGTGGTTGACCTCTCCCCCTTCGAGCTGCATTCATTGTTTGTCTTAAAGCTGGAAACTCTTCATCACTCACCCCCACAGGCTTTGCAGGTGACCACACACTACAAGAAGAACATGCAACTCCTGAATTTTTTGAAGCGTCTCCATTGTTTACACTCACTGAAGTTCAGTACACACACACCAACTGTATCATTTAGATTTTTGTCATCTGTGTTTCGTAGGTCCTCGATAGTATAAGATTTCCCATCAATATACAACTTATCGAATTGCATTCGCACCCTTTGTCCGCGTGCCTTGGCTTGAACCCGGTATTCATTGAGTTCTCTTCTAATGGCTCTAATACTATAGGAAAAATCCTGACTTATACGCACAGGTGTCCCCTTGGCACGATATGCATTTTTCAGTATGGCCTCTTTCCTTTTGTAGTATGCAAATTTAACAATGATCAGTCTATTTTTGCCCTTACCCATTCTGTGAGCTCGGTCTATATCAAGCGGGTTCAGTTCAATTTGGAGTCTGTTTTTAATAAAAGTCAAAGAACATCAAAATCGAGTTGTAACCAGGGGTAAAAATTGATCTGAAAAAATTGGGGAACGCATGACGTCATGTCATCCCTTGTGTCTATCTTTGTCCACTATATTTTTTTAGGAAGTGGAGGGACGCCATAGATATTTTTGGAAGTGGGAGATGACGTCCCCCGTGTTTTCCTTCACTTTTAACTCTGGTTGCAACAAACGACACGCCATCATTTCAGGGTACGGCAGCTTTCGAAAAAAGACTTTAATGAAAGGAGGTGTGTGTGTTTGTTATTTATTTATTTTTTTTTTTTTGGATGTTGAATTGTTATCTTCCATTTTTTTAATAGCCCATTGACTTATATGAGGAAGTATTTTTCTTTTAAATAGACGAGATTTTACTCATTCAATTTTACTAATTTCTTCTTCTGGCCTATTTAAGGGTTCCTTGCTTTAAAAATATTCAATGTAATATTGTTTTAGTTTTTATTTATATATATTAAAATTACATAATACGGGGTTACATTTCGCATATAATACATTTAAAGATCTCAAGAAGAAGTAGTCAGTACAATTAAATGGCTAAAATTCTTTGTTTCCTCATATAAATTAAAGGGCTGAATAACCATTATGATGCAAGTTATCAACATTCTTAAGAGCTACTCTTGTTTATTGGGATTTAAAGAAGCTATAATCAAATAATACATAATTATTTCGCTCGACTTTTCTATGAACGCACAGCTTCATTAGTTGTTAGTAAATAAATTTCCTACTTCGCAAGGTCAAGTAGTTTCCTTATTCTATGATCTCGCACACACACACACACACACACACACACACACACACACACACACACACACACACACACACACACACACACACACACACACACACACAAAAAAAGCTTGGGTCATGTAAGTTGTTACTAAAACAACAAAAACAAATACCATCCTCTCATAATAGCCATGAAAAAGTCAGTTCTATATCGAAAGGTGTTTGAAGTCCTCTGGACAATAAAATGACAGCTCAGACCTCAAGAATGTGATTTTTCATTTTGTAAAGTTGTTTAATTCTTCCTTTACAATTCTGCACATGGAATGAATTTCCTATTTTTTTGACTCTGAAGCAAATTAGCCCACGTGAGTGTGAAGTGAGCGCGGGCTCGCACTCAACTGAGCTCGCACTCACTCGGGCTCGCGCTCATCTCTCTGGACTGGGCTCGCACTCACTCGCGCTCGCGCTCACTCGTGCTCGCACTCACTAATCTTATCTGGGCTCGCACTCACTCGAGCTCACGATCACTTCTCCCAACTGAGCTCGCGCTCACTCGGGCTCGCGATCACTTCTCTGAACTGGGCTCGCGCTCATTCGCACTCGCGCTCATTTCTCTTAACTGGGCTCGCGATCACTCGGGCTCGCGATCACTTCTGTTAACTGAGCTCGCGCTCACTCGGGCTCGCACTCACTTCTCTCGATTGGGTTCGCGCTCACTGGGGCTCGCGCTCAGTAATCTCAAGTGGCTCGGGCTCACTCGGGCTCGCGCACACTTATTTTATTGGGGCTCGGGCTCAATCGGGCTCGCGCTCAATTATTGAGCCCGAGCCCGGTTGAGCGTGAGTGCCGAGCTCACGAGCGTCGGGCTCGCGAGTTTGGACACCTATGGTGCCAGCTACGCATACAGACAGTGAGCCACCTTTACCACCTGATAATTCCTCGCCTGCTTCTTCTACTCTACCCTCCAATGCGGCTCCGCTTTTTGCTTAGTTGTCTAGCGTAGAAGCTGGACAGGGAGATTGGCTTTGAAAGCCTTAAGAGCAGTTCGGGTTGGCTGTGGAGGGATGCTGGGGCTTGGGTGGAAGAGGAGCGTTTATTTCTTATGTAGCAAGTTGTCACTAACTATGCCCGAAAATGAGTTCAGATTGCTTGCACGGCATTTCCTGCTGTTAGATGACGCTACGCGACGTATGCAACGTGGACCCTCAAGGGTGTTCACGATCAACGTAAAACAACTGACAGTGTGGTTGATCAGGCTACGCTCTATGTACGGGCTCGTGAAGTATTCTTGAGGCGACTGAGGGAGATCTCACGTAAGCCCGTTGGGGAAGCGGAAATGACGCCCAAGTACGAACCGATAAGATTGATCTTGTAGTCTTAGCTGCTCTCAATAGAGTCGTTTCTGTATATGTCGATGAGAAACACACATGCAATATGGAGGAAGTTGCATGCACTCTCCAGGCCTCCTAGGGCGCTTACTAGGAGCTTACAGTGAGGGTAAAGAGCCAAGCTCCCGCGTCGCGAGTATACAACGGAAACGTGATATACTCGGGGCTAAAACATACCGTAACTTACTCCTCCACGGTGTGCTAAATTTTTGCATGATGCGGCCTTTTGTGCGTTCGAATCTGGAATAAAGAATATTGCTTCGAATACTTCATTGACTGAATTTAGTTCTCTCTTTCTTTCTTTTTTACAGAAGCTCCAGTTTCTTTTGATGCCGACTGGGGAAACAATGAGCCCACGAACAACAACTTGAAGGGAATCGCCACTCTTTGTTGCAAGCGCGGATATTATTTCTGATAGCACGCTACCACCTTTGTTCGCATTAATTGTTACAATCCCAAAGTTCGCCGACTTTCGGTTAAGCTACTTATTAAATCAACCTGAATCTTAAGTCAATGTTATTGTTGAACATGATATCACGCTACGCAGACATTTCAATAAAAAAAACGACACTCCTAATCGAGAATGAGCATTTATAATTTGAAATTTTTTTTATCTAAAATTACAAAAAAGGCAAAAAAGCATTTACACATCCAAAAGTTGTTGAAGCTATTAAAAGGTAAAATAGGCAAAACAAAAAAACTTCAGTACAGGCTCGCAAAAACACAAAATGAATTTTCCTTTTAAAAAATAGATACAGGCATCTTTAAAAGAAAGGCATTTTGCTAAAGTTCCGGGCTCTACACATTACATTCAGCTCATCTTCTTCAAGAGCTTCAGATAACGCAAGTTCTTCAAGTACGCGCAAGACACATAGTTCATCGCTAATGGAAGACCGGGAAGCCAGGATTGTAGCTCTTGTGGCCCCACAGGTAATAGTGGTAACTCGAGTTCATCTGGAAGTGCTAGGGCGACAAGCTCTACTTTTGGTCAAAGACCAGCAACTGGTGCAACCGTCAATGCTTCAAGACCTTCAGCTAACCAAAGTTCATCAAGCAGTCACATGACACGTAGCTCATCGCCGAATGGAAGACCAGGAAGCTAGGTATCTAGCTCTGGCATCTGTACCGGTACTAGTGATAACTCAGGCTCATATGGTGTGCTAGGGCGACAGGGTCTGCTCTCGGTCGAAGCCCAGGAACTGGTGCAAACTTGAAGACTTCGTCAAGTGCTTCAGCTAATGCGAGCAAATCGAGCACTCACAGAACACTATCTCATCGCCAAATGGAATAACAGGGCTCTACCCATAGTGTCTCCGCAGATACAGCGGCAAAGACCGGTAGGAAATTATACGGTATCAGAAAAGTGAATGAATGCATCTGACATGTTCCGACAAATGCGATTTCGTCTAGCAAATCAAGGAAGCTAGGGTTGTAGTCCTAGTGGCTCCACAGATACCGCTGGAAATTCAGTCTCATCTTGCAGTGCTAAGGCATCTCGCCCTACCCCGGTAAAAAACCAGGAACTGGTACAAACGTTAATCCTTCTGCTAACACTTCGAGGATGCGAGCTCATCTGGCAATTCTATGGTACCTGACTCGTTACAAATAGATAGAGCAAGAAGAAAGCGGTTTAGCTCTGGCAGCTCTACGGCAACTCGAGCTCATCTGGCACTGCCACTACTCCCGGTCAAAGACCAAGAACTGATACAAACGTGAATGCTTCTGCTAAGGTTCAGCGAATGCGAGCGAATCTGACAATCTTAAGATACCTGACCCATCTCCAACTGGAACATCCGGAAGCCGAAATCCTGGCTCCAGTTTCCATGCTGGTTCGGCTGAAAATGCTTCTGCTGCTTTAACAGGTATCCGATCGGCTGGCAATCCCGGAGCCAACTTAGGTAGCCCCACAACAAATCCAATGGTACCACGAGGACCTACCGGACCAGGGAGTTAATGTAGTTCTGCTTCTGCCACGGTCTCAACGAATGAAATAATCGATCAAAGTGGTACAAACAAATCAGGGACCCAGGAAATGAGAGACAGGGACACCTACATCGATGTCAGGAAGTAGGCCATGTTCTCAAATGCAGCACGGCAGAAACGGAGTCGGTAGTGGGCTTTCCCACAACTGGTAGGAATGATGGAGATATGGGCAATACTGGAGCTGGAAGATTATCTGGATCTATGTCTGTCTCCAACTTTGCAAATGGCGGCTTAGGCAGCACAAGAGCTTAACCAAGAGGAGTGGCTTGAAATTCGTGAGGCGCGAGCATGGGTGGTGTGTCAATTACTAGCGCAAGAGGTTATGCAACTTGTTTTTCTGCGAATTCCAGTGCTTCTGCGCTTGCCAAAATGTGAGCTATCACTTTCACCTTCAAAACGGCGGAATAGCAAGCATAACATCAGACATAACATACCCACAACCGGGAGAAAACATTTTTTGGGATAAAATTTTCCAAAATCTTTCGAATCAAACAAAAAGTCATGGGTTATCTACCTCAAGGTAACTCATCTTATTTGGAGCTCAAGAACTTTCAAATGTGTAAATAAAACAATTTTACAAATTTGTGTTGATTTTTAAGCTTTTCTGTCATTCTTCAAGATTACCATTACCTAGATTACCTTATCTTCTTGTAAGATACAAAAATCAGGTCTTGAAAAAGAATCAGTTATGATCGCAATAAGCATATTAGACTTACTATAGTAGGAGTATCACAAGAAGGTGCAGAACAATGAGGATTATGAATGATGAAGATATACTATCATTTCAAACCACTAAGACATACTAGCCAAGACGCTCATTTGTAGAACAAATATATATATGCACTTAGTAAGACGGTGTAAGACAAGGCACATTTGTAAGGGGTCACCTTGGTTCGTAATTAATCTTCTAAATAACTCAACGCGTTTTATCACTTTCTTAACTGGTTTTTAATATTTGACTATGAAAAGTATATATTATTAACTTTTGTGCACATATAACAAAATATATGGACCTTCACACACACACTTCTTTACTCGTCAATATGTCTACGTATATATACAATTATTTATATCGTTGCTATAGTAACAACAACTCTTATTTTAGTTACCGTTTACAAAACAATTATCTCTAAATCTCTATATATCTTTCTTTCTCTTTTATACATTATAATGTTCACATAATTCGCCTCTGATCCCTTTCTGAAAATAGGTACAGATTGCCAATGATACATACAACGTTATAGTTGTAGATGTCGCCTCGAACGGGACTTCCATAATAGATTTACTATGAAGGAAATAACCCTGGGTTAGATATCATGAAACATTTATCTTTTGAATAGCCCTCATATATATATCACCTTTAATATACATACATAATTAACTTTTCCATTTATATATAGTATACTATAACATAACATATATTTATATTTGTCAAAATATCTCGACAATAATAACGACGAATCATTATAATTAAGGCTATTCAGGAATTAAACCTAACTAGTAGTTTCCTTATAGGGTACAAAATTAACTATTCCTCCACATATAAACAACACTCTTTACAAACAAAGATCTTCATACTATTAAATATTGATAGGATCAGTCAACAAAGTTGGAATATATAAACGCAATGATGGTCATCATAACACATTAATAAGTTTTGAAAAATCAAGAGATTCGATATTCATTACTCTTATTCTTTCCATATAATAAATTGTATCTATTTCATATATCTGTCATTACTTTCATAAGTTTACATTAAAATTACGATCTTTTATTTTTAAATATTCATAATATTCATATTAAATCCGAATGAAATAAAAACACGGAAACAATAGTAGCTTCTTACAAGAAAGCTCTTAAATAATTTCTTATCAAGAAACACAAATCAACATTTTCTCAGTTAATGCTATGAAAGGAAATTGCAACACAACTATAAGGAATAAATTCAACAATATTTTAAGTTAACTGCCAATAATTAACTTGCTTTTCAACGTACATTTTAATAATAGATTGAATGAAGAACACATTAACCATAGACGTAAGCAAAGGTCAATTTAGTACAAATCCGTCGGACGCCTTTTTGTCAATTCAAGTTACTTGACCAATGCATTTGTTTGAGTTGCATTGAGAGTCACAAACATGAAAACAATATGTCACGTTAGTTGCATCTATAGTTCTTTGCTTCTTATTTTGAGGATTGTCGTCATCTCCGGTATTTCTATGTAATCTCCGTTGAACGATATTAGACCTTGTACTTACATGTTTCCCAGGCAAACGTAACCGTACTTCACTAGAGTTAAGTCGAGTCACACCATTACAATCACATTTACCGTCACTACTAATGTTAGTTTCGGTTATGATACCGGTATCACATTCATTATCGTCGATAACACTAGGTTTAGTTCTCCTTCGTTTCCCTGAAGGTGAAATATCATGTCTTCTAATAGATCGGGATTCGTCCTTTACGTGGCATCCACGGTGGTCTTTTCTACCACGGTTTCCTTTTCTTCTGTAACCAGCCTTGGTAACATTATCGGCATACATGGATCTAACATCACCTTTTACATTGGGATCACACTTTAGTCTCCCATGGCCACTTCGAACTTGGTTACGAAGATTAGTTTGATGTAAACTATTACTGCATTGAAACATTGATGTATTTTCTAACCTTTGCAGCATCATATTTGCATGATGGAAACCAACACACTGTATCACATGCTGTGAAAGCATCATCGGATAGTTCACTGACATCATACCGGTCTTTTCGTTGAATGCACAATTCAACGAATTTAATTCATTTGACCACTCCATACAAGCACTGTTGAAAACACACGTCTTCTTTCTACATCTCATGAATATCGGAATCAAGTTATTTCTTGCTAGCGGGTAGCGCAAACAGTTAATAGCGTTTTCTAGATAAGGATAATCATAACTTTTCACATACTGATACATACCAGAGTCTTCGCTACAAACAATATCAGTAAAGCAATCCAAAACATTCAAACTAAGAGAGAAGTTGGGATAATCCAATCTAACCAATACAGCAGTATGCTTATATGAACCTTCGGCTAATCCTATTCCAAGTTCCTGCATTTGATCCTGCTTACCATCATTGCACGGCTGAAGTTGATCTCGCTTCTTATCAACGCTTTGCAGCAATTTATCTTACTTCTGGTCCCAGTTTTCCAGTTTCTGGATCAGCTTCGCATGATGTTCATTGATACTTTGGTTAATCTTTGCAAAATGTTCATCAATACTTTGGTTAAAATTTGCAAAATGTTCATTCATACGTTGACTAAATTTTGCTTGGTCCTGACTCTGTTTCTGATTTGTCGGGACAATTCTATCACTAAGTCCATTATATTATTTGGAGAATTCATGTCACTCGCTTCTACTTTCCTTCAAAACGAGACAAATATCTCCTGGGTTTCGGCACCAATTTTTGTAAGGGGTCACCTTGGTTCGTAATTAATCTTCAAAAATAACTCAACGCGTTTTATCACTTTCTTAACTGGTTTTTAATATTTGACCATGAAAAGTATATATTATTAACTTTTCTGCACATATAACAAAATATATGGACCTTCATACACACACTTCTTTACTTGTCAACATGTCTACGTATATATACAATTATTTATATCGTTGCTATAGTAACAACAACTCTTATTTTAGTTACCGTTTACAAAACAATTATCTCTAAATCTCTCTATATATTTTTTTCTCTTTTATACATTATAATGTTCACATAATTCGCCTCTGATCCCTTTCTGAAATTAGGCACAGATTGCCAATGATACATACAACGTTATCGTTGTACATTCATTTTTACTTGAAAAGGTCGAGACAATGTATAACGAAATACTATATTTACTCAAATTTACTCGAAACATTTTAATTATGCTGATCCGAGTCACCTATGCCTGAACATTTAACCTTTTGACGTGCATAATCGTAACTCTGATACGCATTTTTCCTTTTATTTGGCTTCTTCGCCTTCCTTTTCTTTAGCGCTATAGCTTCACCTTTTTCTTTCCTGGAGCGTTGAAAAGATAATGAAAACTAGGAACTTTCATAGCATCCCACAGTTCTCTCTTTTGTCTACTGGGATAATGTTCATATCGTAAAATACAATCTCTGATCCAACCATATCTTTCGCCTCTACTACTTCGCAAAAAGGGAAGTAAGTCTACGTCAAATTGTATTCTTGGATTGTTGTTAAGACTTTCGAGTAGTCTGAGATTTACTGCTATCTTTACTCCATTCTAACTCCCAAGTTCTTGTACGCAAGTTTGAATGTCCGTACTGGGTACCGGCTTTCTCAGATAAATAATTAATTATTGAAACTACAGTATTTAATTATGTTTTCTAAAATACCTCCTCCAGTTCGCTTTCAGGTGGCAACGTATCAACAACTGACGAAACGTTGCCACGTTGGACCGCAATGGATATACATTGAATTAAGAAGGATTCTGAACGAACTTCTCCAGAAACGATAGATATGCTTCTGACTACCCGTCTGATAAAATCAAGGCTTCTACAACTCCATGCCCCACTGGACTCGATGGTTATTGGGGCAAAAATAATTTTATCGAGATTATTGTATTTCCTTTCCTTTTTTGCCTCTCTACGTATAACAACTTCTCCAGCATTCACAACAGTTAATGGGAAACTTGAATTAGCAAATGTGTCCGAATATGTAAAATCCCTTACTAGTGATTTGCCTCTCATCCAAGGTATTAATGTCATGCCGTCAGGTCGTTTACCATCGAAACGACAACAGCCTGATGGTTCACGAATCGATGGAATTTCAGCTGTCGTGAGGGCTAGCAAAATGATGTCATTAACAGATGAATGTTTGGTGTTTCCGCCAATGCCCTTCATGGATGAGAGGCCATGCAAGCCGCGTTGGGTAACTTGATACCCGCAAGCTGGATAGCGACGTGGCTCGCAAAATGTCGATCCTAGTTTTAAGACTACTGCGATTTTATAGACATGTTTTATTAGACATGTAAAAACCTAATTGGAAGGGGGAAGATAACGCATTTAACCATGCCCCAGCATGTGGGGATTGTAAAGAAACCATCCTGTGGTCGTTGATGTAACTCGCATTCCAGGATGCTTCTTCACAAATTAGAGAGATAAAAATAAAAAAGAAAAAACAATAAAATAAAATGTAAATAAGGTTGTCAATAATTGGAAAATACGTAAATGAAAGGTCTGTTGAAAGTCTTTTAGTCGCTCTGTAATAAAAAAAATAATAATGATTAATTTTTCTACTTTTAAAATAGGTGTTAAAAAAAGAATAGAAAGTGAAGAGTGCCAATATATGAGACGATTCGGTAGTTCGCGTGAGTCGGTGTAGGTGCGGTTCCCTCCCCTCCAAGCCTTACTCCTCGATACGCAAACTGGTTGCTTTGTCTTAACGCTTTGTTCCTGGCGTGAGGAAGGTTTTCCGCTCTGTCTGTTCCTGTTGGAGTTGTTGTGTCCAGCCTTTTTCTTCGTCGTAGAAAATGAATGTATTGTGTATCAAGTGAGTATCGAGCAAAAATAGTTTGAATGCGGAAACTTATGTTACTATAGTTTTCTCGGTTTTGTATTTAAGGCACGAATTTCGTAACCTTCTTCCAAAGAATGAACTAAGGAAAGTTCTAAGAGGTTATGCCTCAAATGTAAAAAATAACTTGTTATATTAGTCAACATATTGGTAACTAGCTTTTAAATTATAGCCAGTATTTTATTGTACATGAATGTAAGACTAGTGAATTGATGATTGAATGCTTATTTCTTATAAGCTTAATAGAACAGAGTTATAGTGCCTTTTAATATGTGTAGTTGGCCAGTTACACTAGCTGCTGCAGGTATTTTTCTTTAAAGGTGACACATAAAAATAAGGCTAGTGCAGTGGTAGCATGCTGGTTCCTTTTTTGTTCAGAGTAATAATCATACGATTTATTTATGACAATAAGATCTGTACTTAATGAGGCAGTAGATATTTTGGCTGCTATCCTATGAATAGTATAGCTCATGTTTCCGAATCAGTAGTGGTTTGGTGGCAACATCCTTGGTTTAATAAGGAAAAGTAAACTGAGCCTAAATCTATGATTAAGTTATCTATGGACAGTATTAGAATTGTGAATAAGATAGGCAAAATAATTTCTGCAAAAGAACAAAATTTCTCGTTCACCTAGTTTTTGATGGTGGTATGCCAATGTGGGAGAAAGGAGCATACAATACAAAAGACGTGTGCTACGTACCCTTTAAAACTTGTTCTGAGGCCGATTGGACTACAGTAGATAACGATAAATTTTGTTATCTGAAGATTCGCACCGTAGCTCAGTGATTGCATGCTTTGGCGTTTTATTGAAAGCCAATTCTGGTTATTATAACCTATGAACTTGTGGTCCTTTATGAACTTGTGGTTTCTTTGGCCAACTAAATTGCGAAGATTTTTGAGCAAATTCTTCTCGGGCTCTTGATCTACTTCTGCAGTCCCCCCTAAAAAAATAGGTTACAGTTGTTATAAGGCATTCAAACTGAATTTTCTCGATTGGCGTGAGTGTTGAATGAAGTCAGACAACAACTTACGGATATGGTTAAGCAGCAAAGAGGAGGTAAAGGGTGGAAATAAGTAATTTTTAATAAGGTGAGTGAACATTTTTGTTCTAGTTAATAGTGACTGTTGCGTCAAACTTTGTGTGTGTGAAAGGTTGTCGGATAGGATCGTTGTTCTGCTCTGCTTTGCATACGAAAGATTTTGCTTTTCCAATTTACTTTTTGTTGATTTGTTTCCCTCCCACATTTTCATTCTATAATTTTTAAATTGGATTTCTGCTTTGTAATTTTCTTGGTTCATGATCCACATTATTCTTTCGAATTCCGTTCTTGCAGAATCGAGAATTATATTTGCTTTCCTCCTACATTATCATTAGAATTTTTTTTGGATAATCCGATTGGATTTATTTTTGAAAAATAATTCGACGACCCAAGTTCAATATTTCTCTTTGATGTATTCTTTATTAATTTTTTATATTATTTATATTATTAAGTGTATTATTAATTATTCAAATATTGTGAGTTACTGTACAATGAGTAGTTGAGAATTACTATATATATATATATATATATATATATATATATATATATATATATATATATATATATATATATATATATATATATATAGGGTGTCCAAATGAAATAAACCGATTATTATCTGCCTTGAGAATTGTTAGATTGGAGAAGCCTTTGAAAGGTACAAATTTCAGAATTAGTCGTGATATCTTATTAGCATTGAAATTAATTGTTTAATAAACTAAATTTCAATAATTTATGTCAAAATTGAAGAAATTTAGAATTGTATTTGAATTTGAATCAGAGCTTAGACTTTGATAATTTGACGATTTAAAATACGACTTAATAAATTTGAAAAGAGGATTGGATCGTTCTTTCTTTTAACTATTAAATTCATTATTCAGATATTTATAGAAAATATATATATTTATAATCAGATCTCGGCTTTATTTGCTTTAATAATCGCGGATATATTCATATATATATTTTTTCATTAGTTTTTTATTGTTTTTGGTATATAAAGTGTATATGCATCATTCAAACGCTTTGGTACATATACACTACCCTGAATTTGTAATAAAATTGTTATTCAAAATTGAAATTTGTCATTTCATATATATTTGTATATATATATATATATATATAAAGTTTTTTCTTAACAGAAGTATTGGATGGTTCCATATGAGTATTAACAAATTTGAATAGATAGAAGCGTTGAGATCCTTCATCACTAGTTCCGTCTTCTAGGGAATTACTGGGCGGAGCTCAGAATTAATTCATTTATATTTTATATTTATTCTGAATTCTCTCCGGTTCTAGCCCAGGGGGACAGGAGCGTTACATTAGTAAGCAAAGCGTTAAGACCCAGCTTTAATTTTTTTAATAAAAAATATAGAAAGAAAGAGAAAAATCTTTATATTGTGAATTATGTTTTGGTTAGACTATATAAAAAAAATTAATTTGGTTGGTTGGATATCAGCTACTTACCCTTTTTGTATATAATTTATTTGAGAGTTCTTAAATCATTATAAAGCAGAATAACTTAAAAGAATAAAATTTCCTGGCTTTTGAATCTGATTGTCTGCGACATGCGCTTGATCGATTTCCATTATTTGTGTAGACGTAGTGTAGTTAGAATCTAGTATATTTTTGAATTAATTTTTTTGAATATTGTTTAAATATTTGGTTTGTTTGTTTGATTTCAATATGAGTTCTAATAGAGACTACATTAGTATTAACATACCAGAGATGGATTATGTGACTGTAGATGCAACCGTTCAGAGTGGTTCAGAAAGATTTTCAAATTTTGGTAATGTGAACATGAGTTTAACACTTCCATGTAGGGAAAGTTTTGATGTAAGGCATTTTCCACAAAATTTTCCCAATCCTTTGGGCGAAGCTTCGCAGGCTTCCAGTATTTCATATGGTTTTAGCCGAATGGCAAATGCGTCTAATGTTCAACCAATGATATCGGATCAGCATCATGTTTCTTTTGCGGAACCTTTTCATAATAACAGATATTCAGGTGTTCCCTTTGAGCGAAGTGTAAACTCTAATGAGAGAGTTGACAATAGATATATTAATTTAGGGAATTTTTATCGTAGGGTAACCCAGATTAGAAATTCAACGCCTAGGGTTGACTGTAATAATTTATACAGGTGAAATGTCGGTGATCGTACTAATGTTAGAGATTCTAGTAGTAATAATGAAATGCTTTTAGATCCACATCGTTTGAAAAAAAACCTGGAACAAAAACTAATTGTAAAGTATACTCATGCGAGTTCGGTGAAATTTCTTGAAGAATTATTTTGTGATTTAAAGAAAATAGATGGTAAATGTAGCTTAAAGATTTTTGAACTTTTGTTTAAGATAGAAGAAACTTTGATGGATCATAGTTATTCTTTTGGGATGATTTTATCTATATTAATGACAAAGTGTGAAGGTCCTGTATTGAGAGTAGTGACCGATGCAATGAGCCAAAATTTAGGTTGGGATACCTTTAGACAAATTATGTTTAGTAAATTTGTAACGCCTATAATCGCTCACATGCTAATTAGCGAAAGGGTTTAGAGAAAGCAAAGGCTAAATGAATATGTAGATAACTATGTGAAATCAACGATGAACGCGATGAAAATTTTGGGATTAACTTATGACGAATCTCAATTAGTCAAAATCATGTTAGATGGGATGAACCCTAGTGTGAAATTTAAAATGCTGAACTATTATCTTCCTTCTACTAGAATAGAATTGTTAAACATTTCTGAAAACTTTGTTCAAAGACATCGGGAAGAAGTAGAGTATAATAAACTAGTTGGAACTTCTAAGGGAAAACAATTTTCAGCATTAACCAGTAAGGGATCAGAACTTAAGAATGCTTTTGGAAATACTAAGGAATCAGGATATGTTAATCGTAATTCTAAATCGGGCTTAATGAACGCAGCATGTAGGGATTCGTTATTTCGAAGGAGTAATTTTAAATCTAACGATCGTCCGGTTGAGAAAAATAAACAAAGTTTTAAGAAAATTCCTTCGGAGTTGGACGGCATGGTGGCAACCTTTGTGTCCGGGAAAGTTAATGACGTTTTTGCTAACATCTGTGTTGACGGTGGTTCTAGTTTCAATCTAGTGGCGAAAGATTTGGTGCAACGCTGTAAAGTGGAACGATTTATTCACGAAGTTGATGAGAGGTTAGTGAATGCTACTTCGGGGCATGAATTCGTTACGAACGAAGAAATCGTTTTGAACGTTAATTTATCTGGATTTTTCCACGTAATAACTTTTCGAGTAGTGTCCAAGTTGCCATGTGATTGCTTACTGGCATGCCTTTTCTTCAATCCAATCAAGTAGTTTTGGACTATCATAACCAAATTATGATTTTAAATCAGGGTAAGAAAGAGTTCGGCTTTTCTTTCAGCAATATTCTGCTGGAAGAAATGAAAGTAGATTAAGGTCTGGAGTTTGGGCTAACCAGCAAAGATCTCAAGACAAGAAATTAAGGATGAATCAGAATGACAAACAAGGTGAATTTGGACAAACATCTTTATATTTTCGAGCCGATATTAATTCGTCGGGATGGTCAAGCAAAGGAGTGCAATGTGATTTCGACTTAAATCATCTAGAGGAGCAACTTTTAACGATTAACGTGCCAAGTTCAGAACAGCTTCTGGAACTTAGGAATTTAATTGAGTGTTCACCATCTCACAGTGATAGACGTAATTCCGCTCTTTCATTTGAGAATCAGAATGAGACTTTGAATACTTCCGGTGCTCAATCCGAGATGGAAAAGAAGATTGATGATAAGGAAATCATTGGGAATAGTGGAAAAGCATATCCATCGGTGGACTTGGCCATGGTGTCAGCAATCAACTTCGATTCCCTGGAGTCGAAGGATGATGTTATCTTTCGAAATGAATCGGTACTGGGAGAAGAATTTACTAAATCTTCAACAAATAAACCTTTACCACAGAGGAAAAGAAAGAAGAAGAATAGAACCAAAAGGGCTACAAAGGACTGCATCATTGTCGGTGTCAAAGAAGATACTAACGATGGGTCTAAGACTTCAGAGAAGATACAGAATGGAAATGAAATGAAGAAACCGATTACGAGTTGGAAAGACAGTGAATCCGAAGCCTCCGACGTAGAAATTGAATTAGCCGAAAAGTTTCATTCGTTGGTGAATAAGAATAAAAAGTATTTTAGTGAAACTGTGCTTCGAAAACAAACCAAACCGAGACGATCAAAGCAGGTGAAAAACCAAGATGAAATACAGTGAAAATCCATAATTTTGATGAAACTTGGAAATATCGAGACCCAAGTGTTATATCGTTCATAGACTCGATCACAAAGGAATATGATGATGTGATCTGTGAAAGGGTAGGATGCATAAAGAACTATTATGGTCATTTATATTTGTCAGAAGAAAAACCTTTCAAACCGACTCCTTTCCCAATACCAAGAAATAAGAAAATTTTTGATGAGCAAATACAAGAGTTGATAACTCAGGGTATCTTAACAGAAGTTGATCATTCTAACTACGCTAGTAGTTGTTTCCTAGTTAGGAATAAAAATGACACCTATCGCATAGTTGGGAATTTTGTGAAAGCGAATGACCTAATAGTAAATGATCCTTTTCCATCGCCTAATTTGGAAGACTTTCTAACTGGTTTAGCTGATAAACAATATCATACGAAGCTGGATTTACGGAAAGCATATTCTCAAATCCAGTTAGATAAGAGCTCAAGGGACATAACTACGATCGTGACACCAAAGGGTCTATATCAATTTAATAGAGTTCCAGTAGGAATAGAGACTGGGAGTAATATACTTTCAAGGGTAATGAATAAAATACTTGGAGATCTAGAAATAGAGGGAGTTAAATGTTATTTTGATGTTTTAATCTCTTCATCAAATTTAGAAACTCACAAGAACACTATCAGGAAAGTAATGGAACGTTTTCGTAAATATAACGTAACCATTTCTCCTGATAAGTGTATGTTTATTTATAAAAGGATTAAGTATTTAGGTTACCTAATATCAGGAGATCAAATGGAGATCGATCCTTCTCGAGTTGCAGCAGTTAGAAATATTCCGCCTCCGAGAAACAGACGGGGTCTAATGAGGATTCTCGGATTCTTTAGTTATTACTCGAAGTTCGCATCTGAGATGCAGGAACTAATGGGTCCACTGAGCGAGTTGAAGTCCACTAACTCGAAATTTGTATGGACTCAGGATCATCAAAGAATCCTGAATAAGCTTAAGGATATTTTGATTAATAACGTTGTATTGAAGGTTCCCGATCTCAACAAAAGGTTCACCGTCAACGTGGACGGTTCTGGAAAAAGTGTGGCCGGCTGTCTGTCTCAAATGAATAGTCTTGTGGATATGCAACCCGTAGCGTTCTACAACAGAAAATTGTCTGAGGCCGATAAACATCGAAGTATTTATGAGATCGAATTTATAAGTTTAGTAAAAACGATCTCGAGGTTTAGGAATTATCTGGTAAAGAAATTTGATGTATTAACTGACAACAAAGCCCTGACTTGGATTCTTAGCAATTCCAAGCATTTAATGAAATATGGCCCGCTGGTCGAAATCCTGTGTCAGTTTGATTTTCAGATCAAACACGTAAGATCGGCTGATAACTTAGTGGCCGACGTATTGACCAGAGTTTACGATCCGTTCGGATTTATTGTAGTCGAGGGACCTTTGGGTTTAGCAGCCTTCAATAAGAATTTGAGACTTGCGCATACTTGGAAGTTACCTTTAGTCCAAGGGACAATTGATGAGCTTCAGGACGAGGACCCAAATTTGAAGACTATCAAGGATCGAATAAATAATGGAGAGAAAATTCCTGATCATATTTTCAATAAAAAGGTTCTTTTGAGAAAGACAAATTCGGTCCATAATCCTTATAAGATCGTTATACCAAGGAATCTAACAAAAGTCCTGATTGAATACTACCACCAAGACAAATTGGTGGGTGGCCATTCAGGGGTATACAGGACGTTAAAGAAGCTGATGAAATGCTTCACTTGGAAAAAATGAAGGAGGAAGTGAAAGATTATGTCCAAACGTGCCATAGATGTCAACTCAGCAAAGAATATAATAAAAAGAAAATGGTTCAGCTTGTCTCTGAATATTGTAAAAGAATTGGAGCGCACTGGATGATAGATATCATTGGTATACTACCTAATTCCAAAGGTCATAAGTATATCTTGATAGGGGTGGATAATGCAAGTAGGTTTACTGTATTAGAAAAGTTGCGTACTTTAACGTCTACCTCTAACATTCCCAAATTAACCGAAATTTTCGGTCGAGTTGGTTTTCCGGATGCTATCTCGACTGACAACGCCTCTGTGTTTGTTTCAGAAACGTTTAAGAAATACCTATTTGGATTAGGCATAAAACATATCAGACTTAGTCCCTATCATCCAGGGGGAAATATTTCAGAGAGATTCATTAAAACCCTAAAATCATCGATCAGGGCTTACTTCGCCTACAGAATATATGGTCGACCCTCATTCCAGATCTCCAGTTTACACTTAATATTAGCGAGCACTCAGGTCGGAAGATGACTCCAATTGAAGCGTTTTTTCGACGTCCCTTTCCTACCCCTTTAGAAGCTCGTTGGAACATTTTTGAGACAGATTTGGGTGGTAGATCTACGCAAGGGCTGTGGGTGAAGGCTCTGGAAAACATAGATAAATTGTGGAGTAAGAGGAAGAAATTAATGTCACAGAGAAGGATGGAAGTTTCCCTCGAGATTGGCAGTAAGGTCCTGATCAGATCTCACGTGAAATCATCCCTGAAAGACCAGGTAGCCAAGTCCCTCAGCGACAATGGTTCGGGCCTATGATTGTCCGGAAATTCTTAACTCCGAATACTATTTTGATTTCAGACGAGCAACCAGCCCTGGATCTTATCGTAAGAGCCACGTATGAGAGGTAAAAGTCTATCGAGAATCGCGGCGTTGAGATGAATACTTTAGGACTTGAATAAGCTGGAAATGATATTTGGAAAAAAGGTAAAGTTGAAATTAAATTAGTTCTTGAAGTTTTCTATTTAATAAATTTCAATCGTATAATTCCTGAAAGAATTGTATATATTTGTAAATAATGTATTTATATTTTTTGGCATCACGAATATTTGGGAGAATTTTGTTTATACTTGTAAAATATATAAATTCATGGCCATGAATTAAAAAGAATTTTCAAATCAGAAATATTCAGTTATTTCAATTATGGATTTTTAAATAATATTTCTTAGAAAAATTCTATAAGTGGAGATATTTGTAAATATTTATTAAATATTGATGTTTAATGTTTTCTTTATATTTTTAGATTTCCAGGATTTGAGAAAATTGCTGTGCAATTTTTTTCTGGCCGGTGGTGGTTGTAAAGAACCCATCCTGTGGTCGTTGATCTAACTCCCATTCTAGGATGCTTCTTCACAAATTAGAGAGATAAAAATAAAAAAGAAAAAACAATAAAATAAAATGTAAATAAGGTTGTCAATAATTGGAAAATATGTAAATGAAAGGTCTGTTGAAAGTCTTTTAGTCGCTCTGTTATAAAAAAAATAATAATGGTTATTTTCCTACTTTTAAAATAGGTGTTAAAAAAAGAATAGAAAGTGAAGGGTACTAATGTATGAGACGATTCGGTAGTTCGCGTGAGTCGGTGTAGTGCGGTTCCCTCCCCTCCAAGCCTTACTCCTCGATACGCAAACTGGTTGCTTTGTCTTAACGCTTTGTTCCTGACGTGAGGAAGGTTTTCCGCTCTGTCTGTTCGTGTTGGAGTTGTTGTGTCCAGCCTTTTTCTTCGTCGTAGAAAATGAATGTATTGTGTATCAAGTGAGTATCGAGCAAAAATAGTTTGAATGCGGAAACTTATGTTACTATAGTTTTCTCGGTTTTGTATTTAAGGCACGAATTTCGTAACCTTTTTCCAAAGAATGAACTAAGCAAAGTTCTAAGAGGTTATGCCTCAAATGTAAAAAATAACTTGTTATATTAGTCAACATATTGGTAACTAGCTTTTAAATTATAGCCAGTATTTTATTGTACATGAATGTAAGACTAGTGAATTGATGATTGAATGCTTATTTCTTATAAGCTTAATAGAACAGAGTTATAGTGCCTTTTAATATGTGTAGTTGGCCAGTTACACTAGCTGCTGCAGGTATTTTTCTTTAAAGGTGACACATAAAAATAAGGCTAGTGCAGTGGTAGCATGCTGGTTCCTTTTTTGTTCAGAGAACTAAATTGCCAAGATTTTTGAGCAAATTCTTCTTGGGCTCTTGAGCTACTTGTGCAGTCCCCCCTCAAAATAGATTACAGTTGTTATAAAGCATTCAAACTGAATTTTCTCGATTGGCGTGAGTGTTGAATGAAGTCAGACAACAACTTACGGATATGGTTAAGTAGCAAAGAGGAGGTAAAGGGTGGAAATAAGTAATTTTTAATAAGGTGAGTGAACATTTTTGTTCTAGTTAATAGCGACTGTTGCGTCAAACTTTGTGTGTGTGAAAGGTTGTCGGATAGGATCGTTGTTCTGCTCTGCTTTGCATACGAAAGATTTTGCTTTTCCAATTTACTTTTTGTTGATTTGTTTCCCTCCCACATTTTCATTCTATAATTTTTTAATTGGATTTCTGCTTTTGAATTTTTTTTGGTTCATGATCCACATTATTCTTTCGAATTCCGTTCTTGCAGAATCGAGAATTATATTTGCTTTCCTCCTACATTATCATTACAATTTTTTTTGGATAATCCGATTGGATTTATTTTTGAAAAATAATTCGACGACCCAAGTCCAATACTTCTCTTTGGTGTATTCTTTATTAATTTTTTTATATTATTTATATTATTAAGTGTAAATATTTCGACTGAATTAAGTTCGTCAGCTTTAATAAAAATATACATTGGCAATCTCTTTATTTTCTGAATTTAGAGCATGAAATTGAGAATTGATTAAATATTGTGAGTTACTGTACAATGAGTAGTTGAGAATTACTATATATATATATATATATAGGGTGTCCGAATGAAATAAACCGATTATTGGCTGGTTTGAGAATTGTTAGATTGGAGAAGCTTTTGAAAGGTACAAATTTCAGAATTAGTCGTGATATCTTATTAGCATTGAAATTAATTGTTTAATAAACTAAATTTCATTAATTTATGTCGAGATTGAAGATATTTAGAATTGTATTTTAATTTGAATCAGAGCTTACTCTTTGATAATTTGACGATTTAGAATACCACTTAATAAATTTGAAAAGAGGATTGGATCGTTCTTTCTTTTAACTACTAAATTCATTATTCAGATTTTTACAGAAAATATGTATATTTATAGTCAGATTTCGGCCTTATTTGCTTTAATAATCGCGGATATATTCATATATATTTTTTCGTTAGTTATTTATTGTTGTTGGTATATAAAGTGTATATGCATCATTCAAACGGTTTGGTACATATACACTACCCTGAATTTGTAATAAAATTGTTATTCAAGATTGAAATTTGTCTTGTTATTTCATATAAATTTGAATTTATATATATATATATATATATATATATATATATATATATATATATATATATATATATATATATTGTTTTTCTTAAGAGAAGTATTGCATGGTTCCATGTGAGTATTAACCAACTTGAATAGATAGAAGCGTTGAGATCCTTCATCACTAGTTTCGTCTTCTAGGGAATTACAGGGCGGAGCTCAGGATTAATTTATTTATATTTTATTTTTATTCTGAATTCTCTCCGGTTCTAGCCCAGGGGAACAGGAGCGATACAGGATGACGCAGGAAGAAGTCTGGTCCTCTGGAACAGCAATGGATTGTAAAAGAAGTGCTGCTATTGGTTTGTACCAAGATGCCTGAGAACATCTTTTGTTGATTTCTGGGAGGTCCGTATCTGTTATATTTATCCATTTGTTAGAGCCTTCTTGAGCTATCCTATCGGGGTCCAGGTAGTAATCTTCAGCAAGGAAAGACTCTATTAAACGAAGAGATCCGTGGTACGACGCAATAAACTTAGGAACCACCATATCAAAGGTTCCTCGAATATCAAGGCCTCCTAATCCAACAGGTAAGGATGGTTGCATCCAAGAGTCGTCATTCAAGGAGCAGTTCAAAATTTACTCCAGACCGATTTTGGGGATATTATGACATTTTTTCAGCAGTGGAGTTTCATTCCAAGATGGAAAGCACCGTAGAAAGTGGTTTAGGCGAGGGATTGACAATGAAGCACGTAGAAGAAAAAAGCTGCGTGTGCTGAAATCGAGCCAAGACGAGAAAGAAAATAATGTAATTTGGATATTTTGTTTGATAGCACAGTTGCAAATGCTTCGTTTGTGAGAGCACCACCTAGAAGACAAGCATCCTGTTCAGTTACGAGACGTATTCCTGGGGAACTTCTCCAAATCTTCTGAATAATTGGTCAGATGTGACTTCATCTGATCCTAGGAAACCAACTTCACATTTTGAGAAATTCAAAGGTAAGCCAGGACCTGATGCTTTCTCATTTATATGTGTTAACGTTGAAAGGACTGCCTCAGCTTTGTCAGCAATAGTTCCATCATTCAAATGCAAGATGTTTAGTTCAGTATTAATTCAATGTACTAAAGAATGTATTGTTATGTTAAAAAGTGCTGGGCCTAAGAATCACCTTGTTGTATTCCTCTCTGGAATGAAATAGTATCGTGACCTAAGAATAGATTACTGGATTGAGCATAACACTGGTTAACATATGGGTATATTGCGGGAAAATAGTTGAACACTGCAGTAAGTATGGAGTCCCGGCGAAGTTCATTAAAAGCGTTGCGAAAATCCAGCTTTACGATAGCCTTTGGAGCGTTGTGTGTGGAGGAAAATATATACCCTGGTTGCAGGAACGGCTGTTTCGACTCCATTGGGAATACAAACTCCAAGTTGATGGGGAGAGAAAAGTTCTTAACAGGCTCTCGTATTCTGATGCTTATAATTTTGACTGATATTCTGCAAAAAAAAAAAAAAAAAAAAAATCCTTATGGCGATAGGTTTGATTCTACCACACGTCTTTCAAGAGTGATAAGTCCGGCTCCAAACAACAACCTGCGAACTTCTAAGGGTATATTTCTCAAAAAAATTAGATTGAACAGATCGCAAAATAATTTTAATAGCTTTTAGATTCTCTGAGTAACATTCTTATTTAGCTATTTATTCTATCGAAAAATCAATGTTAGATCTTTCAACGGCAATTGCACTGAGCTTCCTTGCAACGTCAAGAACCCATAACTTATATTTTCCTGCCAATGAAAGATCAATAGTAACTTTTTTAAATCTTTTACTCTGTTTCCTAAGACAAAAGCACTCTCAGATGCGTAGTCGCTCAACTTGTTTCGCAAGTATTGCCAGAGAGTATTTCTGACACAATATGAACAACAATGAATTTGTCATTTTAAAGGGCAGGAACAAAGAACTTACACAGGTGAAGAATGTCGTATTCAGTGTTCTGCGACGTAGTAATCACGCAAGTTTATCAAGTTCTTCGAGTTTATATCCGAAATCCTCTGCTATGTGTGCTTCTGTGAAAACTACGTGTGAGGAATTGAAGTAATCCTTATAAATTATATACTGTGGATCGGTGAGAATTGGTCCTACGTTATATTTCACCTCTTTCTTTACAGAATCTTCTATTCTTTCATCTGAGCAGCTTTTTCTTGAGGAAAGACTTATTGCAATACGCTCGTAGAGTAAGGACTTATTTTCGACTAGATTCTCATCTGTTGTTGTTCTATAGGATTTCTTTGGGTCGAGATTCAACTTGTGTAAGAACATGAGTGGAGGAACTCTTTTCGCTGATTCTTTTAGGAGGAAAAGGGAAGACACACAGTTATGGTTCTGGGAAAGATTGTTGGGATTGTGAGAGCTTCAGACTCCGTTAAGTACTTAGAGGAAGAGTTGATAACAATCTAGTTGTAGCCAGTGCAGCACTAGCCCATAATCGGTAGATCACTTAGCTTCTCACTGCATCAGTATAATGATGCTCAACAACTACATGAGGATCGGGAGACTCTCAGGTATTACATTTTAGAAGGCTTGAACCGTTACTAAGTGTTACTTACTTACTAACTGTTACTTAGTTTCAAATAATGAGATAAGATGTCAGTTCAAGAAGATCCATTGTTTCATCATCTGGTATTTTGTATTGAGAAACGTTGCTATTTTTTCCATTTTTATAATTGTAATGAATGAATTATATTTGTCTACGTAGAACGTCACTTCTTATTGGAAAGATTGGCAACTTTGAGTTTGAGTTTCCTTTCTATAAAAGGTAAATTGGGGCTAAAGAGAGTTCTAAGCGTTTGAAAGATAGATTCTAAGCTATCTCTAAGTCGAGAATGAATTCTACGTTATCGCATGAAATCAACTTCACTTTCTTCCCAAAACCATTCACAATCTGCAATAATTTTTCCTTTATATTTTTAATTAAAATATTAACCTGTTTCATAATGCTTTGATTAGTAAACAGTTTTAAACGATTTATTACATCATCCATGAATCTCATTCCCAGATACCAGTTCTGAAACACAGCTTTAGATTACTACAACTTTGGAAATTGAAATAAAAACCTGCTTCAAGTCAAAATTTATATGTGTATCCAATGTAAGAACACAATATTTTAAGGTTAATTTTTTTAGATTACCTTTAAATATTAAAATGTTAAATTAAACATCAAACTACTTTGATTTTAGATGAACATCGACTCGTAGAAGCAAACCAGTGTATTGAAGAGTTTGTGCTCTTGAGTTTGTGTCTCTTGAGCAATACAGAATAGTCTATGATGGATAGTTGAAGCAGAGATGTTTTACATCTTGAAAAGACAGTAGAGAATATACAAGAGAAAAACAACTCTCTAGTGGTAAAGAACTGAGTGCGAAGTTCTAAAGCTCTGAAGGATTCAATTTCAATAAAAAATCATACATGATAGATCTGGATATCTGCCTCAGCAACGTGATCTTAGAGTATAGAATATTTCACCTAAAGAAACACACACACACACACACACATATATATATATATATATATATATATATATATATATATATATATATATATATATATATATATATATATATATATATATATATATCTTTTTTGAAGATAAGGATAATTACAAATATTGTAAAAGTATTTCCACCATCCTCGTTTATGCATTACCCCCCTGTCACTGACGTGCCTGCTCCTTACGTTGTCGCTTGGGCCCTCCTGCTGTGCTTCTGCTTTGACTCGGTTAGATGGCATTCGTGCTTTTTACTGGCCACCTTGCACAAGTTGGTTCGCTATTTCTTTTAGAGCTAATCATTTAGTGCATAGGGGGGCGCGGTGGCTCAGTGGTAGAGCGTTCCCTGCTTGAGGTCCCTGGTTTGATCCCAGCTCGCGCCGTGTGGACTTTGTGGTGGACAAACACCATGCACGTGGGTTTTCTCGGGGTCCTCCCGTTTCCTCCCACTTTCTTCATTCCATCGTTTCTCATTATCACCGTCTCCTTTACCCTAACCAGTATATCCGTGGGACGATAAATTAAGGATTGAATTTCATTTAGTGCATGTCCTGCAAAAAGAAAACGGAAGATACAAGGAATGCGTCAAAATATGATAAAACAGTCTGCTAGAGTATTGCCTAATTCTGCGTGCAAGTTTACTATTGGCGTGCCGCTCGAAATAATTGTTGAAAAATTATAATTCTTTCGCTAATTTTGTTATTGTCTCTTAAATAATTTGCGGCAGGCGACATGTAAATATTTCACCTGGCAGATATAAAATTCAAGGGGGCCATCAGACTAGATTGCCGAAAAATTACAATTATTCTTTTGCGATTTGCGTATATATATATATATATATATATATATATATATATATATATATATATATATATATATATATATATATACATCTTCACGGCATTGTCAAGGCTCTATATTTGTATTTTACATTTACTATTGCAACCGGGTGTTTGTCGCTGCCGTATACGGTAGCCCGATCATCGCCCTTGTTCTTCGCGCGCACAGTCATTAGAAGGCCTAAAAGCGTACTCTGTGCAAAAACAGTTTATGCTGTGAACTTGGAAAGCCTGGTACTTCTGCTTGTCAAGGTCAAAAAGTGGGAGAAAAAAGCATGTGTAGAATGTAAAGAGGATGCAACAGTGACTGATACTTATAAGAAACATATTTATTTGTAGTTCGTGCACATTCCGCCTGTAGCGCTACTGTGGCACAACGTATATTGTAACTGTATACCACTTGTACACCGCTTGTAGGTCTATTGGCGTTAATGACGACCGAAAGGCACTGCTCCGATAAGGCACTGCTGTGCTGCTTTTGCTTTTCTTTTTTCTCCTTTGTCATTTGTAGGACGCCGAATATGTTATTTCTAGTTGTTGCACGCGCTGAACGGGTTCCTGCGGAGCGAAGTATTTTAGAAGTTGACTGCATATTCTTGTTTACGATAGAAATATGAGGAAATATGATAAGTACTTTGAATTATAATACGGTTTTAAATTGGTTAACTGTTGAAAACAATACGAATATAGAGCTGTACTTGTAAATGGATATTAGTCGAGGACATAGCTACTGACAGTGTTGATTACAGATTTCCCCGTGGAAGAATTTCATTACACTAGAGATGAAAAGCAGTACTGCAAAAATACTTGTAATTCATATTGAGCACGATATGAGACAATGTTAATTTCAGATTTTCCAGGGCGGGGGCATTGAATAAACTATGGGTGAATATAGTACTGCGAAAATTCTAACTCAAATTGAGTACGCTCGGAGAAATGCCCTAGAGGGAATTTCGAAGCGCTAGGAACTCTGAGCCACTCTACTGTATAATCATCACTGACTGCCATTTCAATAATGTGTTTTATGAACTTATATCCATGTTCCCATCCTTTACCTCCCCCTCCCACTGGACATTTGATACTTTTTCTATGCCAAAGATTTGTACTAGTTTTCTGCCGAAACCTTGACTTTTGAGCTCTCATCGGTTTCGAGTTAGTTAATTATTTAAGTTTAGGATTCCCTTTCTGCATCGAGGTTATATGAGATGTGGACTGAAAGATTAAGTTGAAAAATCACGTCTCGGTCTCGTCTCGGTCAACAGAAGCCTGTCTCGGTCTCGAAGGCCAAGTCTCGGTCTCGTCTCGAAAGTCTCGAAATATTTAATGTGAAATTAAAATTGTGAAAGTATTATTATCGTACACTCTGTCGTTTCCGCTTCTTATTTTTTGCCTTTTCTTGACTTAGAATTATGGTATGATGTACCTCTTCGTAGATAATTTGCTAGCGCTAATGCTTTCCACGTGTGTGTTCCAGGTTCAATCATCAGTGGGTATAACATACCCGGGATAAAACCCTAATAGTAACTCATATTTAACTTTCAGCAATAGACTTTGTCTCAAATAGCTTCAGTACTGCCTATACAATTAGACTCTATTAAATAAACCCCAGTAGTCTCTTTCCTTCCTTTGAATCAAAATTGTTCGATGGCTCCTAACGGATAACGCAACACATAGCAGCAAGAATGTATTTATTTGTACCGAAATTGAAAATTTACAATTTCTCTGTTATTATCCAATTACATTCTGCTTTGTCTGCCATTTTAAAAACAGAATATAATATTCATTATCTTAACAAATAGAGTAAATTATTACTACAATATATTTTGTTTCAAATTGATCAAATGTTTTATTACCGTTTCACATATCAGTGTTTAATTGACACTTTAAAACAAGAACTTCCTTAACCTTGTGGTGGGAGCTACGGTACTCATCTTTGCTATCTGTGGTCTCGAGTTGGATCACCAAACAAGTTAGATTCAAAGTCCGACATTTCGTGTAGTTCGCGTCTCACTTTAAGTACATTCTGTTTCTTATACAAATTCATAATGTCGTAATGTATTACATAAGCATATATCCGGTGCCGTAACACAGATTAAGCTTATTCCTGAACTCTTAGCGGTGCATGTGATCTTATGCGATTATTCAAGGAAACAAATCGTGTGTTCATTATGTTGAAGTTTTATACTGATTGAAAATTACTTGCGAAACATGGACATACATATTATATAAGCGTATAGGTAATTCGAGCTATATGTATCTATTTTCTCTGTCCCGGCAATACGAGTGATTCTTAACTTTGTAGTTTTCTTTTCTATTAATTTTCGTAGTTTTGCCGCAATATGAAGTCAAAAATATTTTTTACCGCTGTACGAATTTCGTTAAATTTTGGATCCGTTTTTACCCAGTAAAAGTTATATATATATATATATATATATATATATATATATATATATATATATGAACTTGAGAGGTAGACTATGCTAAGTCACTTTTTCGTCGAAATTGATTGAACAATACTTTTTAAATAGACTATATTCTTTCTAGTGGTGTAATAATATAAGTCTAAAAGCATCCTATTACTTAGTATAGTTTGAAAAACAGTACTATAGGTCTTACTTAAGGAACTGGTTTTTCGAAATTATAACTTGGAAAATTACGAAATTATAACTTGGTTTAGTTTGTCTCTGAGGTCCAGATATAATAAAATCATAACCATAATCATAATCAACCATTATCAACCCATTGCTGGGTGAAGGTTTTTGCAAGTCTTCTCTACAACTACTTATCTTGAGCAATTCTTTCTCAGGTTATTCCCCAGTTGTTCTTGATTTTGTCAAATCTTCTTATACAAGAACCTTTTGTAGGCTGTTTTTATCTCGTGGTATCCTGTCTAGAACTGTTTTTGTTCATTGATCATAATTTCTTGCAATATGTCCAGCACATTTTCCAGTCCATATTAAAAATCATTTCATTAGTACCAGTCATTAGCTGCCAAATAATTCATTTCTACTGTATATATTTGGCCTACAAATAGTTCAAGTCCGCTACTTTTGGAGCATAGACACGATAGTTTTTGATCTCCGAATCTGACAATACAGACTCAATGATTTAAATCAACACAATGTGAGGACTCCTTTTAGTCTAGTGGCTAGCACGCTTGACTTCGGTTCGCGTGGTCCCGAATTCGATTTCCGGTGGGAGTACAGTTGAACGACCGAAGTGGTTCGGAATACATTATAATCATTAACTCCACATCTCCTTTCGACGCCCTAGCATAACTCTGCAGTGGTCGCGCTTTTCAGATTACGTATTTGGTCGCGTGACAGCTTCTTTTTCTCCACACGGTTATATTTATAATACTGTTCTAGTATGGTGAGTGGGGAGTATAAAGCAAAGTATAACGCACCTTTTAATAATATTTTTTTATTAATTAAAGAAAAACATATATTTATAAGACTTTTTGTAATTTTAACAAAACTTATTGATTTTAGTGCCAATCAGGCAAGCAAACGCCTCAACAGTTGTACGAGAATTTTTAGCATCACCCTGAGGGTCAGGTGCATGAAAAGGAGGTATTATATTGATACATGGAGTTCTAGAAGTACGTAGCAATTGAGACTTCAAATACTAACGGGTTGGCTCTCTTTTTTACCTTTTTCTGCCTATGTAAAACTCACGTAAATCAAGATTAAGTAATTAAGGTTCTCTTGTAGGTCTTGCTTCTACTGTACTATCTTCCTCTGGTACTTTCTGAAGTAGTGGGGGTTCTGCTGCAACCTGTGCTTCTTCGTTTCGTTGATCTCCATTACTGTCGAATTCATAAGAAACTTCATTATCAATGAAGAGGTCTTCCTCTACTTCTTCTGAGCCTTCTAAACCAACAATGCTTTCACAGTCACTCTCTGTATCATTTAACCACTTACGTATATGTTCACAGTCTCGTTCCGAAATTTTAAACACTAAATATACGCAACATATGGAAAACAAACATAGTTATTCCAGAAACCAAATAGCTAAAGTTTTAAAATATGTAGTCAGTCCGTGTTTGGTCGCGTGGATCACAATAGTGATCCAACTACAAAAGTGAGCACCCGGTAAACGCACTTTTGACAGCAGGAATGCTGTATCATCACTTGTCTGTTCCACATAATGTGTGGGGCTGCTCAAGGTCAAGCATCCTACCAACTCCTAGCAGCAACAAAAGATATACCCCTGGATCACAATTGTGATCCGCGCAACCACTGCAGTGATAATCGTGGGACATTAAACTAAAACAAACCAAACCGAAAATCAACACAACGAATGTGTATTACTAACTGTAAGTCCTTGAATAACTCCATACAGCTGTGGTATGGATCAAGTTTGAGGTGGTCGGTGGTCAAACTAAAACAAGTGAAATGTAACTAGGCTGTAATTGGAACCTTTAATTAACCATGGTTTTTTGTACATCACGATTAAGGTTTAGGGGAACAACTAGGGTTACTGAAAAGTTATGTTACATTTAATTTCAGTTACAATTTGCATTTACATATATTGCTGGAACCAAACCTTTGACATTAACATTATAAAGACTACGAAAAACATCGTCTTTTGAAAACATTCTTGCACCATAAAACAAATTGCGAGTAATTTTAAAATATTTTGCAGTTTAGCTACGTTATTTGCACTATATTTAGAATAATATTTAGCACTTTTTTAAGTTGGCAACACTGCTTAAAATAATGAAACTGCGACTTGTAATTAAAACCACTAAAAACTATTGTTGTAATGTTTTAGAAGCAAACTAAAGCAACAATCATTATAAAAATTTAACCCAAATACGTTATTTTAAGCAGTACAACAATCGCTATCCAGGTATTTCGTATCTCTGAAACGGTTTGAAATAACAATTGAAGACCCCACGGGAAAAAGGAAGTAAGTCAGGAAATGATCGTAATTGTGTTAACAGTAGCAATATATTTCCTGCAAGTTTTATATTGAATGGACATAGTCGTAGAGCAAAAAGAAGGTAAGTAACTTAGAAGTTTAATACTAAAGATTTCTCCAACAAGGGAAGAAGGGGGCAAGTTAGTGGAAAACAGGGCAATTGTGTAAAGTTATAAAAACCTGACTTGCCTCCTATTTCCCCTGTAGTCTTCAATTGTTGTAAATGGCATTATGATCACTTAAGTCTTTTGGAAGCATCTACATGATGAGATGTGGTATGTTTTCGAAGTGAAGTCTTTAGAAAACGTTAATTTTTTCATTTCTTTGAACTTCGATCCTTCATTCATTCGAAATGAATTATACCATGATCATAGTATTTGATACTATGATGCACATTGCACCGTCTCATAGTGCGTCGAGCATATGGGAGTAATGGACAAAAATAGAAAAAAAAATCATACTGAAGCTTCTATCACATGTTTATTGTGTTGCAAGACTGAAGGAAAGTAGTTCTTGTAGTTATCGAATTTGGCAACTGTACTTATATAGAATATAATATTCTATCAGGGACGTAAAAAAACTATGTTAGACATTTATTGTTTACAGGACTCGTAAACACGAACCCGACTCAAAACTACATAACACTAAAATATAATGAAAAGCAGTGCATGAAATGACTGAAATAGTTTTCTTCAGATCAGTCAGTACCATCACTGTCAAAGTTATCAAATTCCCTAGCGACAGAATTGTGGAGCTGGACAGCATGAGCAGCCTCAGTTTTGAAATAACTTTCCAGATCCGTATCTATCCTCCTTTTCTTTGCGTAAATCTATAACTTGGAGGAGACAATAGGGTCAGTTAGAATAAACATATGCGTCATCAGGTGTAAATAAATATCTAAGAGGGGCTTTCCGTATATGATGTAGCCTAGTGTGACGGAAGACTTTATGGAGAGCTTCAAAGCTTCTTTCGCATAACCAACAAGCCTTTGGACTATTCGTCATTTCCTGGTGTATTTAATTTCGCTGCTGCTTCTTTGGCAGCAAAGGCAAACTCCTGCCGATTTAATCGCTACAAAAGGATCTAAGCGCCTATTCTTTGTTTTAACTGAACAATCCGCAGACTTCACTGGGTCTACCGCGGGTAGAGCAAGCTAAATCGGTCCTCACGTTGTTGCGATATCGAGCAGTTATCACTGTTGTTAAATA
Organism: Thermobia domestica; assembly: GCF_964235325.1. Taxonomy (NCBI): domain Eukaryota; kingdom Metazoa; phylum Arthropoda; class Insecta; order Zygentoma; family Lepismatidae; genus Thermobia; species Thermobia domestica. The sequence goes on from NC_137464.1 coordinate 140,194,023, forward strand.
GTCCGTAAGCACTGGCGTCTCTGGCATGTAAAATTTGGGGGGACATCAAAGAAAGTGATTTAAATGGTACTACCTAGACCAACCTGTTTATTAACTTCGATTCCATTTGTTACCTTTCTGCTTACTTTCACGGACCCCTAAGGTATATTAAGAACTCGACTACAATCGTTTCACAACCTGAATATTACATTCCAAATAAATATAATTATAATGTATATGATATTCTGTCGTTAATAAATAAATTAAACTAGAATAAAATATTGAATATTTTCTACTTCAAAATATTGGGGGGACGCATCCCCCTCGTCCCCCGCCAGAGACGCCCGTGTCTGTAAGTGCACACGCACGATCAAACCACTCTTTACTTTTAGCTAGGAAAACCGACCGAACTCTGTGCGACATCCTCCATTCTTTGCTCAACGTCATGTTAATAACTTACTAAATTTCTCTAAACTGTTTTACACATCTTCTGTGGCGTCTTCAAGTTTATAACGACTACAAATATACTGCATAGTTTCCGTTTTCTTCCGACTAGCACTGGTGGTTGCTACCCATCTTTCAAAAATGTCCTTGTTTTTCATGGCGTCTTTTTTCGCAATTTCACTAATTATAGTCACAATTGCTGACACTTGCACACACACTATTGGTGAATCCAAAGGAAACCATTAAAGGAAGATATCCCTGCAGAGATCTCAAAACATGTTTAGGCTTTCTTGAGATATTCCAAATATAATAGTAAAAAATGATCATCAATATTTCGTTGTAAAGGAAAGAACGTACCTGTGCTATAACTGCCCACTAGTGACAAAAAGTATCATCTTTTGCTTTGGTCTGAAACACCAGTGCAATCGCTGTGGAGATATTGACTCAGGTCGGTCCAATATAGTAGTTGTGCATGCGAATTGTTACCTATAAGAGTGTCATGTCGACTCCGCCCGGACTAATGTGGTAATTTTGCGCGCGCCCTCTGTAGACTGACAGGCTGTCATCAGTTTGTGGCTAGGGATTTCTGTTTTGTGAATCATTTGTGCTTCGTTCCGTGCTATTTTCAAGTCCTAAGAAAATTGTTTCTTTTCTCATTGTTGTCCATTGGTCGACGCACTGTGCGTCTGTGCCATTTGAAATATTAGAGATCTCCAAAATGTTGATATTGGTGATACTGTATTGTCCTTTGTTAGACTGAATAATGTATGTGGTATTGTGGTTTTATTTAATATCTAAATTAGAAATAGGTAAAGCCCTACATAGTGCAATTTGAGAAAATACAACTTTATTTGCGTTGGCAATACTGCTTGTTTATCTAGTGGTATTGCAGAGTATCTAGAAAATATTTCCCTTCAATATTTCACCTAACATGATAGAAATTTCCAGCATTCTAAACATATAATTATATATATATATATATATATATATATATATATATATATATATATATATATATATATATATATATATATATATATATATATAATTATATGTTTAGAATGCTGGAAATTTCTATATATATATGCGTGGATCCAAAGAAAACGCTATAGGGGCCCTATTCCCCTTTAACGCTCAGGTATATACTGAATAAAATAAACTTCAATCCCGCTTTACACTGGATAAAGAGGTGAAGTATGGTTTAGCCCCATCCTTGATCATATTCTGAATCCGCGCCTGTATATATATATATATATATATATATATATATATATATATATATATATTGTAGCGAAATTTATAGATTCCTAAAAAAGCAAAGGAGAGAAAAATCTTCTAGCATACTTTATTCTTCGGTCCTTCTGGGCACTGAGGCTGAGAGTTGTTTGTTCCGAACCACCAGCTGTTACGTTGGCAGTTGTATCTGTGTTCGTAGGAAGCCACGCTCCTTAAAGGACTCGTGCGTGCTTCGCGCGATAACGTAAGCTGCCACCTAGCTGCTCGGCTGCTACGAATGTCTCGTTGCAGTGTAAAGCAGGTAATACTAAGGGAAAGTACGGAATCAGAGTTTTGAGTTAAAATGAACGTTCGTAACTTACAATTCTTGTTGAAACATATTTGAAAAAAGTAATATTGAAGTCACTAATACAGTTATCATTATAAATGCTATTTGCGTTTATGTAAGACTCAAGACTACTGGTATTGTGGCTGTTAAAAAAATTAAGTGTAGAAGTAAAAAAAAAAGAGTATCTGGGATTAATCACCAACATTTGTTCTTTAATGTTTGCTCTATTTAGAAGCCACTATTACGGAGTGGGAGAGTTACTTTCTGCTCGTCTTTATTAGTTGTTTTAATACACTAAATGGCTTGTTTAAAGAACGGATACAATTTATAACTGAGTGAATGATTTGATGGTTATACCTTGTGGACGAGAGGTGACTGGTTACGTCTTGCATTTGAATGATAAGAGCCCTGGGTTCAATACCATTAATTACTATTGAATATTAGTCCCAGAATAAACGATAGCACATAATAGAAAGCGTTTTTTATAATTGGAAAGAATAATTTAGGGCTATTTGTTACTGTGAATGGAGACTGGTAACGTACTTGGTTTGATGTGTAAGATACTGGAAGCGATTACATATAGTCAGTTATGGAATCTCATAAATAATACGTATGTGTACGCATACATATAATTTTTCTAAAAAATACTAGGTACTAATAATATATATTGAATTTCATTTTAGTAATTAGCTAATTAGCAGAAAATATATTAAATTTAAAGAATTGGTGAGCAGACCACATCGCGTACTAATCCTTGGAGGAAATTAAGTAACATATATATATATATTTTCGGAGCCATAGGCTCGCCTTGTCAAATACTAACATAAACCGTATTATTATCGAGCGTTTTCGGTTGGTCTCGACTGTTCAGATATTGCCTTTGCTTGCCATGTATTTTTCTTTCTCAGTTACTAACAAAAAATCAGGCAGCCACAGACGTTATCTGTAATAAAATATTATTGTTTTTTTTAACAAATTGTTTGATTTCTCTGGGATTGCGGCATATATTCATATATTTCCCGGGATTACTTCTAGTTCTTTTTGAACTTAATGTGTTTATGACACTACTTAGAGTAATACATATTAAAGTTACCTGTTTTACACTGCCATAACACTGTTGCTTGCTTAGCTTGGGTATAAAAGGGCAGGCTTGCAATACACGCATCCAAGAAAATTTGACTAGTGAAATCAAAAAAGGTTAAATGGTTGTTAGTAGAATACTAGATTTCAGTATTGCGATATAAAATTAAAAGCCTAAAATATTGTATCGCAGTTATATATATATATATATATATATATATATATATATATATATATATATATATATATATATATATATACATATTAACCAATAATGTAATGTAATGTAGATCGTAATATGCCCTTTAATTCAAGTTTAAATTTTTCGGATGAATTTGATCCCTTTAAACCATTAGTAATGCAAGCGTGTGCACCGGGTCAGGTGGGGAACTATAGTAGAGTACGTAATACTAGTTCTCAGATAGGAGATTTAATAAATTTTATGGACCGTAATCAAGCTGAATCTTGAATCGTAACTATGGATAGGCCAGCTATAAGATTTGAATTTAATAAGGATTTATCGTGGGCATTATATAGTACCATTCAATTACAAATAAATCAATTGCCACTTGTTGATGGCATGAAAAGTGACATGCTATTTGAATTCCTAGTGGGGATTGATGATATGATAGAAAGACAAGCTATTCCGTCAGAGGCGGTCTTAGTGGCAAGTCTAAGCCGAACCAAGGGGTGAATTATATCGTGAATTATTATGTCTTTTAGGAACCACCATTGGGTGGAGAGATATTTGTTCCCGATTATTTGTCAAATTTATTTCTACGATTGCACGTTGTACTCTATACCTAAGTAATGGAATACCTAACACGTTGGTACAGTTACGTCAAATGGCAGATCTTTATGATTCACATAAAAGGTATACTATGGATTTTGTGGATTTTGTGAAAATAAATCAACAGTTTCGCCCTACTAGTAATTTGCTTTATCCTGGTATTCAGATTAACAATCCGAATCAGGTTTCTTCTGCATTAGGTAGAGAAGCTTTGTCAAAGAATCAGTAGAGCTTTCCTAAGTAGTTCTGCAAATAAAGGAAAGAATGCGCGTAGATGTTTTAAATGAAATTCTGAATTTCATGTAGCACGCTACTGCGATCAATCAACTAAAAATAAAACCTTCCATTGTAATGTAAGTAGTGATGAATACATATGGTTTTTGTTTATGTAAAATTATGTGGTTTGATGAAACGTGCAATAATAGACACTGCCTCATCCGTGAGCTTTATAAGTGAGAGTTGTTTTGATAACCTAATTAAAAAGTGTTCACCAAAGGTTTCGGAGGTTGAATTACAATTTAACGTCCTAGGAAAAAATAATGTTAACATTACAAAAGCTGTGGAACTATACTTCTTGATCCAAAATAAACATTTTTTGGAGTGCTTTTATGTTGTCTCATCTGATGATTTTGAATTATTGCTGGGAAATAATTTTTTTCCTGAGACATCCTGTTATCATTGACTATAATGCCAAGGAGCTCACTATACCGAGTGAGAATTTAACTGCAAAATTGTTAGTTACGCCATTACCGAATAATCGTTTTCTGCCGAGTAATGTTTCTACTTGTAGGGTCTCCTTATTGGATCCGGTCCACCACGCCACCTTGGACTTGGGGGAAGAGGGGATACAGGTCCTATGCATTGCCAGCTTATGGATGGTCACGAGAACGGTCAACTGCGTGCTGTGTCTAAGGGTTCGCAGTCATGTATGCAGTCAAAGGGTGCGATTCCAAAAAAGTCAAGGCAATTTGCTCGGAGCAGAACTATGGGAGCTAAGCAGAACCAGGACAATTCCTATGGCACGTCTTCCAAGGAGATTTCGGTGCAGCGGCGTCCAGTAGCGGATTCACCGGAGGGGATTTCGAGTAACGTCAAGGTATCTGGTTCAAACATCCCAATTGGCGTACAGGATTATAATTCAATGCATCGTTTATCGGATCTGCCACAGCATAACTCAATGAGGCGTTCCGAAAAGCAGCGTTGGTCTACAGGGTGTTAGGAGCAGCGTGGGATTTTTGAAACTAAGTCACCCTGGGAGTTACCAAATCATCAGATGGACCAACAGAAGGGACATAAAGCCAAGGTTCAATCATGCTTTGTTGCCAACCCGCATGATTCGGAAAAAGGTAATATAATTATTCCTTCTGATTTACATAAACAGTTTCCTAGTTTAAATGAATATGTTGTAAACGTTATGAATGATAATGATGTAATAACGAATAGATTGGGAGAAGTGAAATATTTTAGATATCAAATTGAGATAAGGGATAAATCCCCTTGTGTTAAACAGACGTATCAGTTGCCAAAAGATAAACTTGCTGAACTCGAAAAGTATGTTGATGAACTAATTGAAATGGGTGTGGTTGAAGAGGTTGATACTTCTCCTTTTGTCTCGCCTTGTTTCCTTGTAGTTAACAAGGATAAATCGAAACAGCTTGTTATTAATTACGGCGATATTAATTCTAGGGTTATTATAAATGCCTTTCCGAGTCCTCAGGTTGATACTTCTATTGGAAATCTAGGGAAACATAAAATTATATATAAGCTCGATGTAAAATCAGCATTTAATCAATGTCGACTCACGGATGATAGCAAAGTCTATACCACTTTTGCGACTTCACGCAGATTACTTAGGCAAAATGTTAGCCAATGGGGTTTATATTTAGTGTATTTATATTAAGCAGTTTGATGCAAAAAGCGTTTAAAGGCATTGTGGGAGAATATTTTGATATATATTATGATGATCTCCTAATACATACAGATGACTTAGAGAAGCAAATCCTTGACCAAGTGTTAGAAAGGTTAAGACAATGGGGTATCACAGTATCTCCAAAGAAGATTAGCCTTTTCCAAACTTATATGAAGCATTTGAGTTTTGAATTTGTAGGGGGTAATTTGTTTATCGATAAGGATGGATTGCAAGCTATTAATGACATCCCACGGCCTAAAAATAGACGAGCTTTTTCACAAATATTAGGTCTTTGTAATTATTACAAAAGGTTTATACCCAATTATGGAGAGTTAGTGGACCGTTTGAATAAATTAAGATCTGAAAAAACACCCTTCAGGTGGGGGAACAGGAAGAAAGAATTTTGGAGAAAATAAAGGAAGCCTTCGCTATCATATTTTATTAAAGGTGCCTGATTTTAATAGTAGCTTTGTTCTGCATATCGATTGTTCCATGAAAGTCTATAGCTGTATACTCAGTGAATATACTGAAGATGGGTTATTGCGTCCTGCGTATTTACATTCCAAAATGATTCCTGAGGCTCACTGGAGTAAGAATACATACGAACTTGAAATGAATGCATTGATTATGGCTCTTAATAAATTTGAAATGCTTTTCATTTTCCCTTTACAGTATACTGTGACAATAGGTCCTTGAGGTGGTTATTACATAATCACAAAAGACACAAAAAGTATGGGACGCTAATTGAGACCGTAAGTAAATTTGAGTTTAAGATAATCCAATTGCGCAGTAAGGCTAACCAAGTCGCTGATTTTTTCAGCAGGATGTGCAACTATTTAGATTATGAGCCTGTTGATGATTCTATGCTAGAACGTCAATCACATGATTGAAAACAGGTGTTTGTAAATTATGCCAACTTTTGGCAATTACCTTTATTAAATAAACCATTGGGTCAACAGCAGCGAGATGATCCAAGGTTAAGAGATATAATAGAGAAGATAGAAAGGAGGGAACATGTTGATGGTTACCTATTAAAGGAAAGAAAAGGAAAGGTTAATGTGGGACTTAGAGCTGTTGTTCCTGAAAATTTACGAGGTTTTATTATCGAATACTTTCACGATCAAATTGTAGGTGGCTCTCACCAAGCATTTTATAAAACTGTTAATAAGATAGCTACCAGATTTAACTGGCCGGAATGATAGAACGGATTAGGGATTATGTGAAACGGTGTGATGTACGTCAGGGATGCAGAGATAGGAATACAAAATTAGTCGGAAAATATTATGCTCCTGTTATAACTCAGCCCAATAACGTTTGGTATTTGGACGTAGCGGGTAGATTGGACTTCTAGTTATGGTTATAATTATATATTAAATATTATGGATGCAGCCAGTCGGTTTATATTTTTAGAACCTCTAAGAAATATAACTTCTAAGGTAATCTCTGAAAAATTGAATAAATTATTCTATTCATACGGGTTTTGTAACAACGTTGTGCACGATGGAGCCAGCTATTTCTCTAGCGAATACTTCAAGCATTTTCTATATAGTGTAGGTGTAAAGGGTATTAACAATTCTCCATATGACCCTTCCAGTAATATCACGGAAAGGGGAATTCGTACTGTAAAGACTATTTTGAAATCGTACGTTAATAGATGTCCAAGGAAATGGGCCCAATTATTAGATCAAGTACAATTTACCATTAACGCGAGTCAAAGTAGTCTGACGGGTAATGCTCTGAGTGAAATTTATTTAGAGAGGAAATTGTTTACGCCTCTAGATGTAAATTGGATTTGTGACCTTGGAATCTTAGATAATAATGCTACGAAGGAGCAAGTTGCTGAAATTGTCGCTGCCAATATTGACAAGGCTTGGAAGAGGCGAGAATCCCTATATAATAGTAGGAGGGTTCCAAATATGTTGGAGGTTGGGGAACTTGTACTTGTTAAAAAGGTTTTGAAAGCCTCTTTAGAAAAGAACTTTAACCCTAAATTCGCAACCCAATTCGCAGGTCTTTATAAAATATTAAGCCTAGAACGCAGAACATGGGTCAAAAATGACCCAGCAGTAATTTATGTACACTTTTTGCCTGTAATATTTGTTGCACAGTAGTTGTTCAACGTGACTTATTCTATTGCTTTGTTTACTACATAAAAATAATGTATTTAAGTTTTTTTGGTTTGCATTTACTTTTTACATTTTATTATATATATTTATGTACGTAGTATACATATCATGGGTCATGTCTGACCCGCGGTATATTTTAGTATTAGATTAGTATTATATATTAGTATTAGTATATAATACTAATCTTTATATTAGAATTAGATCAGTCCTTTACTATAACAAATTAGTGTTTATTTTACTAAAATGTAATTATATTAGTAATAGTATTACTACTCCTTGTCTGGTACTTTGAATCGGAATTTTTAGAAATCGGAATTTGTACTCTGAATAGACTCATCCTGTTCATGGCTAACAGATGATTTAGTTACAATTGCTTCGTACGAGTTTCTTAACTGTCAACAAAACACTGGTGTACTAAAACAAAGATTTGATTGTATTTTAATTGTTTCATTGACATTTGTTCATTGCAAAATGAATTTTCACCTATTTTACGTAGTATTTACAATACATTCTTAATATGTTCTATGAAATCTTTTCTTTTTTATACTTTTTCCATAGTAACTATAACCATCTCTCAACATGGACTAATAAGAGTGATATATTGCGCATTTGGTGTTATATCGAGTTGAAGTGCAAGACAATGGCTTATTTTGCTGAGAAGGAAATTTAAAGTATTCTTGATGAATGTAACTGTGCTTTAGACAATGTGTCGGATAATGCAGGTGAAGATATTGAATACCAAAGTGTCGAAAGTGTTGGAATCTATGTTAGAAGCGTGACTTCTGAAGAAACCTCACGAGATAAATAGTTTGGTATTGATCACAACCGGAAAGACTGGACTGACAAAACAAAAACTGCATGGAGTAATGTCACCGAATCCTTAACAAACGAGAACCCATAACAATTTGAGAAAAAAGCTGTCAAACGTAAAACTCGCCGATGGCCTACGGTAATTCGGTTCAATATGTTAGATATTGGAGCTCCGAACGCCTATATTTTATTTACTGCACTATAACCAAATTACAAGAAGAACGTGAAGTATCAGCAGATTATTTCTCACAGATTTGTGTGACGAACTAGCCAAATCATATAAACCTACATTTTAAAAACATGTTTTGGTTGCTATGGAAAGGATTGGAGTCATCTGCGATGGTAAAAGGAAGGACCTCAATCAACAACGGCAAAAGTCCCACAAAGGCAGAAAGTCTTCCAAAGTTTGTATGAAGTGTGAAAAGTATGTGTCTATGTGTGCTGAGCACTCAGTTACATTTGTTGTTTCTGAAGACTGCAACGGCAAGTAAGTAGAGGAAAATGTGCCAGAAGTGTCATACAAAGGCAGAAAGCATATAGTGTGAAAAGTGTGTGTGTAGTGAACGTTCAGTTTCCTTTGTTGCTTGTGAAGAATGGAAGGGTTAGTAATGAAAGGAAGAGGTGCCAGAAATGTGCCACAAAGAAAAACAAAGTATTCCAAATTTTGCATAAAATGTAGAAAAAATGTGTAGTGAACATTCAGTTCCATTAGGTTTTTGTGACTGCAAATATTGAAAAGAAATATCTTCAATGTAAATACTCTGAAACTGTTTTCAGAAAAAATATTTTAGGAATTGTAAGTTAGTAGACATAATAACTTCGTGCTGATAACTACATTAGCCAACAATATTTATTTTTTCTCTGTAACTTGACACAATACTTGCTAGTGTATAGCCAAACAAAACATTTTCATGTTGTATTATATAATAGTATAATAATAACGATTTCAAATAAAAAATAAAATGTATTATAAATAAAGAACTCAATCAAAAGAAACATTCACTTAATGAGAAAATATGAATGAAATGTTTATACTTAACAAATACACATATACAATTGAAATCAAGTATGGGTCAGAAAAGACCCGTGTTATGGAAACTACGGTACAATTCATGTCATGCATCCTAGGGTTAAGCTACTGGCTTGAACTAGTAGAAGATCCGAGTGTTCGTATATAAAGACTTGTTATGTTTGTAAAGAAATATATTCCACCACGAACAGTTATACCTAATGTAAGCTAATGTAATTTGTGTAGCTTAGACTAAGGAAATATTGTTATATCAATTATACTGTGTTCAAGATTTTATATTTACAGGCGCCTGTAGAATGTTTTCCTGGTCCTAAGCGTTGTACGGTTGTTCGCAGTAATTACATTCTCCAACTTAAAGGAACGAACTCCGGAGTTCTTACATCACTTGTAATTCTTATGTTGGATAGAAAATAGTCTGCGTCACTGTAAGTTACATTAATTCCTTACTTTATCAGAAATCATTTAAATTTCCATAAAGATATTACGATCTTCAAAACGAATAATGGGTGTAAAAGTATTAACTATTATAAATTATTTTGTTATCATTGATCTGAGTTAAATTGTCATTTATATTTGTGTATATATATATATATATATATATATATATATATATATATATATATATATATATATATATATATATATATATATATGAAACTTAAATTCTTCAACGTAATCAATAAATTTATTTTTATGTAGGTAAATTTTTTGGAGGGGCGGTTAACTTTATATGTAGCGAAATTAATTGATTCGTAACAAAACAAGGGGGAGCAAGATCTTCTAGCATAATTTATTCTTCGTTCGCTCTGGGCACTGAGGCTGAGAGTTGTTTGTTCCGAACCACCAGCTGTTACGTTGGCAGTTGTATCTGTGTTCGTAGGAACCCACGCCGCTTAAAAGACTCGTGCGTGCTTCGCGCGACGACATAAGCTGCCACCTACTGCCCGGCTGCTACGAATGTCTCGTTGCAGTGTAAAGCAGGTAATACTAAGGGAAAGTACGGAATCAGAGTTTTGAGTTAAAATGAAGGTTCGTAACTTACAATTCTTGTTGAAACATGTTTGAAAAAAGTAATATTGAAGTGACTAATACAGTTATCATTATAAATGCTATTTGCGTTTATGTAAGACTCAAGACTACTGGTATTGTGGCTGTTAAAAAAATTAAGTGTAGAAGTAAAAGAAAGAGTATCTGGGATTAATCAATAACATTTGTTCTTTAATGTTTGCTCTATTTAGAAGCCACTATTACGGAGTGGGAGAGTTACTTTCTGATCGTCTTTATTAGTTGTTTTAATACATTAAATGGCTTGTTTAAAGAACGGATACAATTTATAACTGAGTGAATGATTTGATGGTTATACCTTGTGGACGAGAGGTGATTGGTTACGTCTTGCATTTGAATGATAAGAGCCCTGGGTTCAATAGCATTAATTACTATTGAATATTAGTCCCAGAATAAACGATAGTACATAATAGAAAGCGTTTTTTTTTTATAATTGGAAAGAATAATTTAGGGCTATTTGTTACTGTGAATGGAGACTGGTAACGTACTTGGTTTGATGTGTAAGGTACTGGATGCGATTACATATAGTCAGTTATGGAATCTCATAAATAATACGTATGTGTACGCATATATATAATTTTTCTAAAAAATACTAGGTACTAATAATATATATTAAATTTCATTTTAGTAATTAGCTAATTAGCAGAAAATATATTAAATTTAAAGAATTGGTGAGCAGACCACATCGCGTACTAATCCTTGGAGGAAATTAAGTAACATATATATATATATTTTCGGAGCCATAGGCTCGCCTTGTCAAACACTAACATAAACCGTATTATTATCGAGCGTTTTCGGTTGGGCTCGACTGTTCAGATATTGCCTTTGCTTTCCATGTATTTTTCTTTCTCAGTTACTAACAAAAAATCAGGCAGCCACAGAAGTTAATTGTAATAAAATATTATTGTTATTTTAACAGGTTGTTTGATTTCTCTGGGATTGCGGGATATATACATATATTTCCCGGTATTACTTCTAGTTCTTTTTAAACTTAATGTCTTTATGACACTACTTAGAGTAATACAATATATATATATTGTTACCATCTAAAGTCGCTGATAACCCTGATGGCCGGGTTTCGATTCTGTGGTTTGGAGTGGGAGCTAGTGGCGGTGACATAGTGACAGGAGACAGGGGAGAAAAATATTCTTCCGGGAATGATTTATTTAAAACTCTGCCTGGCTAAGCTGTGTTCCTGGCCCCTGTTGGCTGTAAGACCGCAGAGCAGCGAACAGAAATATAAAAGACAAAGCAAAGAAGGTCTTGTGCCATTCATGATGGCAGAACGAAATCCAGTTGTAAAGAAAGAACAAGGAAACCCTAAATATATAGATAGTAAAATAATAAATCTCAACAGAAATATAGTTTCGCCGCGAGGTGTATAGCCTAGCATGGGTTAGTACCATAGTTGGCCGCTAGGGCAACGGCAATGTTAGTTGTACTCTGCTTCCTGCCACGTGTCGACTCCTGCCCACGCGCTCCTCGAAAGGTGCTGGATTGACCTTGGCTATCGGCCCACACACTCCTTCAAGGTGAGATAGAGGTCGTAAAGACAATAGAAAGAAGCTAGATTGGCCTTGACTATCCGCCCACATGTGGTGCAATATGGTGCAATAAGGTGAAATACGGGAAGCGGTGCAATCGGATGAAACACGGTGAAATCTGATGCAATAGCCACCGCCCCGAGAGTATAAAAGAGGTGAGTTCGACCTTGCCGATATCCTGTTTTGGGCCGGCACTCAACCTGCGCTGGTCTCGTCTCCAATTTGCAGCAGTTGCGCTACTACTTCAGACTCAGGTATGCTGCCGAACCTAGAAATTATTTCTAAGTTCGCCATCAATATGATTTAACTTGAAATTTCTTAAAGAAACGATAACATGCCAAGAAAAGCTAAAGGGTTACGCGAGTATTAACACCTTACTTGCTGCTCGAGTCCTGGTATTTCTTAAATCTCTTTTCTTTTTTTTTCTTCTCTTCACATTTTTACAATATGTGGAAGTTTCGCGAACTGAGGAGCAGTCTGTAGGCTAGTAACATATATGTAAGATGGAGTAATGTCAGTTAAACTATAAATAGTCTGGTCACGCTTTATGTAACTCGATTGTACTTCTCTTCTTTTTGATTTCTTTCGTAATAAATACTTTATTATGGAATTCTTATTTATTTATTTATTTATTGGACTCATTTAATGATTTAGGTACAAGCCAAGAATCCTCACATTTGTACTGGGCGATTCAGGTACACTCTTAAAATTAAGCCTCTGAGCTACGAACTTCGATGCTACTTCTCTTCCATTAAGGTACCAGTTACTTGATTCCAGACTAGCGACCGAAGAAAACGCTCAGTTCGAGGTTAATCGCGGATTAATACAGAATCCGTCAGCTAAGAGGAAGAATACGAGAGAGAGAAGTATAGGTTCATTCCATCAAACCTGTCCTGTGCGTATGTTGCACAGGTGGTGGAGCCCCCAAACCAAACTCACACACCAACTTACTAACAATAAATGTAACAGATTTTGGTGGAGGTGCCTTGGGTACAATATTTTTGGTTTGTATAGTCCTTACATTTACCTTGGCTTGCTTGGTTATGTTATCGCAGGAAATGTAGTTAATCTTTCTTTTCGTAAATTACTTAGTGCTAATATTATAAGTTGTGCTTCGGAAACTATAGAAATAGACAGTGTTGTTGCGCTAGTTAAAAAGAAACGAATAGTGAACGTACTTAGTAGCATGTAATCCCTTCAGCCTACTAGCCTTATAGCGAATTAATATCGGCGTAATTTGAGATACTTATCAGAAATTAAAATTTGATAAAAAGTAAAAGAAGACAAAATCAAACAGAGCATGAAATTTGGTTTTAAAAATAACAGGAATATCAATATACTGCGTAAATCCTACATTTTTTTAAAGGAATAAAAATATACAGGAAGAAGGAAGTATGTCTATTATGATAAATTCAATCTAGAATTATATTTTTTTTATTTCCGTACGATTGAAGGAAATAACGCAATGAACCACAACGTTTTTGTCTTCTTCCTGTCATTGCTAAAATAAGAAGTAGGTTAACAAGGGCATTGTCACGGACGAGCACTCGCTGAACTGAAAACTGTAAACAAACATGAGTTTTTCGCAGAAACTAAAAACAAAATTGCGGGACATAGTCAAATCACATTGTCCTAATTCACCAGCTTATGATGGAAAGCATAATTATATTATAGATAGATGGCTAAATGTCTTTTGTACAAATTGCCACAAAATGAAATCGCCAGGATATGGTCCTCCTGAATATCCTCCCCCTCCATTTAATCCGGGGCAAATAAATACTTCAGGAGATCTGAATGTTAGTGCCGATAGAACTCTATATCTTGACCCTCCTAGTATTAAGATAGAGGAACCGCCTTCTTCTGGCTGCGTAATGACGCCACTGGCAACATCCAGTCCGGTAGGGACTGAACCAATCCCTGCGACGGTCTACGCAGGAACATGTGAGAAACCTTTTAATAGAACTTTGTTTACTGAGACGGAAATGAATGAGACCCCACCGGGAGTCGATCCGAAGACTTTAGCAAACGAATTAGACTTAGCAGAAGAGTTAAAAAGAGCAGAATTAATCGTTGCAGGTCAAATAGACCCTCGCGGGACTATTGAATTAGAATCTATTTCAGATGTCGTTCCCAATACCGAATCGAACTTAGTTCAGGGAAGTGAAACAGAAATAGAGGCTCTAGAAAATAAGTCAATCGCAGTTGAGTCGAGCACTAATAGCGACAAGGAACACATTTCTTCACACGAGCCTGAGGGCATAGAAGTAATTTATTTCCCAATTAAGTATGAACCGTCAGAGATTCCTGATCAGTCTGTTCCTGAACAGTCTGGACTGGAACCCGTATATGCTAATATTAGTTGTGAACCTTTAGACGCTGATATGAATGAAGAACCTATTTATGCGCGTATTGACGTGGAAAATGAAAAAGAGAGTAAGATAAGTGACTCGATTTCTTTGAGTCAGACTAGGGATGATGAAATTGTAGACCAAGTTAGAAAATCATTAGAGACAGGATTTTCACCAGTGGTAGGGACCTTAGTTCGACCCTGGGTTAAGCAAATGAGAAATAAGAAAATACAAGTTACAGTATTGCGTCGTCCAGACGTGGGTGACGAGAAAATAGGTCTTGTTTTCCAAACCGATCCTTCAACTGTTATAGAGGGCTTACGCCCTACAGACTTAGTGTTAGGAAAATTTGACGTAGATATACAAACTGAAGCCTTGCCAAAAAGAGATGTTAGTGTACAGACAGACTATAGGTTTCCTAAGATGATCCGCATTGAAACGGATCCGGATCTTAAGGTTCTACGGTCCGTTGCTTCGCAAACGCATCCCATTATGTTTGACAAAAACATCCCGTTGGAACAAAAATTAGATCAGCTAGGTGAAATTGATAATTTACTTAGTTCCGTTAAGAGCGTTAGATGGTCAAATGGCGACGTTAGTAGTGAAGATTCAGACGACGACCAGTCCTTCCAAGACGAGTGGTTAGGTTACGAATTACAGCTGCTAGAAAGAGAAAATTCGCTCTCCGAAGAAGAAACAGAACATCTTCCTGAAAGCAGTCCGATCTTGGCGCCGAGACTACCTCATAGCGACGAGACTCCGCTCTCTCTAGAGAGCCCTGACGAAGACCTCTCCTATCATCTTTGTCATCCAGCGATCGCCTCAACACATCAACGAATGATGCAAGATTTCATACCTGAGGACAAGGAAGAAGATAGCGATGTTAACACCGTTTCGGCAAGAAATATTCCTTCCCCAGAGAAAAAAGAAGAGAGTGACACTACCCCCAGTCATCTCGGTAGTAACAGTCAGATGGGCATCGTGAACGAAGAAAAAGAAGAAAATAGCGATTCCTGGTCCGAAAGACGATTGTTTGATAACATACAAAGGATATTCGATTATGCTGAGTATGACGAGTCGGTTGTCTGTTTGGGAGAAAATGGGGAAGAAAAATCTTCCGCACTCCCCCCTCCTCGCCGGAGTATAACTAAAACAGATCAAAATACTATAGGTACGAACTTGGTCTCTTTAGGAAATAATTCCCCATCTACATGTAGTACTGGTTCTAAGGGTAGTGATAAGGAATCTCCAGCGACTAAAGAAATGAGAAAATACCAAGAAACAAAAGGACAGGGTCCTTCGCGAATGGTCTTCATTTCCCCAGTTAGTAGAGTCTTCCCGTCTACTGAAATTGAAACTGATAAGGTACAAAACTTCGCGTCTAGTTCATACTACGGTACAGATTTGAACGGTAAACATTCAAGTGAATTAGAAACTTCTTCCGGTTCGGCTTACGTCGAACCTTGGTCTTCTCCGAAGTACCCTGGAGAAGTGAAAAACGAAACCTCCTTACATACATCATATACAGATGACAGTTTCAGTGATGAGAAATTGGTCATGCCTTGTCCAGAAGCTAATTCGGTAGAGAAGGAAAATTTTAGTGTAAAATCCGAGAAGGACTTTAAAGCTAGTCCGGCCAGTAGGCCGCCCTCTCCACCTAGTTTAGAAAAACCTCATTTTTCAAACTTACTATTGACAGCTCATACTCGTTCTTCTCCGCCCGAGGGCGAGGATAAAAGTACTAGTACTACTACGACGCAAATTAGGGAATTTCATATCTATCCAAATGTTAAGATACCTCGTTTTTCGGCAGGTAGATACGAGTCAGTAGATATTTTCTTGCAATCTTACGAAAGGGTAGCTAATATATACGATTGGGATAGTGTACAAATGAGAGATTACCTACCTATCTGCCTTACAGGTAGTGCATACGATTGGGTACTACTGGAGTTGAGTTCACAACCTGAAATGAGTTACCTGGTAATGAAGGATAGGTTGAGATTAGCTTTTCCGGACATTGCGTATCGGGCTGACTTAGAATATAGTATAGCAACTAGACAACAGAAACCAGGCGAAAATAGTGTATCGTTCTTGAACAGGTTAATGAAGGACCTCAAATACGTTCGTGGATACTTGGACCGCATGGAATTATTGGGCAAACTTAGGGCCAGTCTGTTGCCGGATGTGTTCTACTATCTAATGTTAAATATCGAGGATACAGACAATTTAGAGCAGTATGAAGACTGTTTACGGAAATATGAATCAGCCAAAGGAGCCAGGCAGACACGTAATGGTGAAGATGTATTATGGAGAAATGACTGTTGGGAATGGCAGCAAAGTAAGATGGAAACAAGGCCCGATCTCGTGCAAATGTGCTCTTATTCTTCAGACTACATTTTGACAGAGAAGGACAGGAAATGCTATCAGAATACCCACGTTAATGACTACGGAATAGGCAGAGGTCAAGGTCAGCTTTGTACTGTTAGAATCAAGATAGGAGACCGCTGGACGTCAGGACTCATAGACAGTGGGGCCCAAATAACGTGCGTATCTAGTAAATATATTTCTCACAAATTCCCTATCGCGGATAGGCTAAAGGGCTACGTAAAGATAAAAGGAGTAGGCTCTGCACCAACGGATTACCTCCTCGTAATTAGGACATCTTGTTACTTTAAGGATCATTTAAAAACCACTCGTAGAAGGTACATTGATGCAGTCATTATCGATGCCGAGAGTTGTTCATACGATGTAATCTTGGGGGTTGATTTCCTTCATAAATACGTAATGGCTATTCACCCCAAGTACCTTTCTCTAGCAGACAAGAATGGTAATCATGTCGAGGATTTGTGGTTCGAGATTCCGAGAGACTGTAAAGACTTAAAGAGGAAAGTAGTAAGAAACATAGATTTGACTCATGTTGAGAAATATACCCGTACCAAGCGTAGGATCGATAATGATAACAAGGACAAGGGTCTGTCAAAGCCTTACGATTTTGGAATAATTAACCGCGACCATAGAATTACCCCTGGAGACACCCTGAGAAGAGCATGCTTAGGGATAAAGAACTTTAACGGTAGGGATATCAAATCACCTCCTAAATTAGCAGCTAGTCGCCCAAACGAACAACAAATTGCCAAATTTCGAAGAGTAAGGAAACGTAACATTTCTCAGACAACGAACAAGTCACAGGACGCCTTACGCTCACGGGGAGCGCGTAAAAGGCCTCCTCAAGAACTTACAAGTAATGCATCCAAATACCTATCTAAACAGAAGAAGTTTCATGGACATAGCAATAACCAGCAGCTCAATACTTCCAGTGCTCATGAACCGGAAAGTAGTAGTCCGTCTCTCTTAAGGGAAGATAACTCTTTTTCTTCTACAACGAAGGAAAAAAGACATCTTTCACCAGCAGTTAACCCCACAGTTTCTAATAAAACGGACCTTAAAATTAAGACGGAAGCTATGTCAAAATCTCTGCTTAAAAAGAACGGAACAGAAAATGATCTTATACACCCCCCATCATAACTGTTATGAATTCGTCAGTAGGAGCTTTTCCTGGTAATCATCAGGTGCCCCACGAACCTGAAAAGGATAGTTCGTGCGAGACGCAGTCTGAAGTAGGGAAGTTACCTTCAGTGTTTGGTGCAACCAATACAAAACTCACAGAGGTCTCATCGGTAGAACTTCCATCCGAGGACGTTTCTAGACAGAATCTACGAGGAGACCCTCTTGGTTTCGGTGAACATGTGTCCGAACTTTACCCTGAAAACGTTTTTAAAGTACACCTTCCATCCAACTTGCGTGTATCGGCTACAACGTGCTATGACATTGAAATTGCAGCGCCAACCTTAGACATTAAATTATGGGAATTTATACCTTCTAAAGGAATCCAATACTGGTACTCTTGTATAATCCCTCGGGGACCGGTTTTTAATGAAAATGGCAAGATTTACTTGACCATTTTTACTGGTGGTGATCGGACCAAAACTTTGCCAAAAGATCTATACTTAGGAAAACTTATCCCTCATGCGGAGTCCTTGCAGGAATATCCGTGTGAAGAAAATCATGTAATTAACCAAATTATACAGATTACTAACAAGGAAGAAAAGGACGACGAGGAAATACCTGAGACACCGCGGAAGGTACCTCAAACTAAGGAGGAATTGGATAAGGCTCTGAACATAGGAACGAACTTAGAACCCCATGAAAGAGACCAATTACTGGACTTACTTATGGAATTTAGGGACGTTGTAGCCTGGGATAAATCTTGTCTTACGGCTGCAACTGACAAATTTATGTGCCCTTTAGAAACAACTACAGATATTCCTATTTCTTATCCTCCCTACCGTGAGACGCCAAAACAGCGGGAAATAATCGCAGCAGAGGTCCAGAAAATGCTGGATAGCAACATTATCAGGCCGAGCAGGAGTCCGTATTCAAGTCCGGTCGTCATAGTTCAAAAAAAGGACGGCTCTTTTCGCTTCTGCGTGGACTACAGAAAATTTAATGTTATTTTAAAACCTAATATATTTCCGATTCCGCGCGTTGACGAGGTTTTAACCTTCCTAAATGGGACACAACTCATTACCACGCTAGATCTCCAATCGGGATACCACCAATTGCTAGTAAAACCTAGCGATGTAGAGAAGACTGCCTTTGTTTGTAGCAGCGGTAAGTTCGAATTCTTACGACTACCCTTTGGATTGGCGACAGCGCCAGCCCTTTTTCAGAACATGATGGAGGTCGTGTTCTCTGACTTGAAGTGGAAATATTTAATAGTGTATTTGGATCATCTTATTTGTCCTAGTCCATCCTTTCCGGCTCTACTAGAAAGAACAAGGGCTATTCTAACACGGCTGAGAGAAGCCAATCTCAAACTTAACCCAAAGAAGTTTTCTTTGCCTATGAAGAAGCCTCCGTACTCGGACATGTCGCCGGCAAATATGGCATTCGTGTTGACCCTGCTAAGGTAGAGGCTATTTCTAGAGTACCTTACCCTACAACCCTTAAAGAGGTCAGAAGTTTTATCGGACTTTGCTCATTTTATCGGTCTTACGCACCAGGATTTTCTAAAATAGTGAAACCTCTTACAGCACTGACTAAAAAGGACGCAAAATTTGAGTTCGGCGAGACAGAACAAGCTGCTTGGGACACTTAAGCAATGTCTCATATCGGCCCCAATTCTCGCACATTTTGACCCTGAACAAGACGTAATTGTTTACTCAGATGCCAGCAAAGAGGGCCTCGGAGGTTATGTGGCCCAAGTTAAGGAAGATAATAAGAAACATCCCATCGCATATTTTTCAAAATCATTAAGTCCAACAGAACTTAATTACAGCATACCAGAATTGGAGGCATTATCGATAACAAAAACTATCTTACATTTCCATTTTCTGCTCGCTGAGCGACCTTTTATAGTGAGAACAGATGCCTGTGGAATCTGTTATTTAAAGAACAACAAAATGTTAAATTCTAGGCTGATGCGTTGGGCAATTCGTCTTCAACCGTATGAATTTACTATCGAACATGTAAGCGGTAGAAATAATGTTACAGCCGACTTCCTATCAAGATGTCCCTTAAAACAAGAATTACGATCTAAATAGGGGCAGGAAGAAGACTGTGTAGATATATCTCAACTCACGCTAAGTCCTAAGATTGATTGGAAGAAATTGCAACATGAAGATTCGAGGATTCAAGAACTTATCCAGAAGAAGAAGCATAACCCCACAGATCACGTCTTAAAACCTTATGTTTTAATAGACGGAATCTTACACCGAGTTATGAATAAAGCTAATAAAATAGTAGTACCAGAGAAAGCCATTTCCGACGTCTTGCAAGAAGCACATACTTCACCTCTGTGCGGAGGTCATACGGGGTTTTCTCGTACGTACTCAAAAGTTAATGAACGCTATTACTTCCCGAATATGGGAAGAATTATCAAGGATTATATCCGCTCTTGCGATGAATGTCAACGAGTGAATATTCCGAGAGAAAGGAAACAAGGATTTCTTCATCCTTTACCAGTGAAAGATGAGTTATTTCATAGATGGAGTTTAGATTTGTTTGGACTGATTCATCCTAGTGCCGGTTACATATACATACTAGTTATGGTCGAGTATCTTAGTCATTTGACCGGGTTAGTACCATTACGTAACATGAAAGCGCCTACGGTAGCTAAGGCAATTCTTGATGAGTTAATCACGCGGTATGGTCCACCAAAAACCATTTTGACGGACCAGGGGACGAACTTCTGTGGAGCAGTGATGGCTGAGTTTAACGACCTGTTTGACATAAAACATGTTCGAACGGCAGCGTTCAAACCATCTACGAACGGATTGTGCGAGCAATTTAACTCTGTCATTACGAGTTTTCTTGCTAAGTATACTGCGAAACAACCGACACGGTGGGCAGAGTATGTGCGACTATGTGCATACGCTTACAATATATCCACGTCACCTATCCGGAAGTACTCTCCTTACGAGATTGTATTCGGACAGAAAGCCAGGTTTCCGAACCAGCTCGATGTTCAGTATCAATTTACTAAGATACAAGAACATCAAAGACAGTTACGTCTAATACGCCGATTAGCTCAACAGGCTATGACGCAAGCACAGCAACGCACAAAATTACGGATAGATCAGAATCGACAGCCGATTAAACTAAAGGTTGGAGATTTAGTCTTGTGTAGAGACTATCTCCCGAAGAAGGGAATTAGCCCTAAGCTAGCACATAAATTTGTGGGGCCTTATTACTTACGAAATATCTCTCCCACGAACGCCTGTAAAATAGAACTTGTAGCCAATCCAAATAAAACCCAGATAGTTACTATCGAAAGGTTAAAGAAATATTATACTCGAAATTCGCCGGCCACTGGTGACACGACCAGTGATAGTGACGAGGATTAAATGACAAGAGCATAGATCATTCGAAGCTACCGTGTAGTTACCTTGAGTGCGGTGAACGGGCCCATTTCTCACCATACTCGAAGTCGCTACGCAGGAACTAAAAGTAATCTTAAAAGGGACGTCCCAATTCAAACTATCAAATTAAATTTAAGTATTCCTTTCTATTTTTGATGTCGGAAAACATTTTGGCAGCTGACCAGTGTGAGTGTGACAAGGCACCAAAGATGGAATGGAATAGATACAGACAATTGGTTATGTTTAGACTTTTGCCCAAAATCTAAGTCACTGAAAAAGGTCAAACATCAGTGTTAGCTGGCTAACAAGACTATAATCTCAAGGAGCTCCTCTAAATAATTGAACAGGTATACCTGCTAAAACCTTACAATCATAAAACTTTAAAAAAAATGGATCTAGATCCCTTAGGCTACAAGCTCAGATAATAATCAGTAAGCAAATTGTTCCGTGGTTATCCTAATTTCAATACCTAATTTAGCCTTACAGGTTACGTTTATATTGGCTAAGGAAAATGTATTTTCGTTCACAGAACGCCTTCATCTGGTTGAAAAGCTGAAAATATTGGTTACTCATCTCAGTCACGTAAGTTAATTTAAAACTTAGTACAAGATTCAGCTTGTGTTTGCTTGAATTGCCTGTTTGACAATTGGCATGGCTACAAATAGTACAGTAACTATGTCGCCAAAAGTCCCTACGATCAAAATTGACAGCTACGGTGGGACACCTGGAGAATCTCTGGAAGATTTCCTCCAGACGTTCAAATTAGCCGCAAAGCTGTACAAATGGAGTGACATAGATTCTATCAAATACCTGGTAGCTTATTTATACGGACCTGCCCGCGATTTCTACGAACTACACTGCGATGAACTACAATCTCTGGCAAAATTTGAGGACGCCCAAAAGTAAGCTACGTACAGCATTTGGTAATACAGATAAACTTTCTGACAGTTACGCGAGTTTGCATAGTAGGATGAAGAAACCTGAAGAAACGTACTCACAGTATTATTTTGCAATGATGAAACTTTGTCAGCGTGTATCTCCTAATATGAGTATGAGGATAAATTCCAACACCTGTTACGGGGGTTACCAGCTGACGCCCTTAGTTATGTAATTGAAAAAGGATGTGATGCACCAGAAGAGGTAAAACTCGCTCTGGAACGTTACGAAAAGGCTCGTGCCCACTCACGGATACGTCGGGCACAAACTTCTCCCTCACCTGCTGTTAAATCGGTAGTCAGGATTTCAAGATCTCCGTATCCTCGAAAACCATCTCCTAAAGCGACCCCCCAGAAATTACAATCAATTGCGGTCGAAAACTCCGAAAAATCTAAAACTAAGAGACCCTTACTGTGCTTCAGATGTGGACGAGCTAGGCATTTGAGAGCTCAATGCTGGGCTAACATCCATATTTCAGGTGTACCCTTGACAGATAAAGCACCAGCGAAGCGTCCGCAAATAAACGGTTCTAGGAGTAATGGCATCAATAACTGGCGAGTTGTTCCTAGTATAAATAAGCAACCTTTCTCTAGCCGATCTTCCCAAGACCAGCAGCGACCAAAATACTCTAATAGACCCCAACCTGTGGAGAAGCAAGTTACTCCTCCAGCGACGCAAAATAAGGAAGATTAAAAAAAGAGAAGAATTCTAATGAGCTAGGGGGAATCATAGGGGGTAGGGCCAGTAATTTAATAGTTTGTTTTTTGGTTATCGTAAGAAGTAGACTATGTTATTATCACCGAAGTAAGAAATTTAGAAATTTTTATGGAAATTTAGAGATTTATATCTAGACTAGCATAAATCTCTACTTAAATTAAGTAAATTATAAGGCAAGCATCAACATAGGACTATTGTGTGATTCTTTTATTACTTATAGATTTAAGAAAGAAATTAGTTAAAATGGCGCAGGCGATGGAACAACCTGTGAATTTCCACGTGGACGATGTTCACGCGACATGGGAAGCGGACGTAAGCGAGAACGAGAGATACTATATAGCACTCGCTTATTTCTTCGCTCTCGAAAGCTTGCAATTATCACCTGGGGTCCATATATGCAAAGAACTATCGGTACTCCTAGTACCTCCTCGGTTTAGCGATCAGGAACTTGAACTGAATCCGCTTAATTATACCTTAAAACCCTATATAGACTTCGATCAGCTTACACAAGCACAACAAATTACCATCTGGTTGTATGAACAGATTTATCCGTTAGAATATGAACAAGGGGACTGCTATCTCGATGAAGCTGTCGAAGAATTACGACCTCGTATCCCCGTTGGGTCAATTATATTCACTTACGGTGAGATAACAGCTGCCACCTTAAGGGAATTATTTCCACAACTATTCGTTATGGACCTGAAGCCGTTCATTACCACCCCTCTGGAGCTATTACCCGATCCAGAGATTCCTTGTCCCCATTCACCAAACCAATTTGCACAATATGGCTGTGGAATTGACAAGGTTATGCGAATGTATAGTTGGTATATGCAAAAGATAGGATTACCCTGGTGGGTAAATCCTGCCGGCCTACATGGAATCGACCACTAAAAAAAAAAAAGGACCAGCAATATTTGATAACACGAGGAACGAGCAAAAGTATGTCTGCAAACCAAACAAAATATAGAAATTAAAGTTATTCCAATTGCACAAGTTATTAATTACGGCGTACCTTAATTCTCGTTGAGTCCCCGGCTTATGAATTAAACGTTTGACCCTTCTTGCGTAGATGACGAAATAAATCCATGAATCTGTAAAGAGACAAAACACAGAGATACCTAGTTAGTTTTTTATAATTTGTTATTTTTGCTTTTGCAATGTATAAGAATCTATAATCTATGAGATGACTAAAATATATATATCAAATGTCCTATGTATTATTAGTAAAATGAAAAACTACAAGAAATTAAGTAATCTTAAGTTAACCTTAACCTACATCTTAAAATTCACAGATTGGTAATGAACAAACTATATTCCAGTTTTATTTTCCTTTTCTTTAAGATACCAAGAAAGTTACCGGTTCTCACGACACCACGAAGTCAGGATTGTAAGTGACCTTACATTCTTTTCTCCATGTCGCTTGTAACGCGTATGACAACTTCAAAATATTTTGCCAAATCTTTTGCTGCTCAAATTCTTACCATCATCAATCGAAGGATTTCACCAGACTTAGTGTATATCCATTTAACGCACGATTTCCTTGATTCTTTAGAAGTAATTTGTACAGGCCATGCAGGTAGAGAACTGTCTGTAGACGAATTAACGGAAGCTATTAGTAGCCTGACCGAAGGAATTATAACCAGTATCCAGTATGTCCAGTCTAGGTCAGTGGCTACGGAATCACTGTTCCTGTTGTCCCTATCGGGAAATGGCTACTCCTACGAGTTCCAGTTTTGGAGATCAGAAGTGCCATATTACAAATAATAAGAGTAGTATCATCCCACTCTTTGGGAGCGGAATCTCTGGGAGAAGCTTTTTGCCTTCATACCTCCCCGGCAAGCAACCAGGATGTTACCACCCTTTTTCCGCTACTATTTGCGACGTTACCTTGCATTAAGGTACTATAAAATGAGAAGCTTTCTTCTTTTCAAAGCATGGTTACGGGGATTCGGATCTAGAACCAGACGATGGATGAAAGATGTGTATGCCACCTACGGCTTTGGCTTCCGTTTGTATCTCGTCATGGATACAAACGAAACATCACTTCAATTGCGAGTAGCATCTAGACCGGTAACTTGGAACGAAGTGTTAGAAGAAGAACGCATTTCATTGTAAATCCGAATGACACTCGCGTCTAACCTTCCACTATTTTTTTGAGTATTAAAACCGAAATATCCATAGAAAATCTTACCTAATCTATTAGTTCCAATTTTGCACTGATCTTTCCGTCTGAGTGCTGGAAGGAAAGAAACAATTTGTGGCCAGGCCACCTTTCGACCCATACGATAAGCCACTCACGAAGGCGAATAGTCCATTGTTCTAACATGATTTTGAGCGGAACTAAGTTCAGTCCTATGGGTACGTAAGAGGGCAGTGCATTTGATAACACTTCGGTACCGTCAAGAGAAAGAATAATGGGTAGTTCCTCACTTATGATACACCACCATAGCGCATTATGAAATCTGACAATTTCAAGAAAATATAAATCCTCCTCACTACCGAAGTCCAGCATTACTACTATCTAATAAAGACAGAATATTTGATATTACTTGAAGAAGGAATTTAGGATATCCGCTCTCATTTTTTTTAAACGCAAAACTTTGACAAACGGAACAAATAATCTAAATTTTGCTTATACAACCGGTAGCAAGACTAGAATTAGTGACTGTCTTCTAGTCATGTAACCTCTCCTCACCTTTAAGATTATCAATCCTTTGACATCCGGAGTACAAGCGAACAAAACAAATCAGCAACCCAAGTAATATAACGGTCCCTTATACAGAACAATTTTTTCATTTCTTCATCAGAGATGTTCTTTTTCCAGTACGGCAAATTTACCAGGAAACCATATGACTAGCTAGGAAATAAAAATCCCAACATAAGTTTATCTGATCATGAAATAATACAACACATTCTTAAATTAAAAAAGAAATGTATTCTACAGAGCATGCTAAGCGGTAAATTTCAAGGCACATTAGGAAGTACAAGAAATATATATCGCATGACTTATTCGCATAAATGTTCCTAAAAGGATAAGATTTTTATTATGATATACATGGTACGAGTTCCCTACTAAAATCAACATTTTCCTAGTAACAAGACCTTAATGAGACAATACGGATGTAAAACGGAAGTGAATTAAATATCTACAATAGCAAAGGGTAGAGTTATCTCCCCTATATATATATATATATATATATATATATATATATATATATATATATATATATATATATATATATATATGCACCCTGTTGCTGTAGTTGTGATACGGCATCTGCACCACAAGATCCGGTATAGTTATAACAGTTAGTTTAAAAATTCACATTTGCGACGTTATAGTTATTTAAACAGAAACAGTACAACAAGAATATATTTTCTTTTCGAGGAAGTTTATTTCCGCAGTTGTGCTGCCATAAACACACGAATAGACCATACTAAAATCATTGTTTTCTTGCAAGTATAGCAGACTTGGTCATTAAAAAAAAAAGTAACTTCCGTTTTATTTTGTTTCAGGAAACAAAAATGTTCCAACATCATTTCGTGGTTATGTTGGGTATAGTTAGTGTTACTATACCACACTCTATCCAAGACTCCACTGTTCCCCTGTTGGCGAATGCCGGAGTATATTGGGAACAGCTGACGTCACAGGTAGCTTATCATAAGCTAGCAATACTAGCATACACTTTACCTATCTATAGCTTACCTCAGCTCCACGATGAGTTTAATACTCTTCAACAAGCATTCACTTCTGGCTATTGTGATCAATCTCGCGACGCACTTGAACACTCATGTCAGATATTGCGGTCTATCATCGACATCCAGAAAGTCACAAAGGTACAATTGCAACAAGAAGCCCTAGATTTATCCGCGTTTCGAACTGAAAAATCCAAACGAGGCTTAGACTTCGTCGGTAATTTTCTGTCATGGTGCTGTAACACCGTCTCCAAAAGTACATTTCAGAACTACGTAGTTAATCAAAGAAAAATGGAAGAGATACTGAATCATTTGATTAACCAGGTACATTTTGATCATCGAGACGTTCTTCTAACACGAGATTCGACGAAGAACTTGTCAGTTCAAATTAATAACGCTTTACAGGCTGTCCAATCCAAAGTAAAGTCACTCCAGAAAGCAGTTAATCGTGTAATTGAACAAGAATTCAGAAATCATAATACTGCACTGTCCGTGCAAGTTCTTGTTCTGAGTAAACTCTTGGCTACCATGCAGTACGAACGACAAAATAAGGATATTCACTCCTCCTGCATTGAGGGTACTATGTCCTTAAATGCAGTGAATCCAAAACAACTTACGCAGGATCTACGAACACTTGAGGCTCGACTACAAAAACAGGGATACTTTCTGGCCATACCTCGTACAGAATTGTTCCGCTACTATAATTTGCGAACAACAACTTGCCATTTCGTGGACAATCGAGTAACACTAATTGTTAAAGTTCCCATAATTAGTGGGGAAAAGCCCTTCAAGTTATTTCGTTTGATTCCTCTTCCGTTTCATTACCAGAATCAAACATGCAAAATAACACATGAGAAGGCTATCATAGTTACAAATTCTGATACGGATACTATCTTAACCAACTATGACGTAACGTCTTGTTTAAACCGTCCTGATGGACTTTGCAAGATTCCTGAAATCATACTTACTTCCTTTCAAGCTCCAAACTGTATCTATCATTTGTGGCGAACGTCTTCTGTTGCAGAAATAAACCAATTCTGTGCGTTCGAATGTCTTCCGCATAAGCATACAATTGTGACACCATTACATCAAGACAACATTCTCATTTCTAATCCGCCACCACAAATGACTCTAAGATGTCCCGGAAAGACTGAAGTTATCAGGCAGAATCCACTAAACCCCGGATCGCTCAAGATCAATCTTAACTGTAAATGTGCATTGGAAATATCACAACAGTTACGTATCCCTGAAAGGTTTCCCTGCTCTCAAGATTCAATATCCAACCCCTCAGTGAAACGACTATTACCCTTGACGTGGTTACCCTTCGAAACTCTTAAACTACCCAAGAACCTGTTTGATGAATTGGAATTTACGGACTTAAACACAACGTTGAATCAGAATTGGACGGTGAGGGTAAACTATTACAGTCCCCCAATAAAATCCGAAAATGAAATCCCAGTAACATTCTCTCACGACCTTCATGTATCAAATATTACAGGAAGGCCGTATCTAACTATTTTGTTAGTTTGGAATACTGTTATAACTCTTGGCCTGATATACGTAGCCTTCCAGCTACGAACGAATCTATGGCCTTTTATATTCACAATCCCAACACCGGTTAAAGCTCAAGGCATCATCCATGAATGGACCGAACTCATAGTGTATGTCGTGATAGGACTCACATTGTTGGGCCTAATATTAGTTTGTTGTTACAAGGTAGTATGGGTGAAGTTAATGTAACTTATAGGTAATAACGTTAATACGCCTCACTCAACTTCTGAACAACTTCAGAATTCAAGAAGTCATCCAACTCCCTCAGTTCGCCACACCCCTTTATGACTACCTATGATTTCATTTCTTATGATGACCCATTTTACTAGCGCACACACCTTCGAACTCTCAACACTTGCTCATTCCGGTATTATTACTGAACATGATCCACATGTCTTACTATATGATTCATCATTGCCTTTAGTCCTGGAATTCCAATATGAATCTTTCATTCCACCCTCTACTAACATTTGGAATGAATTACCGCAAAATGACCTGGAAATTTTGATGAAAGATCATAGTCAACAAGGTTATCCTTTTGTTTTTATCACCAAAGTTAATGTCAAACAAAGTTGGATTACTGATACGCAATTAACAACTTTTCTTAGTCACTTGCGGCAAGCACAACACTCATCTATGATCCCTTGGAAAACTTTGCGAACAGTTCATGATATTTCTACCTGGAATCAGCTACTATCAGCCTGTGTGACCAACACCATCACTCCAGTAATGCTTACCCCGAGTTTATTATATAACCTAACATTGGAACTCGAAAAGCAGCTACAATCAACAACTTATGAACTAGTTATTCCCGCCTCTGATATTTCAATTGTATACTCGTATAAGTTCAGTGAATGCATAATAGCCCCAACAAAAGTTGTCATGGCTATTAAGTTACCCTTACGGCAACGTGGATCTACATTACAGCTCCTACATCTCCGACTTATTCCCTTCCAAAGGGAAGAACAAGTCTGTCATGTCAACTTACCGATACGGCAAGTGGTTTTAAGATCACCGGGGAAGAAACTTTTAACAGCGGATTGTCATTTGTCACAAGAATCCATCTGTCTTGCTCGCGAATTTCAACCACACGAATTCGGCACACTACCATGCCTCACGGCTCTTATTCATTCGAATTCTTCCGCAATTCATGAAAATTGTCCTATGACTTGCCAATACTTACCAGAAATAGGGTTATTTCATAGGTTAAACTTCACTGCCGTAACTATCTTGGCACGTCATGAATTATCAATTCATATACTATGTCCAGAAGCCGATATTCCAAACATGTTTTCACCAGACAACTATGGCAGTTTCTTAATCAATCTTGGGTGCAGATGTTCAGTAAAACTACAAGGCATAACTCAAAAACCAATATATCCTTGTATAACAGATAAACTACAAAAGTCCCGCGTAGTGAAGCTAATTCCGGTACAATGGTTGAAGCATATTACTCATTCGTTAGTACCGTTCTTTTGTCATCCTTGTACTTTGAAATCACATACATCATATCAATCACTCATGCCTAATGATTATTATACTATCTTCATTATTAATATCATCCTGGTATTCATTTCCCTTATTATTGGTGTATCAGCTAGTATTATGACAGTAATTATATTGCGCAGAAATATACTACTTCGACGTCGTCGACGAAGACAACCCTATTGCCACAGAACCTCACCCCCTACCCCTCCGCACTATTTAAGTGTTACGGGATAGTTATATATCAGTATCAATTACGTACGAAATAAGCTAGCTAGCACAAAATTTCGTTGTCAATATCTTTCCAGATCATGGATGTCGACCCAAGCACAAACACGCCCTTTCCATCAACGTACGATCTGCGGGAAGAACGAGTTCGCTTGTCCACCTTTACTAACTGGTCGGTACCTTTCATCACGCCAGCTTCCTTGGCTCGTAGTGGCTTCTATTTCTTACGTGCACCTGACCACGTAAAATGTATCTTCTGTAACATCGAGATTGGCTCGAGATTGGCATAAATGTAACCAAAATCTGTTACATTTATTGTTAGTAAGTTGGTGTGTGAGTTTGGTTTGGGGGCTCCACCACCTGTGCAACATACGCACAGGACAGGTTCGATGGAATGAACCTATACTTCTCTCTCTCGTATTCTTCCTCCTAGCTGACGGATTCTGTATTAATCCGCGATTAACCTCGAACTGAGCGTTTTCTTCGGTCGCTAGTCTGGAATCAAGTAACTGGTACCTTAATGGAAGAGAAGTAACATCGAAGTTCGTAGCTCAGAGGCTTAATTTTAAGACTGTACCTGAATCGCCCAGTACAAATGTGAGGATTCTTGGCTTGCAACGGCTTTTCTCGTAGAACCATGTAAGCTCCAAACAATGCCATAAGCACTCCGTGTCCAGAATCGCCGAACATCACAGCAAACAAAAATGGGAATGTTATGATAGTGTACGGCGCTGGGTTAACTTCTCTGTAGCTCGCAACACCATACGAATCCACAAGGTTTTGAAACCGAACTGTAAATTTGTTGGTCCTATTGTAAGTTGGAGGGTTCTCGTAAGTCTCCATTCGATTAAGAATTGGAGGAACAGAACTACCACTTCGCTCCGTTCCTCTCCTAAGGGCCAGCTGTATGGTCTCCAGATCTGCTACCGGTACCCAACATTCTCCTATCAAACATTTCTGCGTAACATCAAGATTGAATAAGTTTAGAGTATGATAAATAGCTTTGATCTTTCTAACTTTTACAAACCAGTTCTTTATATTTTTAGCAGCAGCAACGAGAACTCTGTGACGATGGTCCTGTGTTTGACCCAATACTGTATTTAGGTCTTCAATTCTAGTCATAACAGCCATTGCCATTTCTCGACGATCAGCTGGAGCTTCCGGACAAGGATAAAGGGTTGCACGGAATCCTTCACAGATCTTTTTCACTCGGGCTTTCAATTGATCGCCTTGGAAGAAGATGATAAATACTGATTTGAACACCTGGTCACCCGTTGTAGGGTCTTCTAGGGGAGTCTCGATCTCAGCTTGACGCAAGAATACATTTCCTCGGCAAGCTCTCCACAGCATTCGCTCGAAATCTGGTATTCTTTCACGTAAGATGACTCCAGCAACGAAGCTCATTGTCAGATTTCTTGGCTTGCAACGGCTTCTATTTCTTACGTGCACCTGACCACGTAAAATGTATCTTCTGTAACATCGAGATTGGCTCATTTGAACCAGGGGATACTGCACACAAAGCACACACGCTATGGGCGCCATATTGTCCATTCCTCCGCGGGTTCCAGGTCGGGGACGTACCCTTGATCCCTCGATCCACCCCTCATAGAACAGGTCATGACGTGTGTGGAAGCCTATGTCTCGAACTGAGACCACATTCACGTTCTGAGCGGGACCCCCTACCAACTCGTTCATCGCCCGAAAACGATGAAGTACCTGTGAAGGGCCCTGTACATCGTCAGTATGTTACCGAACAGTCACGTTTAGATTCTTTTAAGTCTTGGCCTGTGAGCCTTAAACAAACACCGGAAGCATTAAGTACTGCAGGTTTCTTTTACACTGAGAAAGGCGACGCAGTCATCTGCTACTATTGCGGTCTAGGCCTCCATAAATGGTTCCCAGAGGACGACCCGTGGATTGAGCATACTCGTTATGCTCCCAAGTGTGTCTACGTTTCCCTTAAAAAGGGATCTGAATTTATTAATCAAATACTGAAGTCGTCTTCCACCTCCTTACCCAACAATGCGGCAAATCAGCCGTCTCACTCACTGACGATTAAAGATGAGGGCATTCCTGTCACGTGTCATGAAACTATCTCTTCAATTCATGACCACCCAGACCGTTTGCCTGAGTGCAACTTCCACCCACTGTGTAAGATTTGCTTCACTCGAGAAATACAGGTTATATTTCGTCCATGTAATCACGCCACTACATGTACCTCCTGTGCCTTAGCTGTACAAAAGTGTGTTGCTTGTCGTACTCCGATTGAATCTATCATGCGGATCTACATTCCTTAACTTCTAAACTTTATACTGCTTAGTGCTTGCCTGGCCACATTTTATATTATTTTCATATTCCTATTGTATATACTGAATATCCAACATTATATGTTGTCGTAGTTTAAAAAAAAAGTTACATATATTTTATTCAGAAGAGATATGTCCAAGTTATCTGGCCTCCGTGTATTCCACTCCTAGCTCATGTAAATAAGCTTCTAAAGTGTTACTTCTCTAATTATTATTTTATTGTTAATTTAGAATAAGCTAAGGAGCCAGAAATCAATCTTCTGAGACTTCCTGTATACGTAAATTAAAATGTCATTGAATATTTCATATCTTCTTTGAATCAATAGAACTTGTAACTTCCTACGTACTCAGTATATTATTCTTCATGCATTTATTATATTATCTTAGTACATAAGATAAAGTTTACTGTATGGTATTAGTTCTTAGTCTATTTTTTATACTCATAACATATTCGTACATATTCATATGACGTTTTGTATTATCCTTTTGCTCTATATTCAATATACCGATATATTAGTTAGCATTTACTATATTATATTAGTTCGTAAGATAAGTTTACTATATTGTATTAGTTCTTAGTCTATTTCATATATTCGTAATATATTCATACATGTTCATTTGACGTTTTGTGTTATTACTATCTTATCTATACACTATACCAATATATTAGTATCCATATATATTTATATTCTCTCATTTTGTCTTGCTATAATCGGAACACAGTGACCAGATGTTTTTATTTTTCCTTCAATTTTTCTTTTTTCTTATTATTATTTTTATTTTCCACGAGGTGAGGCAGGCGTATGCACAATTAGTAATTGCCTTGTAACTAATAAATAAATAAATAATAATAATAATAATAATAATAATAATAATGCAAATAATACCGAACACAGGAAATTCATGTTACAATTATCATTGTTGTATTAATTATGTCACATACTACGTGATAGACATCAGTTCCACATGCCAGGTGTGTTGTATAGCGGTAATGCATATCCAATAATGCATATAGATTATACTAGACCATATGTAACAATTATGAGTACAAATATGAAAGAAGGGTGGATACTGAATGAGAAATTTGGTATCATAAGTGATACTTAAGTTTTGAATAATTTGTATATGTGGGGGACACGAAATACACTAATGTGTTGTTTAACTTTTTGAAATTAAAACCAAAAAGGGGCATCCGCCCACTTCTGTCCCTTTGGAGTTGCGCAGTCACCCTGGAATATATCCAGAGTCCAATATGAAATATGAATTTGGCAACCTAAGTAGTAGAATAACAAATGTAAGGTTTAACATATTTTCACGACGTGGAGTAACTCAAAGTAACAAGAACTAATTACAACTAATCAAGGACGTAGTCTATATTACCGAGGTCAATAGTCATTACTACAAAAGGTATTAAACTTTCAAACTCCAATAAGCTAATAGAGGGGATGTCTACCTTGCCCCCCCATCAGCTACTGTACCAACCGAACTAGTAATTCATAGCACGTTAAAAAAAAAACAATAGAGGGCCCACAAGTGCGGCCCCGGCCCTGTACGGATTATTTTTTTTTATGACACTCCTATCGCAATTGTTTCTAAGTTCATGTACAATTATTCTACCCAAATTATACTTGGTACTTCCACTACAGCTTGTGGGTTGAAGTACGATCTGAGACAAATCATCCGTTGTCTCGTAATACGAACTGAAAAACTCGTTCTCGCTTAGTAGCGGTGAAATCTATAATACGAAGTTTTGAATTATAAACATAGGATGTAACGGAATGATTTCGAAGTGATTATCCCTGAATTTAGATGTTAGTTATGCACTACCCTACCGGTACTAGTACAACGGTAGTCTTGGGTTCGACCCCCGACTGGGTCCTCCTCTTATGCCTATGCCAATTACCTTTCAAGCATCAAGCAAGATAATTGTTAATTCTTTCTGTTCACGTAAAGTATTACTATTTTACGAAATCGTTCGCACTGATCACAAACATCCATTACTAGGAATCGGTGAATGTTGTTTTCGGAGGTGCCTTCTTCGAGGCCTGAACAGACTACAATACGGTCGACCGTAAACTCTGAAAGTTGAAGTATGGTATCTTTATAAACACTATTTCAATTCACTTCATGAAGGTTCTTAATTATGACGCCAAGGTGCCGTGAAGTCCGTCCTTCAGTATGGGAAGAAGGAAGCCACTGGTGTTCGAACCTTGGTACCATTAGTTATGATTGATAATAATCACCCTCTTCCCTTATTACAGAAGGCAAACCTAAACTACATCCGCTGCATCTACAAACCGTGCATTCTCTTCTTTTCTGGGTACTCATTAGAATGCAACCATTAGAATGCAAACCTTGAGTGGACTTTTTAGCACTCATACTGAGCCTTGTTAGTTTTCAACTGCATACAGACTTATAAGGGCTTCTTCCGGTCGAATTTATTCGAAATAATTGATGTAAACCACCACTCAATGAACATTACAATAAATACAAATAGTTCAACTACTTTGACATAAGGATAGGTGCACAACACCAATCACTTCCCGCCAGTACTACGAGTCCCTTCTTCGACTCCGGCCATAGGCCTAGATGAATTTTAGAAATAGTAATCATTCCGCACTTTATTTCTTTTCTTTGCCACAACATCATAGGGCACACACAAAAAACACCACAGTATCACGATTCACTGGTGAAATTGAAATTCAATTCACACGCCACTAGAAAACTTTGCCATGCCACGGCTCTGCACGACACAAAAGAATCATGGCCACGATAAAGAAAAATAGTAATACTCACCTCAACGCTTCTTCAGGTCTCCCCGCGCAGTAATGTAATAGTTATAATTTCATAAAGAACTCAAAGAGACAATCTGGATAAATCAATCGTCTCCGGCCAGTCGAACTCCGCCGAGAATTGAACCCAGTTCCCGCTGGGGAATCTGAAAAATATAACCACAGAGAATCAACGTCTAATATTGATAACACATCATGCAATCATTATGTCTTTATTTTCTAATCTGGTTAAGCCAGAAGACAGTTATTTTTCACTGGCTCCTAACTAAATTGGTAATAAAGTAACTTTTCGATTGCTCTATCAAAATTGGCAATTTACAGTCATGAAACTTATAGGAACAAGAGTATGCAGAGCAAATCAAGAATCCAATAACAAACTCTAGTAGAATTCTACAACCCCTTTTAAAAACAAAAAAAAAAGGGGGGACATTTTATAATGCTAATTGCACCTAATAATAATAATAAGATTAATAGCGCCTCGGTACCAAAGTATTCGGAACCTCAGATTCATACTATTTTAAATACTAATCATAGTACTTTAGGAATTGAATTAAATTAATCACCCCTAACAGATTTCGTAACGAGACAGATATAAAAACAGAGAAGTAAAGAAAACAAAAACTGGTTGCGATGGTAAGTATTCATCGATACTTTTGTACTAGACGTTATATGCAATTGCCTAGGAGTAAGTGTCTTTGCAGATTACCTACTTCACAGCAAGGACAGCGAGGTGAACCATACCGGAATAGGTTCTATAGATCTCAGATAAGGAAGCTCACCTAACTAATTACCGGAATTATGTAATAAGTATAACCTATTTATTTTCTTTTTCTCTATATAAATTAAGAAGAGAAAGGTACATGGAATATTAAAAATTAAATATTATTTTGTGGTAGAGATCAGGATTGCTAGATTGATAAATGATAGATTGATAAATGATAGAATGCCATGAATAAGGTACAATGCAATGTAGTTTGTTTTGCCTCTCCGGGCAACTTTTGCTCTACAACTATTAAGAAAAGTAATTTTTTGTATTTGACGTATAGTATGCTCATAAGATTATCTTAAATTACTGCTAGTTCATTTCTGTAATAGTAAATGTTCCTTCATAAGTACGATTGGTTTCATGCAGAAGTATATGTTCAGTATTGTCTTTCATTAATTAAAAAAAAAGAAGGGCTTGTTTTCAATGATTAGGAATGATTAGAAACTTCAATAACCTAAAAGTAATTAGTCTAAGACCTAAACAATAATTAAAAAAAAAAGAGTAGTACTTAACTGATATTAATGTCACTGTAGCCCCGCGTTGACATCCAAATGAGGACGCTTACTTGCGAACCTTTGTTTTAACAAGCAGAGGGAACCACCCCAGGAAGTTCCTAGACATTACCCCGTACCCCTCTGTGAAACCCAAACTAATCTTTCCACCACAGGAAATGTTAATGAGTAAACGTGTTGTTACACACATAGACCAGATAAGCTCGCTGTTAGCTGCGTAAATCATTATTTTGCCATTCTTACGGAAGTAATACTTCTCAACTCGAGTTTGGGATTGTCTCTCAAACTGGGCCTCGCGATCTCAGTTAAATTAGCCGTGGAGAGTAATACTGGCTCACCTAAGTGAAGTAGGCTACATGAACAACTAATGCAATCATTATTCCATTTTCGTCACTTAATAAATGGGTTGCACATTTCGCCCCTCTCCCTCTTTGCGTTGTCCGACTCGATTTAAAGGGTAAATAAACAAATACTTACCCTATCCGTTTCTTTATGGGAACAGCCAGCCTACATGGAAACTAGGCCGACTACCTAATTGAAACCATTTCCTTGACTGCCATGAACATCAAGTGAAGACAAAACGGTTTCTTCCCACATACCTATTTCATTGATCGAGAATTCCCATAGCTAGATGACTGAGAACTTACCGTTCTTCCTCTTCTCCTCTTCCTAAGATGAAGTTCGAAAGGAAAACACACAATAATCAGATCCTCACTAAACGGTGAGTGGTCAGCGCATCTTTTACCGATAGGAATATAGAAAGTGATGCACTCCTTTCCTTCACATTAAAAAAAAAAAAAAAAAAAAAAGAGAGAGAACTAAAGTAACTCAAAATTTCATAAATTCGGTGCAGACAGCACACTTATTTGAAATCGAACCAACCGAAAGCGGAAATTTTGCGTAGTAGGCCTTACTGTTCAAGATAGGTAAAATTGACATCCGTAAGACGATGTGTGGTTAGAACACCTTCCATCTGTCATTCCCGCCTCTTGCTAACATCGTTACGATTCAACATAAATGACTTCATTAAGAACCTCGCATTAATGTGTGGTATGCACACCTCTCTCTCGTACAATATTTAAGTCTCGGAAGCAGTCCTCGATTATATTTCCATTGACCAAACATACTGCACCTTTGATTACACATAATACTTCAATACTCGAAAAGCACAGGCCTGCGGTGATACTATTCACACCGATGATGGTTAACTAAACCAAAACTTTTACACTGGGTATACTTCTACCCTAATAACCCTATAAGTTTTCACACAAAGAAACCCAAGAATCATCCGATATAATATTGGTGGTAATAACCACAGTCATTTTTTTTTAAAAAAAAGAGGAATTAAAAAAAATCAACCTAGTAAAAAAAAATTTGTGACCATCCCACGGGTCTTTTCATCTCTTCTCTACTGTACTCATTGTTGATGTCATATTAAAGACCAATGACAGTACGCATGTTACAAGTTGTCTCGTTCCAAGAGACCATTTCATTGAGCTGTCCTGATTACTTCCGTGTGACCCAAAAGGTACCAGGACCCGAGATGACCCGTTGAGCCTAGAGTCAAAGTCTAAGAAGCCGAGTGAGTTTCTACAGCTGTTCCAGTGTAGCAGAGTAGAAAGGTTTATCATCGTCCAGCCTAGTCACATAGCTGATTGGTGCACGCCAAATGCCTAACCATGGATGCAGATCCTTATTCATAAGAGACTATGACCATTCAACATGACGCTCCCACACTCAAACGTTAAACGGCATGAAATGTTAAGAAGTTTACCAGATGCTAGCTGAGTCAGCGGCGATGAACTTTCATAAAGTTTACACAACTAATAACCCGTGACTCTAATCACTGTGTATCTTCGGTTAATAACTAAGGAACTCATAATAAAGGCAACAAGTAGCAGTGTCAACTCATCCCCGTGAAAAGTGAATAACATAATAGGACCCATAGTAACCAATCTCTGGAAATGAACATTTTCATTATCTTCAATCATATCATCTCTCTAAAAGAACTAGACAAGGACTATTTCTCTTCATCAGTGTTCTGCCATACGTAAAGGAACTGATATTTAGGAACTTTCAATAAAATCGTCCAATGTCCAAGTTGTTTAACAAAATATCACAGTTGTCTTTACTTCTACGGACTGTCAAACCCAGGAGAGAAACCCATCAGTGGAATCCTAACTGGTTGGACTGAAACTTATAACTACCTTTCCGCATCTTGTATAGCCTCGATGCTGAAGCAGAAGGACAATGAACTAAACCGAATATACATCAATATATTGTGCGCGCTTCATTAATCATGTAACTAAGTGAATTGTATATGTGTCATTACGTTTATATTGACTCGTTATCTACTGATATTATCTTATTTCTTTATAACCGTAAAACCATGTTACACTATGAGGCTAACGTTTTAGAAATATTATAATGTATTTGTCTTTTTGTTTACATCACTGAGGGCCTCATGCTATGTTCGTCGGGATTGAACCCGAAACTTCCTATATATGCAACACTAACCACTATATCACTATGCATAGAAATCAGGGATGATAACCGATGATTGTAGGTATCCGTTTTTTTTTTCAAGCTAGTATTCTAAGAGATAAAAGAAGTAATTTTTAAATTATGATGTATATTGTAATTTTTAATATTACAATGTTAAAAAATAAGTATATAAAAGGGCTATTTTCCACTTGTTGTGTAGCAGTCAGACAATGAAGCGGAAACACTACATCCTGTTTGTAACCACAATAACTTGTGTGCTAAGAACTGTTTCCGCACAACAAAGATAGGTATTCCTTTAATAAAGCAACTTTCCTGCTAGCTTGCTTAAGCCACAAGAACAGAAATCTAATCTTGTTTTAGATTCTTTTTCTTTTTTTTCTTTTGATATACGAGAGAATCACCTTGGAACCGAACCCCGGACTTACAGACGAACCCCTTCCCACAGTGCTGATTGATGAAAAACATAGTATATCAGTAATAATAGACACTAATCATAGACTGTGGCCGCCTAGTTATCAACAGTCTCGGGCACGGGTTCGAAGCTGATTCACTCGTATGCACCATTTAGTATTACTCGGCCTTCATCAAAATAACAATACAGTGAGAATCTAATCATGCAGGTTGCTAAATAAATCCTAATCATCCTCATCTTATTGGGTTCAGAGGAGGAATCCATTAATTCGTTAATCGATTCCATCCCACTACACCTATAAAGTGTTGATACATAAATTATTTCCACATAAAAATAACTAATAGATAAATGTAATCTTTAACCATTTCTCTCAAACATCGAACTCTTGTACAGCAACTTGAACTCAGTGTCGTTCAGGGTACTAACGAGGTTCGAAGTCGAACAATAAGATAAGTAAGGTTATATGATTATCTATGCGACTAGTGATTCAAAGCATGGAAATTTCCTGTGCGGCCACTGATCGCATGACTCACATAGCCTTGCTTGCGAAGGGCGTATCACAATATGGTACTTAATCCTATTCAACCTATGTAATACTTCAAAGTTAACTGTAAAGCGGATCACTCGCCTAATAGTATCATTCCTACCATGATTCATATATGACTCAGTTCCACAAGGTAGTATTGTGAAGTAAGATTATACCGCCCTTCACCAGTATGATGTATTGCAATTATCTTAAAATGCTTAACTAACTGTAAGCAGTTAATCCATAATGAAGCAGTGGCATTTCGATCCTTAAGGTTTGGTTCTTATGTATTACAACCTAATTATTAGCATGTAAGATTTTGTAAGTACAAAACCAAAAGAGGGTACATAAATGCAAGGTCTATTATAACGATACTGATCATTAGGTATCCTTCATGTGGAATTTGATCATACCTTCAATTGAGTACTTAAGTTTTATTTTTTAAAAAAATGGACATAAGGGTACTGAGATGTCAACTGCTTGACGGGTTCTAATGGGTGATGAAAGGTCAACTCAAGGTAATTATAAGATAGAATCATGAGCAAGGAAATGCATATCGATGTAGTTAGTTTCAAGCTATCCTCTCATGTTCAATTCCTACCACAAGGGTCATAGTATCACTTATCTCAGCCTAAATTATTGTATCACAAAGGTAATTCACCTTTTCTAATTGTCATTCTAAAGCCTTTGATTGTAACTAACGATGATGCACTTGGTTATGTTT
The DNA here is from genome assembly GCF_964235325.1 of Thermobia domestica. Taxonomy (NCBI): domain Eukaryota; kingdom Metazoa; phylum Arthropoda; class Insecta; order Zygentoma; family Lepismatidae; genus Thermobia; species Thermobia domestica. The sequence goes on from NC_137464.1 coordinate 140,234,788, forward strand.
CCAAGGTTTTATAGGCTGGTTCAAATAATAGTGGCCACAATTTGAGTCAAAGAAAATTATGATGCAATAATGTAAGAGTTTCAATACATGTCCTACAGGTAATAAGTTTGTGTGTCTCGTTTCAAAGTACATATTGTGTTTGATCTTTCATCGCCACGACTGCTCCGAGGTAGGAAACAAACGTGTACAAACCTCATAAAACAAACTAAAGTTAATATGTTCTAGTCTGGTGTCAAGCATAATTGCTTACCAAGTATTGATGTACTACATCAAAGAATTATGTAATGTCCCGAAGTAACACCAATTGTTCACTATTAACAACAATCATTCTTTTTGTAAAAGGTTTGGCACGTCGCTAATTAGAAATCTCGTCCATTTTCACTCATTCATTACTTTTCACTCAGTTGTTTTAGGAATTTTTATTTTGTTTGAAGCTTGCCAACTAATTTAACCCTTTGACGCCGGATGGGCATGTTTAAAAAAAAACACAAAAATCTTTTAAACATACAACGTTAGACTTTTTTTTTTTGGAAGGCTGGGGCAGATGTTACCATCTAAAGTCGCCGATAACCCTTATGGCCGGGTTTCGATTCTGTGGTTTGGAGTGGGAGCTAGTGGCGGTGACATAGTGACAGGAGACAGGGGAGAAAAATATTCTTCCGGGAATGATTTATTTAAAACTCTGCCTGGCTAAGCTGTGTTCCTGGCCCCTGTTGGCTGTAAGACCGCAGAGCAGCGAACAGAAATATAAAAGACAAAGCAAAGAAGGTCTTGTGCCATTCATGATGGCAGAACGAAATCCAGTTGTAAAGAAAGAACAAGGAAACCCTAAATATATAGATAGTAAAATAATAAATCTCAACAGAAATATAGTTTCGCCGCGAGGTGTATAGCCTAGCATGGGTTAGTACCATAGTTGGCCGCTAGGGCAACGGCAATGTTAGTTGTACTCTGCTTCCTGCCACGTGTCGACTCCTGCCCACGCGCTCCTCGAAAGGTGCTGGATTGACCTTGGCTATCGGCCCACACACTCCTTCAAGGTGAGATAGAGGTCGTAAAGACAATAGAAAGAAGCTAGATTGGCCTTGACTATCCGCCCACATGTGGTGCAATATGGTGCAATAAGGTGAAATACGGGAAGCGGTGCAATCGGATGAAACACGGTGAAATCTGATGCAATAGCCACCGCCCCGAGAGTATAAAAGAGGTGAGTTCGACCTTGCCGATATCCTGTTTTGGGCCGGCACTCAACCTGCGCTGGTCTCGTCTCCAATTTGCAGCAGTTGCGCTACTACTTCAGACTCAGGTATGCTGCCGAACCTAGAAATTATTTCTAAGTTCGCCATCAATATGATTTAACTTGAAATTTCTTAAAGAAGCGATAACATGCCAAGAAAAGCTAAAGGGTTACGCGAGTATTAACACCTTACTTGCTGCTCGAGTCCTGGTATTTCTTAAATCTCTTTTCTTTTTTTTTTCTTCTCTTCACATTTTTACAATATGTGGAAGTTTCGCGAACTGAGGAGCAGTCTGTAGGCTAGTAACATATATGTAAGATGGAGTAATGTCAGTTAAACTATAAATAGTCTGGTCACGCTTTATGTAACTCGATTGTACTTCTCTTCTTTTTGATTTCTTTCGTAATAAATACTTTATTATGGAATTCTTATTTATTTATTTATTGGACTCATTTAATGATTTAGGTACAAGCCAAGAATCCTCACATTTGTACTGGGCGATTCAGGTACACTCTTAAAATTAAGCCTCTGAGCTACGAACTTCGATGCTACTTCTCTTCCATTAAGGTACCAGTTACTTGATTCCAGACTAGCGACCGAAGAAAACGCTCAGTTCGAGGTTAATCGCGGATTAATACAGAATCCGTCAGCTAGGAGGAAGAATACGAGAGAGAGAAGTATAGGTTCATTCCATCGAACCTGTCCTGTGCGTATGTTGCACAGGTGGTGGAGCCCCCAAACCAAACTCACACACCAACTTACTAACAATAAATGTAACAATATATATATATATATATATATATATATATATATATATATATATATATATATATATATAGATAGATAGATAGATAGATAGATAGATAGATAGATAGATAGATTGGGATATATATATATATATATATATATATATATATATATATATATATAGATAGATAGATAGATAGATAGATAGATAGATAGATAGATAGATAGATTGGGATATATATATATATATATATATATATATATATATATATATATATATATATATAATATCATATATATAACAGCAGTGTATTTTGTTTCGGGAGAAGGCTGAGGAACGGGTAAGAAACATTTGTGTTGTACATGCGATGCGAAAAAATTTATTTCGGGTGTGGCTTGAGCCCGACACCTACCCCCTAAATACACCACAGTACATCAGTCATCCGTTCCGATATTATATCACACAGCAGCGAAACAAATTTTGAGTAATGTCAAAATAGCTGTCAATATTCGAGACGAGATCGAGACTTTCGAGACTGACCAAGGTCTCGTCTCGATTTATAGAGGTCTGTCTCGGTCTCGGTATCATCCCTAATTTTGGTCTTTTCTTGGGCGAATTATGTGCTTTCACATTAAGGTATATAGGAATTCAATGTAAGACCTTTATAAAGTTCTAAACTCACTGATTGCATTAAAAGAAGCCTACCTTAGATAGAAATGATTTTAGAACAAAGTAATATATGGATTGTTCTTATAGGCTATTTGAAGTAAAATATGCAATTTTATATTTTAAAAAATACTTTCCGTGAATAGTACTTGCCCACCCAGCGACGCCGAAGGACGTTATCCCTCATACAGCTAATGGATTTATGGCCATAGGTGCTGGTGCTACTAGTAAATACGTAGTGTATTAATAAAACTATTAGTATTACTTTTATTATCTTTGAAGATAACACAAGTATTCTTCTGTAAAGTTACTATTTCAAGTGCTGAATTCAGACTTCGTACTAATGGGATGTACTGTACTTTCGATATACAGTAAAGAAGGCTTCAATTTTCGCATAATAATAATAATAAACCTTCGTCGCGAAGGAAGTGCTCGGGAAATTCCCGCAATTAAACGCACAAAGGACCGGAACTGAATACTTCAACATAAAACTATTTGAAAAAAATGAAATGAAATCTTTCAGTTTTACGTCCCACAGTTATGACTGTTAGGCTAAATGAGACGGATTATGAGAAATTAGTGAAATGGTGGAATGAACAAAGTGGGAGAAAACGGAAGAACCCCGAGAAAACCTACGACCACGGTGTTTATCCACCAAAAAGTCGACATGGCGCAAGCTGGGAATTTACCAGGGACCTCAAGCACCGGAGGTGAACGCTCTACCACTGAACTACCACACCACTAATAAAACTATTTATTTCACGCTATAAGATATTTTCAATTTTATTTAAAACATGTTGAAACATTTACTTTATGAAATATAAATTATACCGGGTGTTTCAAAACAACACCGACAACGTTTGGGAGATTCTGACACCAATATAAGACAAAAAATATAGACCAACCTGGGTGCACAAATGCTTCCTTTCGGACTTATAGGTTGCCGAAAGTATGAAAAGATGAACTTTAGAGGTCCATAACGCCAAAACTATGGCACCTACCATAGTTGGTTCGAGACTTTACTTAGGAACTAAGATGTGCACTATCCAAAAATACACGTTTCAGAATCCTGCGGTACTCACACAACAATTTTTATGGAGGGAGTTTTGCTACGGGCATATATTTTGAAGTACTCACCAACTACCTCTTTTTCATGTTTTCGGCACCTTATAACTCCGAAAGGAAGCATTTGTTCACCTAGGTTGATCTATACCTTTTGTCTTATCTTGGTGTCAGGAATCACCTCCCAATCGTTGTCGGTGTCGTTTTGAAACACCCTGCATATATGTTAATTGTTTTAAATTAATTTTCTGGGAGAACGGTCTTGCAACAAGTGCTCGGGAAATTCCCGTAATTGAACGCACACAGTATCGGAAGTGAACTTCAACAATAAAACCATTTATTTTACGGTAGAAAATATTCAATTTTATTTAAAACATTTTGAAACATTTATTTTATAAAACATCAGTTATAGATTAAGATTTTCTAAATTAAATTAACATATTTGTTTAAATTAATATATTTGATGTTCATATTTGGCGAATGTCACTGAGGAATTCGTTCTACATTTGTTCGTTCGTCTGCCTGTACCACACGTACAACCAGACCCGTGCTGGCCCACCGGGACATGTCCCGGTGCGCCCTCCGAAACATCACATTATAAGTAAAGTTTCAAGTTATGTTATAGTAGATTCTTAAGGTTGTTATTGGTAAAGAACCCGTGATAAGTACAGTGTGCTCTTTACATAATGCGCCCTTACGAAACCACATCAAAGATAAACGGTTTTATTTATTCTTCTGTACGGCACAGTTCCGCACAATGAACACATACTGTTAGTGTTGGTAAAGAACCCGTGAATAGTACAATGCTCCCTTTACGTAAGGCGCCCTTGCGAAACTACATCAAAGATAAACAGCTTTATTTATTCTTCTGTATAGCAGCAGTTCTGTACAATAAATACATATTATTACTGTCGATAAAGAACCTGTGAAAGGTACAGTGCACCCTATGCATAGTGCGCCCTGCGAAGCATCACATTATAGATAAGTGGTGTTAGTTGTTCTGTATATCAGTTCTGTATAGTAAATTCGCCCTTATAAAAGGCACCCTGCGAAATATCACATTATAAAAATTCTTTAAATTCTTCTGTTTCGTATCATACATTCATACAGTTGCTATTGGCAGAGAACAGCTAAAGAGCGCAATCACCTTTCTAAGAGAAAATATATGTATAAAGCCAATAAAGCAATGGTAAATCAGTAAACATGTAGGTCTACTTAGTAAGATAATATAGAACTACTACTCATTTATAGCAAAAAAAAAAAAAAAAACTTTCAAAAACTTTCAAAAACTAAGCGCAATCGATATAGCGCAGTTTAAGTAATTAAAGCTTTTTAAAGCTCTTTATTAAAAAATTTGATTGTTCCTGTGTATTTTACAGCAGTGGTCGAATAATTAGTGTCTGGCTTTTATAGCTATATTGTTTGACACACACACAAACACACATACACAAAAAAACAAGAATTAAAATATTTTTCTCTAGTAAGAAAGTTTTCCCAGTTTAGCTACTTACCTTACTAAACAAATTTGGTGGTTTTAATACATAAAATGGCGCCCGTATATATACAGGGCATAACTTAGTTTATATAACAAATGTCGGGAGATGATTCCTGATACCGAAATAAAATGAAAAGTAAACACCAATCTTGATGTAAAAGTGCCTCCCTTCAGCGTCTTGATCACCCGAAAATTTGTCGGAAAAATGTAAAAACAGCCATGACTCAAGAACAAAACGTCGGATCGAAGTCGGGTATAAGAGCATGTCCATTATTTTAAATCGTAGACTCCAATAGTGTACAGTCAGATATAGTGCAGTAGCGGCGCAAGGGTGACTCCCAAAGAAACTGGAGTATTCCTTTCCCTTCCCTTCCCTTGGAGTTGGCAAACCGCTCCTTACCCCTGAGCTACGAAAAACTACATTGCTATTGTGAATATACTCAAGTAGAGTTCTCGTGTAGCCCATTTACATTTTTATTTCGTCACTGCTAGGGAAATTTTCTAGAAGAAAGCTCTTTGGAATTACATTCAAAAAATGAGGGAAGATCCTTTTTCGACGTTCCAATGTACTTTGGAGCTGGATGGAATAAACAGGAAGAAAGAGAATGTGGAACTTTTATGTACAATATAGCAGCACGTACGTATCTCATAGTACTTTCACTGATGACGTGATGCTTTGGTCACACACTAAGGAAATATCGTCCCATGTGTGTCAATTGCGAGTGGGTCGCAGAAGGCTGTTTTGCAGTTTTATTGTGGAATGGCGTCAATTAGTGTGGCTGTGTTGTAATAGGCATCTATGCAATTTGTGAATGAGTCCAATGCTCTGGTGTTACGTGTGGAATAGCTGTATAACAGGATAGGAAGTATTGCGTTCAAAGGTAGAGGGTTATGTTCAGGTATTCAAGGTCGTGTAAAAGCGTAGACGTTCGTGTTGTTGCTCGAGTCTGGTATTAGAAGACTAGTAATTTTGACAAATGGACCCCAAGTAGCCTAGAAAGTGGCAAATAGGCCCCAGGTAACCCCTTTTGAGCATGAGCTGCGAGTTTGTGTCCTAAGTCGCAGAGTATATCCATCGCAGCGTACAATTCATTATCGTTCCTTTGCTTCTCTGCCGCTGGTGGTATAATTTTCAATTTTTGGCGAGATGTCGATGGTTGCCCATCCGTGGTTCACCTACGCTTACGGCGTGGGATTCTTGTCAACGATCAAACATATTTCCAATGTAATTATTGGAAATAAAATCGAAGCTTATTATTAGAACAATGCAACATTATAGTGTATCAATTTTCACGTATTATTGTTTGTGTAAAAACTACTGCTTTTACAATCAAAATACTTTCGTTTGGAATTAGATGTAATGGAAATATACAAGTTATCTATCACAATTTTGCATCCAATATTACACCCTTCGCAACACTCAATGTCCTTTGGAAATATATCGTTAATCATCGTAACACATTAATATGATATGGTACGTAATTAAATTTCAAGGGGAACTAGCGACATCTCGCCAAATATTGGCGGCTCCGCGGCGACGATCACCGGTGGTCCCATTTCTGTTTTGATAATTATACCACCAGTGGCCCACTAGCGACAGAGGCGCGGCAAAACGCCAATCAACCAAAAAAAATATTCCCCAAAAATATGTTGAATTGCCTATATGCGTGATTTGTTTATATTACGGTGAGTCTAAAACAGTATAAAACAAGAAAACAAGTATTATCTTCTATCTCCTTTACATCTTTTCTCAATTGTCTATGTGTTTGAAATAAGGCATAATTACAGACGAACATCTACTGCCGATATTTAAAAAAATATTAAATTTTAATACTTTTAAAAATAGAAATGGAGTAGTGATTCGAACCCGCGACCCTCTTACTTGTAAACCGGAACACTACGCACTGTGCTACGAAGCGAACATATGATACCAACCTCAACGAATTTACACGTGTGTGAATATATAATAAGGTTTGCAATTGAAAAGAACATAACAATTACTCGTTCCTACCAGCTCGACGGCATTGCACATACCTAGGTACTTTCTACAACATTTCTCGGCATTTGTTAATCTACATCAGTGAAGGTAATTCTTTGTATTACGATAAGGTATTATAAACATTGTGGACTGGGTAAGACTGGAACTGCCAACACTACGAAATAAACACTCAGAAAGTAAGAAGTAACTTCCTTAACAACACGCTTAGAAGAACACGACTGCTAGAGAGTGATTCTGAAGGTGTTGGTGTGACGCGTAGTGTTGCCAAGAGATGAGACCTTCCTCGTGTCTCGTCTCGTTTCGATTCGTGAGACAAGAACGAACCCTTTGGACGAGACACGAGACGAGAGGTCTCGTGCCTCGAAAATGCACACTTTTTGTATTTTAACAAATAAGGACACAAAAAGGGAACGGTTTCGATGTTCTAACATTATCTTCCTCGGACGACACATTAAGATGATGTTAGAATATTGAAACCTTTACGTCTGCTGTGCATGTTTTTTTAAATAAAGTTAAGTGTGACAGCCTTGTTAGCTTGTTGTTATTAAATTATTTCTTCATGTTTAATTTTTTGGCTGTTTCTGGTATACACTACATGATTTCCTATAGTAATTTGACTGCGGCATTTATGGTTGAAACATAACTTTTGATTCGATTGCATTTTATTGTCAATAGTTAAGATACCTTAAACCGCATTTAACTGGAACAAAGGAAATAAAATGTCTTCAGATATTTCTGACCTCGAACCCGTGATCTGGATGGCTTTTGTATATGTCCTTACATTTACTTTTTACAACGTAGGTCCTGCACAGTAAAAAAATACTTTCGACTTTTTGTGTTAAATCAACACAACATACGATGTTGATTTCGGTAGTGGGAGAAAAAAATTAGCTACATTGAGATTTGATCATGGGTTACTCAGTTAGAAGTCGAGCGTCTTATCTATTTGAGTAATTCGGCAGACAGAAAGAGCACTTGATTTAAACAGTGTAGAGATTTAAAAATGTTGCTGAACACTAAACACAAAGTTACTCTCACGACTTATACCATGATTTAATTAGTTTTTCATTGGCCAACTAAGAAGCACAATTCCCCGTCTTTTTCTATAGTTTTTTTAGCCGAACTACACGAGCTGCGAACGCGATGGCCAAAACATTCTTTTATCACACTTTTTGTTATTATCTCTGGAGCCTGTCATGGGGATCACTATTACTAGCGTCGAATCATAATAGTAAATACGATCGTAATTGTAATATGCAAGTTCCATTTTCTTCTACACTTTCCTTGACAATAACATTATTATATTATCATATCTAATATAATAAGTGTGTTAGGACTTAGGAACGGTTAGTGAACGTTAGGAAGGTCACGGCGCCATTTTAAACCTGACTTCTGACCGTGTTTACTATTATAATTGGCATGTGCTATTACTAACTCCAGTATCACAGTAGACCTGCCTATCTGACTTGACTCGAGGTTTTACACAGTAAGGTAAGTTGTACGGAATAACATTGAAAAAATGTCTTACTGAGTTGGTATTGAAATATTGAACATGTTTAGGAAGGCCTATTTCAATTCAATTTGCGACTTTCCTTCGTGTAAACGTAACTTGATATTAGTTACTTAGTCTTCGACGTACCTATGAGCAATTGTATTCGTGTATTGAAGCTGGTAAAACAAATTTTAAAGTTTCAGAAAGTTTAAAAAAAACACGGTCGTGGAGCCTCAGACCAGCGGCGCAAATATGTCTTTAACAGCGGGAGGACAGACGGGTAAGACCGATCCCATATTTTTTCTTTAACTATGTTCAAAATATTTATGAAGTTGAAAAACAATACTGTTGAGGATCAGGGGAGCAGAGTTATTTTCAACATTGGGAGGCGGGCAGATTTTAGGCTTATTCTGAAGGGAGAGAAAAGACTCATACTATGGTAGATGAACCTGATTTCTGAGGTGAACCTGTTCTATATTATATATCAGGCCATGTAGATGAAGTGACAGTTGGACACAAATCCTCACATTACTCTCCAAAAAACACATTTAAAATCGGAATATTCGGTGGACTGTCCCTCCAGTTCAAAGATTGGGGAGACATGTTTCCCTTATCCCTCTGGATTTGCGCCAATTCATCTGAGAATTAACAGCAGAGAAATATTATCTTGTAAACTATTTGTCCTGGCCTTGTGATCTTATTTGAATTTATTTTAAGGTCTTTAGGCAACTTTGTCTCACGCGGAATTGATGATGATAAAAGAATTAGGGCAATGAAGAAAGTGGTAGGATACTAGACAACTCCGTGAAAACACGATGTTTGTCCACCACAAAGCTCACAAGGCACTAACCGAGATCGAACCGACTACCGCACGCACCAAGGTGAATGCTTCACGGCGAATCAACCGTAACAATTTTTGTCTTGTGTGTTTTGGGTAAAAACTTTGTGCATCTTGATCAGCATAGTGCAGTCTTCTACATGTTGTTTTCGTTCCCATGATATGCTGCAATACTTTAAGAGGCAAGAAAAAACTACACAAACGAGACGAGACTGGACACAACCCCCGAGACGAGGCACGAGAGGAGAAGGACACTTTTTCGAGACGAGACATGCTTTGCACGAGACGCGTAGAAAACGTATGCTTAATGCTTGTTTGTGTACAGCAAGCAAGAAGATATATATATTTACCGTAATCACATACACACCACACAAACTTGTTTTAAAAAATGTACAAATGTATTGTATTTTATAGCATTGCTATTCTCCTAAGCTCGTTTCTGATAGAGCCACCAAGAGTTGATGCCTGCCTCTTCATTGTGTGTCACAAGCTGCCATAGCCATATACAAAACATGAATACTCTGCAGATCTCTAACCTGTGATTCTTGTATCCACGAACAATTAAGTTTGTCACAATTGCAGATTGCAAACTCAGAACATCTGAAAGCAGTAAGGTTGAGCAAGAGCCGAGTTAAACGTAATTTATCCGATTGGAGTTGCAAGCCACTTCATTGTTTTTGAGATTAAGTTTGGAGTCAAATCGAGTGTAATATTTTGCTCGTTCTTGCACTCCTTTTTACTAGTTTCGAAACGATCACCTGATTATTTGGAAAACGAAGCTATGAGAAACGTTAAGCAGTAATTTGGAAAAGGTTTAATATTCACAAGAGGGTCTAATTATAGCACCTCATCTTGTCTCGATAACGAGAGAATAAATTTTTATGACAAGACAACCTCGTCAAAACTTGTCTTCCGTGCGTAAATATCAGTATTTACTTACTATCAAGGCAGAGACGTGCACGCTTAAATGTTTTAGCCAAAGCCGAAATAAAACCCAGACCGAACAGGTTTGAACGCGTATGTCTGGCGCACGATAATTTTTAAGCAATTTTGAAAAAAAAACATGCTGAACAAGACTGCACTGATTTAATATAAAAATACATACGTGTAAATGCGTTTTTATATTTAATAAGTTCAGTCTTGTTTAGCAGTGTGTTTATTTTTCTGATTTTATTCGCAAGACGTTGACTATGATTGTGTGTAAGCTATTTTGGCACAAGATAGAATGCATGCTTCTTCGGAACTCAAACAGAGAAGGTGGTGAATGACTTCCTTGCCTCATGTACTTCTCGACAACCGAGGTCAGCTTTTAACCAGTACAAAAATACTACACATTTCAATATTCGTAGAAAAAACAGCCCATCTTTCATATTTATACGCGGTGTTATACCAGAAAAGAAAAAAGATAGGAAGATATAAAGACAGTAACAGATATATAAAAATTGAAATACGAGAAAAATCTTTCCAATATTCTTCTTCTTGTTGTTTTGTTGTTGTTGTTAATCTTCTTCTTCTTCATCATCATCATCATCAACTTCATCTTCTTCTTGGTATAATTGCAGTGCAGTGTGCATTAAACTCCCGTATGATCCTTTGTGTTCTTGTGTCTCAAGTTCTCATATCTTCTTTCCAGAATACATAAAACTACACCCAGAATTTGCTTCGTTTTCAACAGGCTCAACTTCAGTTAGATAAATTGTTCGAGTCGATTCAAGTTTCAAATAAACTCGCTCCAACTTGCCTATACTCATCCCTAAAAAGCAGGATTCCAGCCAGAATTAGCCCGGGATAGGAGACTTATGTTTGAAAGATATGACAATCTTAGCAAAATGCAGAAGAATTGTGAGAGAAAAAAGGAATGAAATCCCTAATTTCTAGTTCTATTAGTCTTGTAGCTCTCAGTGACTAAAGTACTGATTGAAATATGGACATTGAATTATGATTATTTAGTAGAACATTCCATTTTAATATCACACGAAATTCATCTTCCGGCTTGCTTGGTTGTGAAACATTATAGAGCATATTGCTATACTATATAAAGTATGAGTACTGCCGCTAATTTTTGTCAACAATTAGAAACAGAATAAAAGGCAATAGTTTTCTATTAAGTCGGAAGTATAACTAGTTTTATTTTAACAACATTTTGGCTTAAATATTTTATTCAAGTTCACATCCTCCTCCTTCAACCTTGGATAGAGAAATGGAAGAACATATTTAGATTTCGATTGTTGATTCCAATACATTTGAAGCATCATTTATCGGATCTAGGCCTGTGCGATATGTCGATATATCGATACCGTCGATATCGATATTGTCATATATCGACATTCGATATCGCTAATATATCGACATCGATATATCATTTTGAATTTTTGATACCAATATTGGGGAGGGCGAGTATAGGGGACCCCTAAGTCTTACGATGGATGAAGAAATAAAACTTACTTTTTACAATAATGTCTTCTAATGATTTTTTATTACCACACATTGCAATGTAAGTAAATCCACCTGCAAATTTGCAATATTATCGTGTAATTTCTTAGGCACCAGAACTTTTTTTGTTTTTAGGGTTTTATATTCAACCTTACATTATGGAACTTTTTTTTTTCTGTACGAGAATTTTTTGAAAAAGGAGAGAAATGCTTTCCTCTGATATCTGTTTTTTACCATTCATCTTGTTTGAACTGCTTAAGTAAAGTCAGTTTGTAACTTATGTCTTCCATAATAACGATAACAAAATCGATAATAAAATCGTCATTGTTAACAATTTATTTTATTCTCTTATTTACATTTTGCCACACTGATATATGTGTACAGTATGGGACATTTCTGAATGGTACACCGATATGGAAATTTACAGCAATAGTGTATAATCCAGAAGTATTTCCTACTGTACTTAAATTGAGGTTTGGTGCTTTTGGGGTTGCCTACTATTGCAGGAAAATGAGAATTGTAGGTGGTAATGCACTTTTGGACTCGTCTATACATTCAGAAAATTGTCTGGAATTGTAGAGCTTACAATCCAATTTTCTTCACATCTTCTAAACTTTTCAACATATTTGAAACTACCTTAAGGAAACGTTGTAGGCAATTATTGAACAATATATCACATCTTGTGTTGAGAAATTTATGTCCAAAATTGAACTGATATTTACAGTAATCTTTGATAATTTTGGAAAAATCGTACCTATTCTAGAAAACTCTTAACGCATTATCTTCAATTTGTCTTACAAGTGATACTGAGGCAGAAACGTAAGAAGTACGCATACTTTAAACAATTCAATTTCCTAAATTCTTTCGGAAAGCATATGAGAACTTGTAGCTGAACTTGAACGTGCAGCTTGGTGAACCCTGTTCTATTGATACAAAGAGAATGTAAAAACAAATGGTAATTTGAATCTCACCACATGATTAGTCAAAGGAAATACAAAGAATAACCTATATAACTTTTAAACTAGTAAAATTTTATAATTTTTAATCCAACTACGGCTGTAACATCTGGAAAATCATTGTCATCACAAAGACAGCACCCCAAATAGAGAGCTTTATCGTTGTTGAAGAAAATTGTTAGATTTTGGCGTAATTTTCTAATTCTTTTTCAAAAATGTGTTTAGGCAACTGTATAACAATATATCATAATGCATTGTACATTCAGAAGACTGTTTGGATTTGCTAAACTATAGAACATAATTTTCTTCTTGTCTCCGAAACTTCTCGAAATATTTGTACGAATTAAATCTCAAAATGACCAAAGCTATGCTATCTTTTCTTATTAACGCGAAATCTATGTAGTTAAATAGAGCTGAGTTATTCAAATTAATTAATATATAGTTTCTACCTTATGTAACATGTAAATTCCATGATATTTCTCCAATGAGGGGTCACTCTTGAAATCACTAGTAAGAAGTGCTAGACTGTATGGCCAACGATGAGGAAGCTGTGTTCAAAATGCGAGGAACGTTACAATGTCCTTTATTAATATCGGAATATTCTTACGTATTTTATGGAGCTATTAGCGTGCAAACTCTCATTTTGATTACAAGTGATACTCAGAACAGAAATATGGAAAACAAGTTACCTTAAATATCGCAATTTCCTCACTTTTTTTTGACAAAACAGAATAGCTTGTACTACAAAATGTACACAATATTCACAAAGGATAGCAGCATTCTTTATTACTGTTTTCAGGCAAAAGAAATTTTAAGTCCAAGTTCAAATATCTTCGAAAAGAAGGATGGACCATTGGAGCAATCTGTAAGCAGCACTGAAAAAGGAGAATAACACTAAACCTAAACCTACTACCCTTGTTTATGATCAATCAGTTATTCTATTTAATAAATTAATTTCGCCCAATAAATTCAAATTAGGCGGAGCAGCCATATTAGCAATTCTTAAGGAAAACCACCAAAGGCTTATGCTCGGTATAAAAGATAGTACGCCTCGATTAATTTGCAATCTTCGACTTCCTAAGCGATCGTAAGAAATATTTGCAAGACAGAATAATCCAGAAGAATCTTATACATGTGCAATCATCAATGTCAATGCCCCTCTAAATCCTCACAGTTGTATGGTCATTAGGCTCATCAACCAATCCTATATGAGCTACGGAAGAATAATCAATCAAGGATTTTACATCGGCCTGCCACAAACAAACTAATCTAACTGATCAAATCCCCACGACACTCATTCCAAATCAAATCAAATTTATGCTCACAGCTACATTTTCCATAAAATACATAATACGTAATAAACCATAACCTCCTAAGTTTAGTAGAACACAAGCTAGAATTATTGACCCACTTACCGGCCTCTACATGAACTTACGGTAACCACAGATGAATTAAAAATATAGGCAAAGAAACTACTAAGGCAAAATAGCTAATTACCGATTCCTAATAGCTAATTCGTAAATCTATAACACTCCCTATACTAATCATCAACAAACTACCCTTTATATATATTCTAAATGAAAACTACCGACCAAAAGTGGTAAGGAAGCAAATAAGGTAGAGAACAATAAATGCATACCTGCCTGTACAAGCTCGGGTTTGTATCCTCATCCTAAGATTAAAAATAAAGTAGGAATTAGTGATCCTTCAAAAAAGAAGTAAAACATAAATAATCTAGAAGAAGAAAATTTGAAATAAAGTAGCACAAGTAATACTAAAACTAAAGTAATAAGGCTTGCACTATAAAATTAACTATTCAATAATCCTTCTCTATCCATAATTATAAGCATAACAATTCAAATACTTAATAAAACTAATGAATATCTCAAACCAGCTATTCATAAATAATATCCCTCTTTAGGGAACAAGTCTTATACTATTTCCTATCATAAATAAAAAAAAATACACTCCAATAAGGCAAAACTGAACCCTACCCGACTCACCCTAATTTAAAGTTCAAATCCAAAGCAATTAAAAATAATATAAATATTAAATGCTTTAAGATTGTAACACAACTAAATAATTTAAATAACCTCCCCCCATGGGTTCGAACAATAGATACTAAAACAGATTATACTAAACTCCATTTACAAACCCTAAAAGTTAGCAATGGTAAATAAAAATAGTCCTCAACATATAAGCTACTCAAAGAATAAGACAATAATAAGAATATTAGTAATACTACAAAATCAAGTGTTAGTAGAAATATTAATAAGTGCTTAACCCTTATCCGGGCAACCGGGGCCTCCCAGGCCCAGTAGCTTCATTTTTCTAAAATTTCTCAATAACCATACATATTTCGAAGACATAAAATACTGAATTCTTCAATCTTTCGTCGAATTTAAAATCATGAACATATCGAGTTGGTAAAGCTTTTTTTTTTAATTTGAAAATCTTTTCCTGACGTAACCGGGCGACCGGGGCCTAGGAAGCCCCGTATAACTTTAGTGAAATTCCTGTCAAATATTAGATCAAATTGTCACATAACTATATATTGAACACGTGAGTATTATAACCTTTAGTCGGAACAGTATGCGGCAACAGACATTGAATTTTGAGTGTTCTGCATTTAAAATATATACTGGGCCTGACAGGCCCCGGTTGCCCGTTTACGTTACAGAAATGTCTGGACCGGATTTGCTATTCTGCTTGGTCGGGTTACACGCGTGACACGAAGTTTCGCTACTTGACAAAAATATATACCGGTACATTCTAGACTAGTCTGAACAGTAAGTGACAATAGGCATTGATTTTGTGTATTCTGCACTTAAAATATATACTGGGCCTCACAGGCCCCGGTTGCCCGTTTACGTTACAAAAATGTCTTGCCCGGATAAGGGTTAAGCTGTATAACAAAGCACGTTATGCCCAAAATGATTAAGAAACAAGAAAACAAGGTAAATAATATTTTCATAAGCTTTTATAGTTTAACCAAAACGTTGGTCTTGTAAACCAATAATGAATTGAATTCTAAAAGCATGAAGAGAAAGTCTAAACTTACCTTCAGTCCCTAAACTAATATTTTAATAAACTACCTCTTGAAATTAAAATAACTTGAATATTACTTATAATTATAACAATCTTAAGATTCATTTTAATTCATATATCTCATTCTCTGCAATACTCATTATGAGGTTTAATATTCATTATTACTACTATCATCACTTCCTGAATTATTTCCACTATAAGAAAATCACCTTGATTCTCTTATATATTTTTCTAGTCTTTTTTTTTTCTAGGAGGTATGTTAGTAATATTTATTTACGTAACAAGACTAGCATCAAATAAAATATTTACCTTAACTTTAATCTCATTCTATTAGGCCTCCTTATTTCGGCTATCTTATTAGTTATTTGAATCATTGATCCCCTACTCTTACCTAATACAATTTCCATTTCTGATTCCCAATTATCTATACGCGTAATAATGATTAAGAAATTCCCAGTATAAAATTTCACATAACATCAATTCTAATAAATACTATTATACTAGCTACTTATTTATTACATTAATTGCCGTTGTAAAAATTACTTCCCTATATCAAGGTCCTCTTCGACCTTCCAAAACATGTCAACCTTAATACGCTTACACCATCCCCTATTTAAAATTGCTAACAATGCACTATTAGACCTTCCAGCACGAATTAACATTTCATATTGTTGAAATTTTGGTTCCCTTCTTGGTCTATGTTTAATTATTTAAATTGCCACAGGCCTATCTCTAGCAAAACACTATGTTTCAACAATTGAATTAGCCTTTAATAGAGTAACTCACATC
The DNA here is from genome assembly GCF_964235325.1 of Thermobia domestica. NCBI lineage: Eukaryota > Metazoa > Arthropoda > Insecta > Zygentoma > Lepismatidae > Thermobia > Thermobia domestica. The sequence goes on from NC_137464.1 coordinate 140,251,552, forward strand.
TGTCGAGACGTTAACTTTGGTTGAGTACTCCGCACACTACCTGCCAACGGTGAATCATTCTTTTTCACTTGCCTCTACCTAAACGTTGGTCGAGGAACATATTATGATTCATATCTTTATCTACACACTTGAAGAGTAGGGGTTGCTATTCTATTTCTAGTTATAGCAACTTCTTCGTAGGATATGTTCTCCCTTTAGAACAAATATCATTTTCAGGGACAACAGTTATTACAAATATATTATCCGCCATTCCCTGCTTAGGAACAATACTAGTACAATGAGTCTGAAGAGGGTTTGCTGTAGATAATGCTACTCTTAATCGATTCTCTCTTCACTTCCGCTTACCTCTTATTGGTGCAGCTACATCTATAGTGCACCTCTTATTTCTCCACCAAGCAGGTTCTAACAACCCTCTGGGACTTTATGAAAATCAAGATAAGATTCCCTTCCATCCTTATTTTTCAGCAAAGGACAGTATTGGCTTCATAATAATAATGTGAAGCCTTACTTTATGTATTCCGCCTTACAGTGCGGAATATTTCTTACTTTATGTAACCCCTATATACTAGGAGACCCAGAAAAGTTCACCCAGTTAAATCCTCTTGTCACACCTGTCCACATTCAACCAGAATGATATTTCTTGTTTGCGTATGCTATTCTACGCTCCATTCCTAATAAATTACGAGGTGTTATTGCACTAGTAATATTCATTCTTATTTTAATAATTATACCATTCTTCCACCGTGTAACGTGCGTTCCTGTCACCACGGCATGGCGCGTCCTCAGGTTGCGGATCGAGGAGAAGGCCTCTAGATATAGACTTTAGCTGCGAATATACTGAATAAGCAGTCGCGGACAGACGACTAGGAGTGGTCCTCCAGCTTGGGGATATGGGTAAGGCTAACAACTGCATCCTGTAAAAGAGGCAATTGTTCAGAAACATTCACAAAAGCCTCGGACAAGGACTGCTAACTTGGCACGACCTCAGCAAAAGAAAATTGACATAAGATTTGGAACATGAAATATTAGAAGTCTTTATAGGCCAGGCGCGTTAAAAATTGTAACGAGTGAGTTAGAGAAATGCAGGATGGACCTAGTAGGAGTTCAGGAAGTTAGGTGGGAAGGAAATGGATCTATGAATTCCAGAAATGTTAGTTCTTTTACAGGGAAGGAAATAAAATTCACCAGTTAGGAACAGGGTTTTCCGTTCACAAAAGAATATTACCAGCAATTAAATGGGTTGAATCTGTGTTGAATTGACTGACAGACTTTCTTTTATTACTCTTAATATTATTGTTATTATATTATATTATTACAGGGACGGTGGTGTGATATTATTGTTTTAAATGTACATACCCCAACTGAGGATAAGGATGACGATATTAAAGACAGTTTCTTACGAAGAAGTGGAACCGATATCTGACAAGCTCCCGCGATACCATATGAAAATTCTATTAGGGTGGATTTCAGTGCGAAGGTAGGACGAGAGGATATTTTCAAACCGATTACAGGGAAGGAAAGTCCGCATAAGGAAAGTAATGACAATGGTGTTCAACTTGTGAACTTTGCAACATCCAAAAACCTAATCGTTAAGAGTACAAAATTCCCACATCGCGACCTCATAAATACACTTCGACCTCACCAGACGGAAAAGCACATAATCAAATTGATCACGGTTTAGTAGATAGGAGAAGGCAATCTAGCATAACTGATGTCCGGTCGTTTAGAGGGACTGATTGTGACACTGATCACTACCTGGTAGCAGCGATAATACGAGAGAGATTATCGTTGAATAAATGTAGTATTCAAGGTCCGAAAACGGAGAGATTTAATTTAAAGAAATTAGAAGAGGCCCAGGTAAGGGAGGAATACCAGAGTGAAGTTTCGAATAGATACTCGGTTTTAGAAGATTCGGAGTGCACTAGTGTTGAGGATACTTGGATTGAAATTAGAAATAGGATTAAAATTTCAGCAAAATAAGAATTGGAACACGCGGAATAGGTAGGAAGAAACCATTGTTCTACCAGGAATGCATTAAACTAGCAGAGAGGAGAAAACAGACAAAATTACGCTGGTTACAAAATCCGAACGAAATAAATACACAAAATTTCGCAATATCAGGCGGGAAACTTCCAAAACTTTTAGAACAAAGAAACGCAATTTTCTAAAAGGTAAAATTAAGGAACTTGAAGATAACAGTAAAAATAAAAACATTCGGGACATGTATAAGAGGATCAGCGAATTTAAGGGAGACTATCAACTTCGTGCTTATGTATTAAAGAAAGCTGACGGAACAGTTCTCGCTGATGCCGATAGCATCTTAAATAGATGGAAAGATTTGTTTGACGATTTGCTGAACACGCAGCCAAAAGCTAATGTGCGTGGAGAAAAAGAGATACACCAGAACCGTATATTCCAGAACCTAAACGAATACAAGTAGAAACCGCTATAAAGAAATTAAAGAAACACAAATCTCCGGGTGTAGATGAAATTTCGGCTGAGTTAATTTTAGGTGGAGGCGAAAATTTGTGGAACAAGATACACAAACTCATTCTCCTTATTTGGAACAAGGAAGAATTGACACAAGAATGGAAAGAGTCAATCATTATTCCAATTCACAAGAAAGGCGACAAAACTGACTGTAATAATTATCGAGGCATTTCTCTTCTGTCAACATCCTATAAAAATCCTTTCAAATATTTTATTATTAGCTAGATTGACCCCATACGCAGATGAAATTATTGAAATTATCAATGCGAATTTAGACGAAATCGATCAACTATCGAACGAATATTTACCATTCGCCAAATACTCGAAAAGAAGTGGGAATACAATACCCCAGTACATACACTATTTATTGATTTTAGAAAGGCGTACGACTAGGTTAGGAGAGAAACGTTATGCAACGTTCTTAAAGAACTTTGAATACCGAGAAAGCTAATTACATTAATTAAGATTTGTTTAAATGAATCCCGAAGTAAAGTCCGGGCAGAAAAATTTTTGTCCACGAGCTTTTACAAACTATGGTTTGGATAATTGTGTGCATAGAGTACTATTAACTTGAATTGGAGCTCGTTCCGTAGAAGATCCCTACATCCTAACAGGTCAAGTTCTTACAGTCATTTATTTCGTTTACTTCTTTCGTGTGCCTTACCTATCTACTCTATGAGACCTTCATTAAATAAAAGCTAGTTCTTTGGCTGAAAATAAGCGTATGTTTTGAAAACATTCAACAGAGCGAAGCTCTAAGAACCTATCCTCAATTTGATACACTTAAAAAAGAAATATAAAGGAGTTTCATACCACCTAAAAGCAAAAGTTTCTGTTAAACAAGAAGCAAATCACAAAGGAAATGTAATTCGCAAAAATCATAATCCCTCTTGAAAACATCCGAAATTTAATAGTCTATATCTCTCAGGGAAAATCACAAAAGAAAATAGAATCAAAGCTAAACTAACTTCTTAAGAAATAGTCTGTGCAACCGCCCTCAAACCTCCTAAAAAAGAGTATAAAGAATTAGAAAATCAACCAGCAATTATTACAGTATACACCCCCATAACAAGCCTAAAGAAAAAGTTAGTATAATGCTCTAGTAAAGAATTCTTAATCACACTCTTACAAATAAACTAAAAACGGGTGCTAAATAATAAGGATAATAATAAGACATAGTAGGAAAAACTTGTTCCTTAGTGAATAATTTAATTGCATCCAAAAAAGGTTGAAACAAACCAGAAATGTCTACCTTATTAGGTCCTCAACGAATCTGCATATATCCCAAAACCTTGCGTTCAAGTAAGGTTAAAAAAGCAACACCAACTAAGACACAAATAATTAAAATCAAGTAAGAAATAACTCCCATAAAAAAAATCATAATACACTTTTACTTGGATTAACTTCCATTATTAAAGTATGTTCCAAGCAATCTGATAGGAAACTCCCCTTCCTTCCACCACTTGACACTGGAGAAGGAGAAAGTTTGTCGTTGACCTTCACAGGGAAAGAAGCTTTTCTAATAACTGCAAACTCTAAATTCGTGCGTCAATTCACTCGCACCTAATGTTGAGAAAGCACTGCTGTTCCTTTTAGCTATTAACCCCGAGTAAAAAAACAATTATCGTTTATAATTTCTTTCTTCTAGAAAAGTATTGCATATTATTTATGTACTAAAGTTTACCCCACTGTAAAACATTTTATTGTCTTAACAAATATGAAAAACATTAAAATCAATAAGAGCTCAATCCGCCCAATTTTGTATGAATGTGGAAGTTGATCCGTAACGTGAATACAAGAACTGGAACTGCGGAGTTTCGAAAATAAAATATTGATAACAATATTTGCAGCAAATGAGGCATACATTCAGATGAATTAAAACGCTACAAAGGTTTTATTACACAATAATTACAGGTCATTGAGTATTACAGAAATAGTAAAGTCAATACGCATAAGATAAGCATGACACGTTGCTTGTATTTGAAATACGCACCTAGTCCTATTGAAAAAGCCTAGGAGAAGGAGACTATTAGCTGGGCGAAAGAGGAGGCTTCCGGAAAATGTAAAGCAGGATGTCTGATAAAAAAAAAAAAAAACATGGTACAATGACTTTTCGCAGGTTAAAATCTAATGGAAATGTTTGCTTCTGCTATAACAAGAGTGAATTCGAAGATCATATGTCCCTATTCGGGAAGACAATTATGAGTGTATTGGTTCGATTACCGTATCTATTCTGTTCGGGCTAAGCCGATTTATAACAATCCTGGGTTCGAACCTTGTGTTCATGTTCAATTCCGGTTTTCGGTGATTAATAGCTAAATACTAATAAACGTTAACACAAATTACTACGGAAAGGAATCTACACTCTTACGCTCTTCAGATTCGGGCGTTTTCAACCATCGAGAAAGTTTACACTGTGTGCCCACCGACACTGTCGAGTAACGCATAATGCAAATTCATTAACACCTGTAACAGGAAACTTGAGGTGGGAACAACTAGCATAGGTAACGCCAGATAGTTACAGAGAGACGAAAAATATGTTTGTAAAGTGAAACCTGTCTATGTTGGCCACCATCGGTTCCATCGAAAAGTGGCGAACTTAGACAGGTGGCCAACGTACAGAAAATAAGTGTGATTTGTGTATTTTTAGAATAGGATTTTTAGTATTACTTGATTGTAAAATTTTAATAAGCAGTGGTACGACAGCTACTTATAAATAATGTATATAGAGTAATCATAAAAATATACAGTACTAGAAAATATTACTATAGTATGTTTAATATATGTGCATATCTTTCTCTTCCTGAAAACTAGTCTGGTACATTGGATTATTCGGATTGAAAACACAATAACACAAACAACCATGAAATAGAAGCGTATGTATGCAGTTTATTGAAATTGATGTTATAGCACACTGAGTTATTCAGATTGAAAACAAGAAAAGCTGTTTGCAATTTATGTGACTTCTTTTCAGTTGTTACTGAATGGTGGTTTATTCTAGACGTATTTGTTTTATTCTTTTTGGCAGATATGCACATTCTAATATTGTAGTTAACTACCTCTTGTTAATGAGCTAGAAGTGTTTCCCTCGGAGCAAAAGACGTTTTGAGAAATTCTTGAGGGAATTCATATCTCAAAACCTTCGCTACCTTTTGACAAGCCGACAGGTGTCAATAGTTGGCAATTGAGATGGTTAGTTTTAACCTTGAGAATTTTGCGGAATTACTAAAGCTCCCCACTGATAAGAGGAGTTGATATAGCTAATGGTTTTACCAAAACAGACAGGGTAAACAAATAAGTACAACCATTTCCTGAATTCCTGTACGTGCTTTTTCTTATTTGCATCTTCCTATACCACCCCTTTATGAGGGTAGTGTTCTGGCCATTGACTTCCAAGAACAAATCGTGCGAATCTATGCTTCTTTGTGTTCAGTCACAAATACAGAACATCTGCCTCTCATATAGGAATTCGAAAGAGTTAAAAAATAACAAAACCAATTTTGCGTGGCCAAGATACGCAGGTAAATTTATCATTATCATTATAGGGTAAACATTGCTTCAGTGTGGCCAACTTCCAAGATAGACAGGTGGCCAACTTATAGAGTAGCCCACCGTCACTGTCGAGTCACGCATAATGCAAAATCATTATCACCTGTAACAGGAAACTTGAGGTGGAGCAACTAGCATAGGTAACGCCAGATAGCTACAGAGAGACGAAATATATGTTTGTACTACGCTACTTTTAAAATACTTTACCTGTAACCTATAGTTGATTTAAATTACACACATATTATAAAAGACTGCTTTCTTTCTCCACTGAAGAGAAGACAACACTAAATATCACACATAATAGAAACTTTGCATATTATTTCATATTTAAGAAAATAGATTATGCATCAAATATTTTGAATTTTTCTATATTTCAACTTTTATGAAAACAAAGAGTACACAACACTAGCACACATATTTTATATTCAACATATCAATGGCCCAACGAATCTCATTCGAACGGTCGCGGAACAATACCGATCAAATATATGAATTTCACGATCGTACAATCAAGATAAATTCCATAACGATCATGAAGTTCATTTCAGGAACACATTATTCTTTTCATATCACTAATACATTTTTTCCTTAGTATTATCCAGCACCAAGTTCCTCGTAGGGTAAATTTTAGTTATGGTTTCTCTTCGTTCTAGCCTTCATTTTGGTGACTAGGCAAAATTTTTACGAGTGTTATTCTTTTACATGTTGATACGATGGGATTTGCAGGAGCACTCTCTAGCTTCATTTTAGCGTCACTTTCCTTGATTTTTTCCAAGCGCAAGAATACACTCCAGGAACAAAATATAGTTCACATAAAATATGCAATTTTTATATCACTGTTTCAATGATAGAAGATAGTGAATTGATTATCTTCTAATTGAAAATACATTGAAAATATTGATATGCCTAATAATATAAAAAGTTGATTATTGTCAAAATTCACATTATCACGTATAATTTAGTGTAGGCTTTTGGGAGTCATCTCTGCGTGTGTGTCGGTGGGAGACGAAAAAATTCCTTACTAAATAGGGCAAACGGGAGGTGCTGAAATGTCTTGAATAATGAGGCACCTTTTGGGTAGAAAATTCCAGTATTTCGCACTTCTGAGAATTCTGACTGGCTACACACTGATTCCGAGATTTAGCATTGGAAATATGAGGGTTGATTCAAAAGTTGTTATAACAATATCGTTATACTGCTACGATGAGCCTTTGAGCTCTTTAAGCCAAAGCTTCGTTATTTTTGTATAATTGAACGAACTCGTATTTATCGTTACTCTTTCTTTCTTATACAATAATCCACTCTTGTTACAACATTAAACTATCATGCACGTCTGGGGCCGCCGTGACTCAGTAGTAGGATTTTCACCTGTGGTGCATGGGATCCATGGTTCGATCTCAGCTCGCGCCAAGTGAACTTTGTTGTGGACGAACACCCTATGTGTGGGTTTCCTCGGATATCTCCCGTTTTCTCCCACTTTCTTCAATTTACACTTTCATTCATTTTTCATCATCACTGTCTTCTTTAGGCTACCCGGCATAACCTGGAACGTAAAACTCAAAGATTTCATTTTATTTTATATTCTGCACGTCATAACCGTCTCTCTGTTGCAAGTTAATTACTGCAAATGATTGTTCCTATTATGGGAGGCTGATAATATTTCTAAGACAACAAAAAGTCATTTTGCTCTCAAACAAAATTATTATTGGAACATAGTTATTTTTCATCTTGTTCTTTTTAATGTAAGAACATCTGTTCATAAGAGAGGAACGAGAAGTTTTTAAAAAACATTTCAGGTTCCATTGTTATTACCTTAACGCTCTGAGAATTACCCATATATATTGTATCGATACTATGCGTGCGTTTTCTCGGGATTCTCCCGTTTCCTCCCACTTTCTTCATTCCATCATTTCATTTATTTCTCATCACCATCTCCTTTAGCCTAGCCGGCATAAGCATGGGACGTAAAACTTATAAAGAATTAATTTTCGGTTTTCGACTTTATATTATGAAATTATTGTGTGAGTAGGAAAATATCCATTCAATTACCAACCCTGCCATTCCTTGACATTCCAACATTATGTCACAATCCCGACTACGAAAAAGAAGGAAATGAAACAATACATCGTTCAATGAAAGTTCCATTATAATACTTACTTCACTAACACAGATAAATGTAATGAAGTCTTTTAAAATACCAAGTGATATGAAAGTTGTAATTTATTATTTAGGCATATTTAGATACACTCTATACCTCCGTGTGCGGGGGCTGATGGTGGAAGACGGAACACCAACATTCACCTGTACTTGAGCGTGGTGGGGGAAGAACTTCTTTTTCCTATCAGGTTACGTGAAACAGATTATAAATCCTAATTCTAATCACTTATCTGCCATAGTAATACACAATTATTTTTATTCTTTAACAATAAACTTTACTAGTACCTGGTCCTTTCGTACTAAAGTACTACTTTTATTAAAAAACAGAAACCGATCTGGCTCACGCCGATCTGAACTCAGATCATGTAAGATTTCAAAGGTGGAACAGACCTATACACTAAGCTTCTGCACCTAGATAAAATATTAATCCAACATCGAGGTGGCAATCTCTTTTGTTGATATGAACTCTAAAAAAAATAAGCTGTTCAAAACAATTGGACATCATTTGGACTCAAATAGCAATATGCAAGCATTTTTGGAAGTAGTTACTAGTGTGACAAATGTGATAATGCTTATGATAATGAAGAAAGGAATACAGAATGTAAAACACTTATACGTATTTCCAATTTATGTATAAGTGATGATGAAGCCTGAACATGATGAAGCAGATATAAATAAAATTTATTGTGAAGAATGTGATCAATTTTGTTATTATGATACATGTAAAGATAATCACTCTGTTGTATGTAAAAGAAATATATAAATATAAAGGTTGCAATAAAATTTTAAATAGGAATAAAAAGCCTAAGTGTGGATACTATTTCTGTATAAATTGTGAAAATGTAGCTAATGAGAACTATCATCTATCTTACATGTAATACAAAAGAGAAAAAAGCATTGTAATAACTAATGTGTGCGTAATACTAAAAGAGAATTAGAAATTTCAAATGTATTTATTTTATTATAAAACATATGGTGTGGAAGACATTGGAAACGAAATAGTTAAAGAAAAAAAGATGTACAAAATCATCAATAGGAAAAATCTCAAACCTCTATATAAAAAATGAAATAAAGATATATAGAGTGTTGATGAACTTAAACTCAGATTAAAGAGTTCCTAGTGAAAAAATATTAAATTTAACAGCAAATGTACGTACACAGAAAAAAAAAATTTTTTTTTTCCTTTTGATTATGAAGCACAACAAACAGGTATTCACAAACCAATCATGTAGTTGCTCACAACTTCGAAGGAAATAAATAGTATTTTCAAACAAATGATCAGTCTTGTAAATGGTTAATATCAAACAAGTACAATGGTTACACATGTAATTCCCATAATGCTAAGGTTTATGACTTATCCTTTATTCTCCAATATTGTATTAAAAATGCTCTTAAACCTTATACTATATATAACGGAACGGATTAAAGCTAATGTTGCTTGAAATACCAAAGACTAATCTTAAGATTATAGACAATATCAATTTTGTATCTCGACCATTATCAACTTTTCCTAAGATATTTGGCTTAAAAGAGTTAAAGAAAGAGCAGTTTCCACATTTGTTTAATAAACCTGAAAATGTTACATTTTTGAAGCAGTTTTCTCCAATGATTACGCTCGTATACAAAGAGTAAAGTTTGTCACAAGAACAAAACGAAATGTTTGTGGAGGCTAATTTGGCCCTGAATTCAAACCAAATTGCAGAATTTCTCCATCGGCCTTAGTTTTCATGTGAAAGTGTTTCGTTTTTTTTTCTTTCTTTTTTTTTCTTTCTTTTTTTTTTTGTGAATGCTTATGACACCTTATGTATTATATGTATTTGCCATAAGAACATGGTCTCGCAACACTAGTATCTTACATTAAGTTTTTAAAAATCAAAGGAATATTACACAAAGGAATCTAAAGAATGAGTAGCACAGAAGTAAGTAAAAGTTGAGAAACTGACTTAAAACTGTTTCCTACCCGATTTTCTGCGAACCTTTGTCTCAGGAAAGTTCCGTCGTGAGGTCCAACAATAATCAGACAACATTACTGCACTCAACTTCCGTTAATAACGCTTTTTCGTTTGAGAAAAATCTGGTGAAAGCGTTCGCCATGTTCGTCACTAATGGCACCAAGGTTATCCGGGAAGAAGTCCAAATGGTCGTTCGGAAAATGCAGTTTAAGTGATACGATGATACGACCTCACTACTTTTTGCACAATATCGCCATAATTCTTTGCCTTATGGTTTCCTAAAAAGTTATGGCACACACAAACGACAGCCATGTCATTTTCTCAACATCACTCAACAAGTCATCAAAATCCTTATCGTTCATTAATTCCCTAATTTGCGGTCCTTCAAATATTCCTTGCTTTATTTTAGCATCAATAATCTTTGAGAACTTCTGCCTCAAGTACATGAATGCACGTGATGTTTGGTCTATACATTTCACAAACTTTATGACAAGTCCCAGTTTAATGTGCAGTGGAGGAAATTACACACTTTTAGAGTCAACAAGGGGAATGTTCGCCACATTTTTATGTCCAGCCAGCAGTTCATTGCGAGCAGGCCATTTTTTCCACAAAAGTGATTTTTCTGTTCCTGCTGTCCCACTCACATAGAAAGCAGAAGTACTTTTTGTACCCCGATGGCATGCCAAGTAGAATAGCAATTACTTTTAGATCTCCACAGATATTCCATTTGTATTTGCCATATTGGACAAGAGTCAGAAGCAGTTTAAAAGTCTCCTTAAGGTTAACTGCGTGAGCAATCGGGACAGAGGGAAATTTGTTCCCGTTGTGGAGAAGAACTTCTTTGAGACTCAATTTACTAGATTGTATGAACAGATGCCACTCATTTACACTGTAAGAGTCTCCATAACGGATTTGACATTGTTAGAAAAAGACAATGTCACGTTGCTTCGAGAAATATTCAGAAATATAATCATGGTGGTCACGAAAAACAGTCACTTTGGCATCGGGAGAAAGCAGATTCTATCCTTTCAATCATGAAGCTGAAAACTCAGATAGTTGCTTAGACAAATTTAAATCTCAACCAAAATCATTGAGATTATCTTATGTTAAAATGTGTGATGTATCTGTGGAGTTGTGGAGTTTGTGGAGCATGTATGGAGATAAAATGTGTGGATTCACAGAGCAATACAAAGGTTGGGCCGGCATGAGTGGATCCCCATCTTCTGAACCTTCATCATGCTCGTTACCAGATTCATCGTCACTCACTATCACATTTTGGGAGCCACTAGTATCGGTAATTCATCACTGTGGCGTACAAGTCTCATAGCAGATGGAAATTCGGGTAGCATAGGAAATTCGGGCATTGCACACTCTTGTTTGTTTTCGACGTAATTCCAGCTATTCTTGTTAGGCAAAAATAACAATCTGTTGTGCGATCCGTTGGTTGTCCCAAATAATGGGAAAAGCAAACGGCATATGTCACGAACCTTTTGCACAGCCTTTCAGAAGTCTACTACATGTCAACCAGCAAATGTCGGGGGTGGGGGTGGGATTTCTTGTTTTGGTCGCCAACCTTACACCAGAAATGATGTTCGTAGCATCTCTTTAAGAACGGGGTCAATTGTCGTTTTGCGACTTGAGAGTCACCTCTAGACAGACATAACAAAAAGAATTTGCACTATTAACACAAGTACGAGGCATTTTCTTCTTCTGAATGACCACAACACTCAAATTTCGCTAGGGGGCCGCGGTGGCTCAGTGGTAGAGCGTTCACCTCTGGTGCTTGGGGTCCCGGGTTCGATCCCAGCACCCGCCAAGTGAACTGTGTGGTGGACAAACACCGTGTGCGTGGGTTTTCTCGGGGTTCTCCCGTTTCCTCCCACTTTCTTCATTTCACCATTTCATTCATCACTCATCATCACCGTCTCCTTTAGCCTAACCGGCATAAGCGTGGGACGTAAAACTCAAAGATATCATTTTTTTCAAATTTCGCTAGCCTAGAACAAGACGCATCCACTTCCCACGCTATCAGAACTCATAATTTTTCGACATAAATGACATGAACCACAACGCAATTCCATGTGACTGAATATGACTCATTAGCAAAGTTGCCAAACGTCATTCATTTCCTGGAGTTGTTCCTTGACCTCAGGGGCATGCATCGGAATTCCTTGCACTTTTCTCGATTTTATTCACTTTCTCTCAAATATATTTCATTCAATAAATCTGCAAGTTACTTAGTGACGTAACTAGGGGGAGAAAACTGGGCTTGTGCGCCAGGCTTCAGATTGAGGGAAAAAAAACTGGGAAAATATTATTTTCGACTATAATGCGAATATATGTGGGGCATAGGGGACCTTTGACACCCCAAATGATAAAACTAGTGGGTCAGTGTCCCCGAACTCTACTTGGACATTGGAAAAGAATATTAAACTGTACCCTAATATCCAAATTGTAAGATAATAAAAGACAATAATATATAAGTCTAAAAATCATCGATTGTTACTGCTCTTTACTGGTGTTCACATTCTTATCGGCTTCGCGCATATTCGAGCATATCTCTTGTCAACTTGTCGGTTTAGTTGTTGCCACTTTGTGATTGTTTCTATCCGTGTTCAGACGCAATTTAAACCTGAAACATGTCTAAAAATCATCTGGTGTGCATTGTAGAACAGTCAAAGATTGAGAGAATAAAGCTCGCTAGTCTTCGTCCTTATTAAAATCATTGTTTAATATCAGCGATATCAAAGATGGTAAAGAATTATTCAAGTTGAGTAATTTTACAATAATGATAATGAGTGCTAATTCTTATTTTGTTTATTATTTAGTACTGTACTATAACAACAAGGGTGACGTTTAGACAGTGGCAGTCCAAGGCCTATCCGAAATTGTTAACGAGAAAAGTAAATCTTTTACAACAGAAGCATGTAACATAAAATTTGGCTATAAGGAATATAACTATTAACATTTCATAAAACAAAAACAAAAATTATTTTCATACGTAATTTATGTGACAATACATATTGAGGCCGGCCTTTGTTAGTGTGGTTGTTAGTATTCTTTCTTATCATGGGAGAGATCCCAAGTTAGAATTTCGGTAACGGTTGGTTGGTTGTCTGGATAAGGTCTTTCGCAGGCATATCCTCATTAGGTGAATGTCAGGTAACTCTAAGCTCATTGGACACTGGGCTCATCTAAACATCATTTTAACTAATTCATTCATTCATGGACTCAGTAAAGCAGATTACGTCCAAGGGGCATTAAAAAAAACATTGGTGTAATGATTTTGTAAAGCCTTGTGTATTTACCAAAGTTAGGATGAGTCTTACTCATACCTAAATATGAGTAAGATATAAAGTGAATGAATGCTCATAACCTCAAGTAATGTCTACGATTCCAGCCTCAACTGTAAACCTTGTCAATCAGCTTCACACTCAGGAGTTAGGAGTTCCTAAATTGAACCGAAGTAAGAACATAGCATATTCATTACACTAGAAATCATCATAGTTATTATAGTATTATTTCAAGATAGAAATGCAATTTATAGTAGCCAGGTATACCAATAACAGCGAAGGGTAATTTAAAATCCCCGTTGTTTGATGGTTGATTTAAAAAAAAAACACTCAAACTGGAATTAGCTTTTCTAATTTCATTTAGTGCTTTTATTTTGTACTAAAAATTAAATCATGTACTGCTGCTTTGAAATCAATCTCTACTACTTAAAGAAAAAATGGAATAGTAGAATTACAGTGTGATGCCAATACCAGGTATAGTCAGGGAGCTTTTCAGTTTAGTTAGGTGAGGGAGCGGTAAGGCAAGTTCTTGCCCCGGACGACAACTACCTTAGTTACGCCGCGGAAGTTACTTAAATTCAGGCATGGCAGAAAAAACATATGCAGCATTTTTTACCGATTTTCAGAGATTTCAATAAAGAGAGAGTAGCATGCCGAAGAAAAGTAAGCCCGATAGACAAGAACTACATTTCATTTTCAAATTTAACACCCTCAGCTTAGCTTAGAACACTATTCAGATACCTTGTGACAAAAAACTTGTTGACCAGTGTTATTGATAAGGATTTCTGGGCAAATGAGTATTATTTGTTACTAACACTATCCGCAACACTAATATAGTCGTCCCGAACATTATTTTGGGTAAGGCTTCCCCTTTGTGGGGGTTAGGGGCATAAAAACGTGGTGGATGAAGTGTTACCAAAATATCAAATTTTATTTTGGGAACGCCAGTAAGCGTCACATTAATCACAAATATGACAGAATTAATGCTCCGATACTCCTTGTCTGTGCCAGTGATTGATATTGGATACAGACCCCTTCTAAAAATCACATAACAAAATCAGCATAAGTATTCTTAGGAAGGACTACCAGAAAAAGCTATTGTTTGATTGACTAATGTGAACATTCTATTATTGTAGTAAAAAAGAATATGGATTTTGAGATCTGGATCACTATTTTGGTCAGGCAGCGCTGTAGGAAGCACAGGGGAAGGAGGATATGATGTTGAATCTTTATAAAAAATTCCAAATTTTATGTTAGAAATGAAAGTGAGCGTAAGATTAATCAAAAACGTCACAGAATTAATATATTGATGCTCTTTGGATGTGCCAGTGATTAATATGGGCTACAGCCCATTTTCTAAAATCACATTAAAAATTTAGCATAAATATCCTTAGGAGGGACATACCGAAAGAACACTATTTCTTGATCGATCAATGTTAAATTTGGAGTAGTTGTAGTAAAAAGATATGTGTTATATTTTAATATGGAATGTTAGTTTGGTAACGCACGGTCGTACCGGCAACACGGGGCGAAGCATAACATAGTTGTTGCTTATAAGAATTCCAAATGTTATTCTGGAAATGCCAGTGAGCGGCAGATTAATCATAAATTTCACAGAATTAATATTCCGATCGAATGAACTTTGAATGATACTGGGCTGTAGCCACCTTTCTAATTCACATAAACAATTCTCCATAAATACCCTTAGGAAGGATATATAGGAAGAAACAGTTGCTGTTATTGATCAATTAATGAGAAATTTGGCGCATTTTAGTAATAAGATACGTGCTCTTAAAATATGGATTCTTAATTAGGGGGATCACAAAGGGTGAAGCTCATGATACTGAATCTTTATAAGAATTCCAACTTTTTTCTGCAAATGCCAGTGACCTTCAGATTAATCACATGTCACAGAATTAATACTTCGATGCTCCTTGCATTTGCCACTTATTAATATGTGCAGTTGACACCAACATATTTTGCGAAATATCTACTAGATGACTTCAAATCGAGAATTGTTTATTGTGTAGAGATGATCACTTCAGATGTGTTGGAGAAGGTGTTCACAATATCTATAACATAACTTTATGTCTTGCTCGTTCAGGAGGGCATGCTATATAAAAGTTAAAAGTTAGATTTTATCTATCTTATACGTAGGTTAATGATATTTTTACACAATTGTCAAGATATGTGTATTTCGACACATAAAGAAACGTTTCATTTCGGACTTTGGGACATTTTATTTTAAAATTCTATGCAGGAAAAGCATTATCATTTATTTAATGTTGAATCACTTTTCGATTTTTTCTAACATCATTTACTTTTCTTACAAGAAAATTTTCTTGCTGTCTGTTTATTCCTTCTACACATGTAATTTCGTATTCAATAAAACCACAGAGTGTTTCCCTGTCAGCACTCTTATCATCACCTCAGTTTTGGTTAATGTATGTGCACGCACTTTTCACCGAGACTGAAGAAATAGTCAACGACCCAGCACATTAACCCGGAAGTGACATGGAACAAAAATCATTGAGAGACTTTTGCAAGAGGTAGTCCGGTTTAGATTGGAGACGAGTCAACATGTGGGAACACGAGCTACAATTCCGAGTTTACGAGAAATTTACCTTGCTCTAGCCTAGAGAGCACCTTGTCTTAGCTAACATCATAGCTATCAACTACAATGGATAATTCGTTAAAGAGCAATTTCGATTTTGATTAAATTTACTGTTTTCGCAACGCTAGTTTTCCTGCCGGGTTTCGCAGATCCTTAACTCACAACTACCTGGACGCCCAGTAGATCAGAGAGAAATGATGGACGGACATCAATCCACTGGAAGAATCGTCGAGGAGGAAACACCGGGATTTGCAAGTAAGTGCGAGTAGATTAACCAATCCTAAAAGTTGTTCCCTTCTCACCCCTTTGACATCACAATCTGTTTCTTTTGTATATCCTCTATTTTATTTGTATGCAACCCAGGTCAGATCCTGTACTTTATGCTCTAAGCATTCAGACTGACAAGGACGACTGCACACATTTCATGACGATAGAGCCAAAAAATGTTGTTTCCAAGAAGAAATTCTTTGGAAGAAATTACTTTTCTTCCTCACGAGGCGTTTGTTTCTACTACAACCGTGTGTCCATAGTATACGATATCTTGATGTACTCACGTGCGCAGCACATACGAGTAGGTTATTGTCTGGAAAGCGGGATCACAAAGTTATTGAGTAACAAATGTGAAAAAGATATGCTCTTTATACGAATAAAGAAAACAATATTGAAATGAAAAGCTATTCTACTAAACTATTTATGTTTAAAATATTAGTAAAAGGTATTTTGTGTGTGTGTGTGTGTATGTATGCGGTTAGTGCGACATTTTATATTATCATTTTATGTTCTACTTCGAAGTGGAGAAAATACGTTGCAGAAAATACGTTACTGACTTGTGTGTGTGATTTTGTGCTATAACAAGATTCCTAATTGATTTAAAAAGAATGCAAAGTCTATGACTATATTCCAGTGACACATTAACAACAAAGGTATGGACATAATCTCTAACAAGGATAGAAGATAATCATTTACAGTAAATTTGAGATGTTTTAAAAAATCACAAAATGTTTCTGCAACAATGATAAAATACAGAAGACGTCTACCTTCTTCCCAATATATTCATGCTAAGGATATTTATCGTGCATTTTGATGTGAGTTCATAAGGGGAGAAGCGTAGCCGCATATCATTCATGGCACATGCAATGAGCACCAGAATATCAATTCTGTAACATTTGTAATTACTCTGACGCTCAATTTCATTTCTAGAATAAAATTTGAATTTTTTTAAAAAATAAAAGTTCACTCTCATATATTTCGTCTCCTGAGTTGGTACGTTACGAAAATAATATTTGAAATTTTGAAAAACTCATACCTTCTTACTACGATAGGACCGAATTTCACAGTAAATAATGCAAATAAAAGTTTTGTGTCGTATGTCTCTCCCAAGGATAAATCGGAAAATGCTTGAAAATTCGATTCCCACTAGAATGATTCTTTTTGTAAGTACTTTTTAACCAATAAAGTGGCTATGTGTAACTAGAAGAAAAACATTAATTCATCGTAAATTTATAATGCATA
This sequence comes from Thermobia domestica, assembly GCF_964235325.1. Lineage (NCBI taxonomy): Eukaryota > Metazoa > Arthropoda > Insecta > Zygentoma > Lepismatidae > Thermobia > Thermobia domestica. Next base: position 140,269,119 of record NC_137464.1, read on the forward strand.
AAATAGTAGAAATGTTCAAATAAGTTGTAAAATGTTGCAACGTTCCATGTTAACTACCATCAATATGTAACGTATTCCGTAAATATATTATCACGAGTTATATTATGCTTATCAGAGTCGTTGTGTAAAAAATATTCTTAACTTCGTGTATATATATTTGTGGACAGTGCGCGAATTACAAGGAGGATGAGAGGAAATCTCTTACGGCAATACTGGATGTACGCTATAACAGTGGCGTTATTCAGACTTCGCTTCAGGGGAGAATGAGCACCACCGACATAGGAGTCACGCTTTATACTAGTATATTAGTAGGCAATCGATTTAAGTATATGTATTCCCTAAACTCCTTCGGGTACAATGCCCCTTTTTGCTCTAATAAATGACGTCCCAGGCTACGACTATCATACTTTGTTATGCTATTGTCATCTGAAATGACGAACCTGGTTATAGCATAAATGCAATATTACCAAAGGTGATTTCCCCTCATCACCCTTGTAATTCGCACATTATCCACAGATATACGCACGAAGCGTCAAGAACACTTTCTACACAACGACTGTGGTAACCATAACATAACTCCTGATATCAATATACTTGCCGAATAGATTACATTAAGTTGCTGATTAACATGCAACATTGCAAGGTTTTACAAGTAATTTGAACATTTCTATTCTTTTAAGCATCATAAACATATGGTGAATTGATAGTTTACTTGTACTTACAAATGGCTACTTAAATGAATAAAGAAAAAAACAAAATAGGTGACTCGAACGGGAATCGAACCTGGGACCTTTGCATGTGAGGTGTAGAAGGTACTCATTCCATCACGCTGTTGCTTGACAGCTTAAAGCGTCGCATCGGAAACTTTATGGCGCTTTTTATCGCTATTTCTGGCTGTTTCGCTCTGCCAGTTTGTAACATTAACAGTTTATGATCTACTACCTCGCGAAAGATGGCCCCGAAATTCATTTACCAAACTCTGTATTCCTTTTGAAATATATAGAGACTTGTACTGTTCTTAAAATCAAAGTATTAGAGTACATATAGGAGGAATAGACTTGGCTCTACATAAGATAACTCTTTAAGAGTGATCAAGGATTGAGGCTGAGCAATTTGTTTACATGAGATATTTTTGATGAGATGATTTATTTTTAATAAAACAAAGTTTGAATTATCGTTAATAATAATAATAATAATAATAATTTTTAAAATCAATTAGGAATCTTCTTGCGGCACAAAATCACGCACACAAGTCAACTGCACATTTTCTGCACACTTAAGCAATACCAGCTCGAAATAGAACATAAAATGATAATATAAAATGTTGCACTAACCGCAAACACACACACACACACACACACACACAATACCTTAAAGTAACATTTTGAAAATAAAAAGTTTAGTAGAATAGCTCTTCATTTCAATTTTGTTTTTTTATTCTTAGAAAGAGGGTATCTTTCATATTTGTTACAAAATAACAGTATGATCCCACTTTCCGGGAAATAACCTACTGGTATCTCCTGCACACATAAATACATCAAGTTAACGTATACTATAGACACGGTTGTAGTAGAAACAAACACCGCGAGAAATATTAATGATTTCAAAAATTTATATTCTTCAAAACAACACTTTTTGGTTCTATCTAACAATCATATTTAAAAAAACACGTATCTTTTTACTAAAATGACGCCAAATTTCTTATTATTGATCAAAAACACAAACAGTTTCTTCCTGTATATCCTAACTCACGACATTTATGGAGAATATTTGATGTGAATTTTTAAGGTGTCTACAGCCCCATACCAATCACAGCTCCGTGGATAGGAATATTAATTCTGTAAAATTTATGATTAATCTGAGTCTCACTAGCATTTCCAGAATAGAATTTGGAATTCTTATAAAGATTTGCCATGATCATTTTCGCCCCTTGTGTTTCCCCCAAGGATGTGTGTTACGAAAATAACATCCTATATTAAAAAACACATACCTTTTAACTATAACAACACAAATTTTAACATTAATGCATCCAAGAAATAGTTCTCCTCCAGTATGTTAATATTAATTTTATTAGGGCAAAAATTTTATTGTGATTTTTAGAAGAGGGGATGTAGCTCATATTAGTCACTTGCAGATCCAAGGAGGATCAGGGTATCAATTCTTTGACATTTGTGATTAATATGACGCTCACTTCATTTCCAACATAAAATTCGGAGCTTTTATAAAGATTCACTATCATATGCTTCTCCTCCTGTACTCCATACGGCATTGCTGTACCAAAATAAGAATTCAGAATTTAATGCCCATACCTTTTTACTACAATAACGCCAAATTTCACATTAATTGCCAAAAAAAATGTTTCTTTCCCGTATGTCCCTGCAAAAGATATTTATGCCGAATTTTTAATGTAACTTTTGGAAGAGGACTGTAGCCCGATGTCAGTCACTGACACAGAAAAGGAACATCGGAATATTAATTCTGTGAAATTTATTATGATTAATTTGACACTCACTGACACTTCCAGAACAATAATTGGAATTCTTATAAAGATTCACCATCATATGTTTCGCTCCCTGTTCTCCCCTTAAGGGAGTGCGTTACTAAAATAAGATCCTATACATATCAACTTTCTACTACAACAACTACGAATTTCACATTATTGATGAAAAATAGCTTCTTCTGATAGTCTAATGCTAAGGATACTTAACGTGATTTTGTTATATGATTTACAGTAACTGAATCTGTGGCCAATATCAGTTACTCGCACATGCATGCAGCATCGGAACATTAATTCCGTGATATTTGTGATCAATTTGTCAGTAGTACTCGCCCGACTTGAGGACAATTTTCCGCTCCCTGGAGCATGGCGCCCGCCGCCGACGCCAAAATTTTGCGACCCCGGGCGCACGGCGCCCATTTTGAGGTTACGTGGTATGACGTCATCGGGTCACGTGATGTTAGGCCACGACTTTTGGGTTACGTGGTGATAGTCCAAGCCATTATGGGGTAGTTTTACCGAGGAGGGTTGATTTTGTTCCCTTTTACGGTATAATTTTTTTAAGATTGTTACCTTTTCATGGAATACAGGTGTATGTATAGTTTATCTTGCTGTATATAATTTCAACTTTTGCGCCCCCGGCGCTCCTACGCCACACCCCACCCGCCTTTATGGTGTAGGTTATTGGTTTTGTTCCCTTTTACGGCATAAAATTAGGAGATTGTTAACTTATGATGAAGAACAGATGTATGTATAGCTTATTTTGTGTTACCTGATTTTAACTTTTGCGCCCCTGGAGAGTGACGCCCGCTGAAATTCTGCGCACCGGGCCCCTCTAGTTTACATAGTTATGCGCTCAGCGTTTATGGGGTAGTCTCACCTATGGGTTTATTTTGCTTTCTTTTATGGGTATAAATTTGAAGAATGTTATTTCCTTTATTACCTTATAGGGTGTAATATAGTCGACCTTATTTTTGTTGTCTTTGATACGCTCCTAAGCCCACCTTACATCGCCTTTACGATTATGTTATGGGGTCACGTGATGTTAGTCCATGTTTTTTTGTGTTCATATGCTCCACCTTTATGGGTAGTTCCACAGAGGGGTTATTTCGTTTCCTTTTATGGGTATAAAATTTTGGAGATTGTTATCTTCATTTCTTACCTTATAAGTTGTATATATAGTTCGTTTCCTTTGATGAGTATCAGTGATTGATTTTGGAGCCTTATCACACTATATGATTATTTGCAGATATACTTAAAAGTATTTCTTTAAATTTGATATGTACTTCGTGATCCATTTTGTTCCATCTGAGGGAAGAACATGGATAACTTTTCCAAGGTGATTTTTATTCTGTTGCGTAGTTTGCGAATCCTTCCTTAAACTTGAAGGAAATAGTCATCTTCGGTGTAAGATAGTTCTAGGAATGTAATGACGGGGCGTCTAATTCAAGACAACTTGCAGATATGATGGAATCACGAAATTTCATTCAAGTATGTAGATTAAAGTTCAAAGTGAAATGCAGGAAATAGCACCCGTTGAATTGACTATGTGTTAGTGATAAGTGTATTCTTCAAAGAGAAATTCTTTTTTCCAGAATAGTTTTTCAGAAGTTGAGAAAGAAAATGGCAAAGTTATGACTAAGGGTCTGCGGGCGGAACCCCCAGCGAGCATTATCGAGTTATATACCTCTAAAGTCGGGATCAAAGTTAATTGTTTTTATACTTCCGCAAAACGTACAAACACCTTATATTGCATACTTGCTCGCCATGTGGTGTGAGTAATGGGAAAATTCCGGTATCATGAAAAAGGCAACATTTTCCATGTAAATGAAGTGTCGAAATTTTTCGTCGTTTCGAAATGCTGGTTTTTAGAGTAGTTCCGCACATCATAAAAACGTCATATCTTGTCAGGCAGTGAAGGTAGGAACGTACTTTTTTTTTTTAGAAAAAAAGAGCATTAAAATTCGTTTTGGTTTGGGAGCGCAAATCGAAAAAATATGAAATTTGTAACGGCTGAGTCTAGAACGTTGAAATTCCGAGGTGATATTTATTCTGATGCGTAGTTTGCGAATCCGCTCTTAAACTTCAAAAAAAAAAAATAGTCACCTTCGGTGTAAGAAAGTGCTAGGAATGTAATAAGGGGGCGTCTAATTCTAGACAACTTGCTCCTATGGTGGAATCACGAAATTCCCTTCAAGTGTGTGGATTATAGCGTAAGAATGGGGAAAATGGGACATATTGGAAAAGTCGTTATCTTCGATTCAAGATGGCGGTTCAAAACTTTCTAACCATGAAAATTGTAAGTTGTTCTGACGGTAGGACAGTCATATTCCGCTATACTCTTAAGGGTGAAGTTCAGTTTCAGTGAAGAAACAAATCATTGGAGAAGTCGCAATCTTGAATGCAAAGATGCCATGTTGTTGAATTGGCTTGATCTTTCTTGTTATGAGCTATGTTAAGCATAATAGAACAAACATGAATCAACATACGAGGATAGCGCAGAGGTAACGTGTGGGCTTTCTAAATAGCAGGTCTGAGTTCTATTCCCGTCTAAACGGTTTTTTGTGTTTTTTTTCTTATCTCCATTTCTTCGTATCAGCAAAATACTTTATTTTCGTATTGCGGGAACGAAATATTTTCATTATTACATACGTAGAGGGAAAAGATATATTTAAACTTTTGAGATAGTCCAGAAACAAGGCAGTATGTTCGTGTAAAGTTTCGAGACGATACTGAAGTATTTAAAGTCAAACATATGTAGCTCTGGAAATAGAGCACCACCGTGTCTTTCGGAAACAATGGTCCGGGGGGGGAATTATTAGGCCGGTGGCACTGCTGATAATATTCTATTTGTTATTGTATTATAAATGTATTATTTTGATCTCCGCCAGGGGCGCTCTGAGGAGGCAGTGCCCCCCAAAAAGAGTTTAGAAATCATTGGGCATCATTTTCACGATATAGTGTGCATACAAGACAACAATACATTTTGTCTCGCGACAACAGTGTCTGCTTCAAACCGGAAATGATTGCAAAATATCTCTCTTACCTTTTATGTCCCTCGTTAAGATACATGCGTATACCATGTTTGAAGTCAACACCACAACTGGAAAGTATAAAATATTAATTTTAAGGAAATACACACACACACACTCACACAAATGTGCAACTCTTGAAAATTGTCTCGTCGGCAGCGTAGATAGTTATAATATATAAGATACGTGGAAAAGTGCCCTTTTCGATTTAATAGAATGAAGAAAAAAATAAAAAAAAGAATGGACGAGGATCGAACGTAGGTCTCGCCAGCAGTAGTCTTACATGCTATCAGTGGACTACCGACTTGCTTAAAAATTTGTATATTCAAGTTTCTACTTAGTGCTCACATGGCACATAAGGGGTCACCGTCTGGAATTATAAACCTCTAAAGTCGCAATCACACTTAATTGTTTGTACACTTCCGCAAAACATACAAACACCAAATTTTGCACACTTGTTCGTCATGTGATGTGAGTAATGGGAAAATTCCGATATCATGAAAAAGGCGATATTATCCATGCAAATGAAGTGTCAAAATTTTTCGTCGTTTCGAAGTGCTGGTTTTAGAGTATTTCACACATCATAGAAACGTCATAGTTTGTCAGACAGTGAAGATAGGAACATAGTTTATGCTAGAAGAAAGAGCATTAAAATTCGTTTTGGTTTGGCGGCGCAAATCGAAAAAATGTGAAATTTGTAATGGCTGTGTCTACGACGCTGAAGTTCCGAGGTGATGTTTATTCTGATGCATAGTTTACGAATCCGCCCTTAAATTTTAAAATAGTAGTTATTTTCGGTCTAAGAAAGTGCTAGGAATGTAATAAGGGTGCGTCTAATTCTAGACAACTTATAGATATGGAGGAATCACGAAATTGCGTTCAAGTGTGTAGATTAGAGCCTAAGTAAAGGGAAAAATAGGACATGTTGGAAAAGTCGTTATCTTCGATTCAAGATGGCGGTTCAAAAGTTTGTAACCATGAAAATTGTAAGTTGTTCTGACGATAGGACAGTCATGGATTGCTATACTTGAAAAAGGAGAAGAAAGAAAGGAAAGGAAAAAAGAAAGAAATCTCCGTACGAAAAGAAGGGTAAGAAACCCTGTATCGTGTAAATGAGATGCATGGAGTAAGTCGTGAATGGGAACCCTTCACCCCTGGTGGGGGAATATTCATGAAGCTATCAGCTTATATCTAATTATATATGTATATATATATATATATAATTCATTTCTTTCGAAACCTACAAGGTTCAACCAAACTGAAAAAACTTTTATATCGGACTTCCGAAGAAAAATAAAATAAAGTAAAATAAATACATGACCGTGTTTATTATATATGGAATTCTCAGTCACGACCCCCTTTTCAGTTTTATTAAAATAGAAAAAGAAGCAAAGAAGAGAACAGAAAGTTGGGATAGGAAGAGAGGAAAATAGGGAAAGTAACAAGATGACAAAATAGGGAAATTGTTACTGGATATTTTTAAGAAATATGGTAAAGGAAAGTGAATAATTAACGAACTGGGATCATTTCCAATAGCTATTGGGTGAATATTTGGTATTAAGGAGATCAAAGGTAGACACATATTAACCCATACCTTTCAGACCTAGATCCATTTAACCCCAACTACCGAATTATCCCAATCTAGCTCTGAGATAGATGAGAAAGTTTAATTTAACAGTTCATTCAATATTTCCGAATATTCTCGACTAGTATCCAATACTTGAAGGATAAATGATGAAGTTGATGGCATGCTACAATCGACCACATGAAAAAAAAGATCAGAGTAACATATATTTGTCGAAGATTTTGACTCTCGAAGTTCTCCCGTGGTGATCGTTCGTTCAGGTTACTTCGGTCTTTTTTATTTCTTTTATAGAGCCAACTTAAATTAAGTTAGTATTGACTTTCAACCACTTAAATTGCCAACTACCATTAATTATAGTAAGTCACACATATATGTCAAAAGAATTGGTGCACATAATAGTAAACCTACATTTCACTCACACTCACATTCATACAGGACAATGTATAATTGAGGTTGCATTTAGTTCAATTAAACTAACCTAACTACATTTCTATAGACATTTATTACATTTGAAGAAAACTTAATTCGACAGCACAGAGAAATTTCGATACACGAAAAGAAAATAATACTAGTAATAACAATATGGTTTATAGACATGCATAGAAATTTGTTACTTTTCAATATCTAATAATACATTTCTCTTTCTAGAAATATTAAAAGTTGAATTACGTTTAAAAATCGACAAAACGAAAGACGAAGAGAAAAAAATCAAAGGTCAACGTTGAACATATTCAAAATTCAGCACAAAGAATACTTATCAATGTGAAAAAGGAAAGAAAAAAATATAATTGTTTAATCATTTTTCTTTAAAAAAACACTTTGGTAGCATTTTTATTGAGTCTCTGTCCCAAGAGGAGAAATTTCGACAATTTTATGAGTCCTTTTCTCACGTCGATAATAGATCCTTTATCAACTCTCTTTATACACAGTGATTGGTGTCCATGAGAGTATTTAATCGTTTGTCTTAACTACAGACAAAAAAAATAGTTTCTTCATATTATATATATTTTCCATATCGTCACTTGACGCACTTGGTATAAACATTCAAAATTTATTAAGATTTTAAAAAAATATCGAATCAGTCCCAGACATTGGGAACATATTTCCATTATATGACACTTCCACAGAGCTGGGTCTCCGAAACCCTTTCCCAGGTCCTGTATTCGTATCACTAAATTATTAACCACATTTCAGTTCATCGAATTTTTTCTTGGTCTAGATAGTGTAGACAAAAGATTCTAGTCACTGAACTGACGAACGACAAATAGTTAGGTTTCCGATCGTAAGGGAAGGATTTGGGGCGCACTGTTTCATATTTTACTGATTTCACTATTGTTTTACAAAATAACTTTACATACGGATTAGAGTTTCTTTACGACCTGCTACTTGTTCTATTTACATGCAATATTTAACATAGTATTAAACTTTAATAGTTACGAACATTACTAACAAATCAGTAAGGTGTCATTTATTACAAATTACGCGGTAATACTTTACAAACACAAATAGTTGGTCAAATATCGGGTGTCAAAATCTATGGCAACCTAAAACAACCAGGGTAAATATCGAGCCCTTACATACATATTCGCTTATATATATATTCATATTACTCAATATAATAAATTTTATTCTAATATCAATCTTAGTATTTCGTCGACACTTAATTCTATACGTAATCTTTTCATATTCAATTTCACATTCACACTTTCTTGGCTTAAAATAAACAAAAAAAACTGACAAACAAAAATCATTTTCTTTTAATAAGGTTGCAACATTGCAATGCATATATAAACCCGATAATCAATAAAATTTCAATTTTATTAAGATCCGCGTATAGAGAAATGGTTGGTATTATTTAATAAGTCGACACAAAACTGCAAATAAAGCAAATATAGCAGGCAAGTAAGTTTCCAAACTATGTAAGCACACATATATAAATGTATATACAGAGAAGGAAAGAAAGAAAAAATCAAGACTATTTAAAATTAGTGGGCCCAAACTACTAATACATACACACCATATAACCAATCAATAGAAAGAAACCAGAAATCAGTAATCAATGGATATAGTTTGTACGATCGATGAACAACAATCAAGTTTCTGGGTATCTGAAATCGTAGTGTACCTTCTCTTCAGTCCCTCCCATGGTAGATTGACTATCGTGAAAAACGGTAGTAAATTGTTCTGAAATACCGGGAAATACCTCCGCGAATTGTATCCCTCGATGTCTCAGTTAATACATACGATCGAAATAAGTGATATGAACATTGTATGCTTTCATGAGTTTCAAAACCGGGGGGAAGGTTAAAATTTAAAAAAAAACTTTAGAGAAGTAGTAGAAGAAAGAATAGCTAAAAAGAGAGGATACAGAACACTACAACTATGAAAGATAAATGGTCGAATTTATGTATACAACATACTATTACCAAATATTTTCTTTTATGCCTAAAGGGGTTCGGCTTACCAAATAAATAGCCGAAAAACAAATATCTTCAACGACGAGACCAGGCTGTGCCCTCGATGGGATTTTCGGAAAGACAACCGCTTTAGGGAAATCCCAGCGCTCACCGCATCCGGTCAACGCCATTGAAGACCCCGGAATCCACCGGAAGGTTAGAGAAGTCTCTAATTTAGAATTTCAAAAAAAAAAAAATCTTCCGACCTTTTTATGATACCAACAAAGTCCAGAATAGTAATGAACCCAGAATAGTAAAGAATAATAAGCCCTGCGCAGACAGGCCAAGGTCTGGGATGTCGTTAATTTCCATCATCTAATTAAACTAAGAAAAGAAATGAAAAATACTTAAGTGGGTCAAAGGTCGACATGCGGGTACGCAATGGACCTAAAAATTTTTTTTAGTAGCGGTTGATTTAATCGGTTAACACGATCTGAGCTGTTAGCTATATGAACACTACACAGTAAATAAGGTAAGCAACGAAGAAAAAAATCTCGGAAAGTCAATGAATGTTAAAGGTAGAAATGACCAAACCTGTACTTTCCGATGATTCCAGGATATAGCAGTTATTTTTCTTAATTATCATTTCTGACAACCTTTAAAAGTAATTCCCACATGATGCTACCCTTTCCGATGAAAGGCTTAAGATCCGGGGCTGTTAGTATGAGGTGCTTAAATGCGAAGTAACATACAATTCCCAGCTACACATTACTATCCAAGAGCAAACTCGGTTGGATGAATGTACTGGTGTAGAAGTCAAAACGCGAGAGATTTTCAGTAAACATATTCATATTCTCTATATATAATATACACTGGCCCTATCCATTTAAATATAGGTGTCATATCATCTCGTTCATTTCATATTATAATCGTATTATTATTATATCGTTATATTGATTTATTATTTACTCATTTCCACACGAAGTAATATTTTACAGACACCCTATTTCATACATTTTACCCACAGGCCATACACATATTTATATTACGCACTAATAAATATATAATTATCACAATCTGTCTACTACACGATAACATTCATCGAACCATGGACTTTTTGTTTCGAAGCACCCAAATTATATTTACTTCGCAGTTAAAAAAATCATACGTGTATTGACTGAAAGTTAAATTGTCAACCATGAATTTATTTCTGATTTCCTGATAGAACTAAAGCAACAATGGAATTCTTCTACAGCCACCGGAAAAGAGAATTTACTATTACATTTTGAAACAAATTGTAACATCATGTGGGCTTTGCTTCTATTAAGAAAATAGGCATTCTTGATTTGAGTGGATATTTCGGTTTCTAATTGACATAGCAAGCTGTAATTTTCAGAACGGTAAGATCTCATGCTATTTTATATGAATGTATACTCATTCGAACCGCAAACCATGTCCACGGGATGTAATTTAAGAAGGGGCGAAAATCAACAAACTAAGTAACTCACTCGTGCAATGACGTAATGTTAACAAACAATTGATTACCGAAAACGGACACGATGGTGCTGTAGTAAGGAATAATCTACTGTGTACTAAAATATATATTTCCACTTATTAATCAGAACTATAATATTTACTCTGGTTTAGTTATTTTTAGTTATAAAAATGGTATTAAATTAACGCATGTGAACTACACTGTCCTTACGGTAAAAATCATGCACTCACACAGAACTACGAACTACACACCACTATAAATACTACACATAAATAGTAACTAAACAAAACAAGCACCATTTATTATAGCCATGTTGAAGACAAGTACCTTCAAGTACATTACTCCTTGTCGGTATATAAAGTTGGCTCTATTGAACTTTAGGGGGACAAAATGAGAAGGTTAACCCTAGGTCCAATTGACCTGACCAATTATTTAGAACATATTTACTAGAATTTGAAGCCCTGGGGGCACATTAACAAAATTTATTGAGGGGCCTTTCCCCGGAGGGGGGTAAAGGACCTAAAACAAATAATAACTAACCCATCCCCCAACTAGAACTGATTCAATTTGGAGAGAAAAATAGGAGCCCTTTTTTGTTATCTTATGATAATTAGTATTACACTACAAAACCTACTGTGTATATGCACTTACTGATTTAAAAAAATCACATTTACTATATACACAAACAAATGTACGAATCAGGTCGTATTTTCCCTAAACCCTAACTGAATTTGGGTTTTAAAAGAAAAGGAACATAAAAAATCACTATTTCACTTTGTCTATTCTAGCTCGGCAGCAACATGGCGTCCTGTCAACCGGAGTTTAATATTTTTCCTTGGTTTCACAGTTCTTTCAACGAGAGTGTAGCTTTACAGACTACTATATAATCATATAGCGTTTATCAATGAAATTAAACTTGATATTACCTTAAGTTTGTTTGAATTTCAGTCCTATTCAGCCAAAATGTAGTGGTAAATAATACGAATGGTGCTCCTTGACGTGTCTTCGATTATAATAATAACATTGCGCCGAAAACGACAGAGATAGGAGGATTCTTCCAATAAGGGCGAAATCTTTCAGCCACGGAAATTACAAAACAAATAAAAATTGGTGAAATACAGATATAACCGGATCTGAAAGTGACTATGGACTAGTGAGAGGGGGTGAGGGAAGGTTTAGTTACCTGGCCAAATTCTACATTGGTCTGAAATTAAGAAAATTTATATCCAATGGCGGAACTGTATTTCGGTATGACGTCAGAATGGTAAACCTTGTAACTATTCAACTTGGATATGCGAAAATGAGATTTTACAATTAATCAGAATATAAATAAATATTTTATTCCGTGAAAATATAATTTCTAGTGAGACCTTTCGATTCATTACATTCATTTGTAGTAAAGAGGATAAATAAATTCTGTAATTAAACCGAAATTGAATTTTAAAAAATTTACTAGGTACAGGGTGAGTAAAAAAAGTTGCCATTACTTTCAACTTTAATGGTACATTACAGTTTTGTTCGGCCCATTAACAAAATTTTTTTAGAATAACAAAATTTTGCTAATTGGGAATACTAACTACTGATGCTTGTTAACACACTCATTCATCCCATTCAATCGTTACCAGTCACACTAGGACAGTATATTACATCTACTTGGGGTATTGCGCGGGTAAGTCGCTACGTTTATCTTCTGTACAGTTGAAAATTTTTAAATTTCGAAAATTATGAGTTGCGATACTTTCCCGCAGTTTCACGACAAACGGACTCGTGTTTGTTCACATAGGGATAGAACGGATAGAAGTTCTAACTGAAAAATCGACAGAGACAACTCGTAAGGCTTTATCCGTCGACTAGCACATCCAATGACATTAGGATGCAGTTTCCCGACTATCACTCCCATTTAATATTACTCGAGGTTCACCGTTACCACGCACTTGCGAAGGGACTGAATTCTGGAGTCGATTTACATTATTGTTACTATTATTGTTATTATTATTACTTTGACTATTACCGTTCTCCCTTCTTCCGTACGTCCTGTTAAAATTCCTCCGGGCGTTACCGCCCCTATCCGGGTTCGATTCCATGCTAGTACGGTCATAGGGAAGCTAACTCCGCCGATTGTTGAACATGGGCTGATTCCTGAATAGTCGCCGGCCATTATTCTAGCTTTCTGAGCCATACCCACTAGGATAACGAGATCCAGCTTGGGTATAACTCAGGAAATCTGTCTGACAACTTGCCGTTACATTCGTTTTAGTTGGTTTTAGAATCTTTGCCTGTCGGGCGAAGTACCGTTCTGGTGGGCCATCAACTTTCTTTCCGCACAAGGCAGCCAGACGTGAAGTGACTTCTCGCACCGTTTGGCACAAATGGGACGCGATGGCCCGGGACTCATCGGGTGGAAGAGCGTTAACTATACTGTCTACCAGTTCGGCCGGAGAGGGATGTTCAGCTATCTGATAGTATAATTCAATTATTTTCCAAGCATAGTCCAAGAGGGACCCATACTTGGAGCGATCATACCGGAGTGATTGCAAGTTTCTCTTTTGGAGCCGCTCGATGTGCTCATTACAATACTCTTCTTTAAAAAGAATCAAAAAATCACTGAACGTCCGGGTTTGGTATTTAACAGACGGAAACTATGCGCCGGAAGCGGCGATTAAACATTTTTCTACTATTTGTAAACGTTCCCCATCAGTGAGTTTGTACATATCTAGATATTGCTGCAGTCTCCGTAGGAAAACTCGAGGTAACCGGTTAGTAATGTTCCCATCAAAAGTGGGAAAACGTTCAATATCCCGGAGGGAAACTTTAGAGCTCATACTATACGGGGCAGGAAAAGAATCTAGTGGAATCAACGCGTTATCCTGAGCGATTGGGGTTTTCACCGGATTTGCCACCGACGGAGTGGTCACCGAACTGAACGCTCCCATATGACCAAAAGAGGTTTTATAATTAGTGTCAACCATCTGAGGTTCGAACTTAGGACCCACCACGGCAGTAACGGACGGTCCGGCACATCCCTCTCCCCCTCCTGGCAGCACGCTGTAAGATTGTACCATTCCAAAAGTAGAATGAGCATTAACGCTAGCGACTGTTGTAGTCACAACACTTGACTGCATCGGTACATTGAAATTGCTCAACCATGATTTCGAGGTTGGCTGGTGCGGGGAACAATACATTGCTGTGTCCCGTATATCAGGCAACACTTTACCCTTTAAAGGTTGAATGTTACTGGTTTCTGGGAAAATTTTCCCTGGGGAATCGCTACCAGGAAAAGGATAGGACAGATCCACTTGATTTGATTTTTCGACATTCTCCTTGAGGTTTGTCACTTCATTCTGGATATTGCTAATTTTCTGGTTGACTGATTCGAGTTGTGTTTCCATTGACAGATTAGATAGAGTAACATTTAATTTACTTATTTCAGCCTGCTGCTGTTCAACCTTTTGTTCTATATCACAGAATTTTGTGTTCGTGCCCTCAAACCTTACATCTATTTTATGTAATTTTGCATTTGTTTCCTCTCTGAGCTGCTCGATTGAATGTTGGGCCTGGTATCTAACCTGGTCTAGTTCAGTGGACGTTTGCCCTTTCAATTTGCTAATTGAAGAAGCAAAGTCTAAACAGATCTGATCAATTTTGTTGTTTAGTACCTCGAATCGAGCGTCGGTCTCTCGTTTCGAGGTATCAAACTTTTCATTTATCTCACGCCTTAAGTCTTCACTATTCTGATCTAACTTTTCATTTATCTCACGTCTCATTTCCATATTATTTGTTCCATGTTAGAAAATTTTTCATTCATATTAGAAAATTTTTCATTCATTTGCATCATCTGGCGAATTAATGCAGAGGTGTCAGACCCTCCAGATGGCATTCCTTCCTTCGGGTTTACCGTCTGATCCCGAGAAACACTGTGACCTCCATTCTTTTCCTCATCATCGAGGTCAGATATCTCTGATGGAGATATTTGGCCTCGGTCTTTTTCACAATCATCAGTATTTTACTATTTCCCCGGTTTGAACTTTTTCGGCATTTTCAGCAGTATCATCCGAATTGGTGCAAGCAAAGGGGATCCATTTCAGCCCACAACCGGTGCATCTTATTAATCTCCGCGGGGCGCGAGATCTTTTGGCGTTATCATTAAAGGTGCATTAAGTGCACGTGACTTCACATTCGTCCTGTGACCCAACAACCTTTTTTTTGATGCCATAGCTTTGACACACTATACAAAAGACAATATATATATATATATATATATATATATATATATATATATATATATATATATCACAAATACACATATGCAATGAAATACTTATTCACTATCAAGACAGGTATTATTCATGAATTAAAGGACTCCCACTCTCTTTCCTTACTTGAAACCCTTCTAGCGTTTAGTTTTAATTTAGAAAAAATTTGACACTCCTTCCATTTTTCCCCTTAGAAAAGGAAACAAAAATGACAGAGTAGCCAACGACTCTAGTTGTCCCACTTGACTATAAAATTTCTCTTATTAATTTCAATGTTGTAATCAATTCAACATGCCTTCAACCTCACTCTCTGACATTCTTAAAAAAAGTTCAGATCTACCGGTCGCCATTTAAACAGAGATCCGTTGCCATGGGAGCAAACTTTGCCATGACAACCATCCTTGTCGCGGTTCGCCAATCTAAAACTGAAAAGGGCGAGGAAAAAAGGAAAGGAAAAAAGAAAGAAATCTCCGTAAGAAAAGAAGGGTAGGAAACCCTGTATCGTGTAGTCGTGAGTGGGAAGTCGTGAGTGGGAACCCTTCACCTCTGGTGGGGGAAAATTCATGAAGCTATCAGCTTATATCTAATTATATATATATATATAATTCATTTCTTTCGAAACCTACAAGGTTCAACCAAACTGAAAAAACTTTTATATCGGACTTCCGAAGAAAAATTAATTAAAGTAAAATAAATACATGACAGTCTTTATTATATATGGAATTCCCAGTCACGACCCCCTTCTCAGTTTTATTAAAATAAAAAAAGAAGTAAAGAAGAGAAGAAAAAGTTGGGATAGGAAGAGAGGAAAATAGGGAAAGTAAGAAGATGAGAAAATAGGGAAACTGTTACTGGATATTTTTAAGAAATGTGGTAAAGGAAAGTGAATAATTATCGAATTGGGACCATTTCCAATACCTATTGGGTGAATAATTGGTGTTAAGGTGATCAAAGGTAGACACGTGTTAACCCATACCTCTCAGACCTAGATCCATTTAACCCCAACTACCGAATTATCCCAATCTAGCTCTGAGATAGATGAGAAAGTTTAATTTAACAGCTTATTCAATATTTCCGAAAGTTCTCGACTAGTATCCAATACTTGAAGGATAAATGATGAAGTTGATGGCATGCTAGAATCGACCACAGGAAAAAAAATCGGAGTAACATATATAATATTTGTCGAAGATTTTGACTCTCGAAGTTCTCCCATGATGATCGTTCGTTCAGGTTACTTCGGTCTTTTTTGTTTCCTTTATAGAGCCAAATTAAGTTAGTATTGACTTTCAACGACTTTAATTGCCAACTACCATTAATTATACTAAGTAACACATATATGTCAAAGGAATTGGTGCACTTAATACTAAATCTATATTTCACTCACACTCACATTCATACACGACAATGTATACTTCAGGTTGCATTTAGTTGAATTAAACAAACCTAACTACATTTCTATAGACATTTATTACATTTGAAGAAAACTTAATTCGACAGCACGAGAGAAATTTCGATACATGAAAAGAAAATAATACTAGTAATAACAATATGGTTTATAGACATGCATAGAAATTTGTTACCTTTCAATATCTCATAACAGATTTCTCTTTGTAGAAATATTAAAAGTTGAATTACGTTTAAAAAATCGACAAAACGAAAGACGAAGATAAAAAAATCAAAGGTCAACGTTGAACATATTTAAAATTCAGTACAAAGAATACATATCAATGTGAAAGAGGAAAGAGAAAATTTAATTGGTTAATCATTTTTCTTTAAAAAAACACTTTGGTAGCATTGTTATTGAGTCTCTGTCCCATGAGGAGAAATTTCGACAATTTTATGAGTCCTTTTCTCACGTCGATAATAATTCCTTTATCAACTCTCTTTATACACAGTGATTGATGTCCATGAGAGTATTTAATCGTTTGTCTTAACTACAGACGAAGAAAATAGTTTCTTCATATTATATATATTTTCCATATCGTCACTTGACGCACTTGGTATAAACATTCAAAATTTATTAAGATTTTAAAAAAAATATCGAATCAGTCCCAGACATTGGGAACATATTTCCATTATATGACACTTCCACAGAGCTGGGTCTCCGGAACCCTTTCCCAGGTCCTGTATTCGTATCACTAAATTATTAACCACATTTCAGTTCATCGAATTTTTTTTTGGTCTAGATAGTGTAGACAAAAGATTCTAGTCACTAAACTGACGAACGACAAATAGTTAGGTTTCCGATCGTAGGGGAAGGATTTGGGGCGCACAGTTTCATAGTTTACTGATTTCACTATAGTTTTACAAAATAACTTTAGATACGGATTAGGGTTTTTTACGACCTGCTACTTGTACTATTTACATGCAATATTTAACATAGTATTAAACTTTAATAGTTACGAACATTACTAACAAATCAGTAAGGTGTCATTTATTACAAATTACGCGGTAATACTTTACAAACACAAATAGTTGGTCAAATATCGGGTGTCAAAATCTATGGCAACCTAAAACAACCAGGGTAAATATCGAGCCCTTACATACATATTCGCTTATATATATATTCATATTACTCAATATAATAAATTTTATTCTAATATCAATCTTAGTATTTCGTCGACACTTAATTCTATACGTAATCTTTTCATATTCAATTTCACATTCACACTGTCTTGGCTTAAAATAAACAAAAAAAAACTGACAAACAAAAATAATTTTCTTTTAATAAGGTTGCAACATTGCAATGCATATATAAACCCGATAATCAATAAAATTTCAATTTTATTAAGATCCGCGTATAGAGAAATGGTTGGTATTATTTAATAAGTCGACACAAAACTGCAAATAAAGCAAATATAGCAGGCACGTAAGTTTCCAAACTATGTAAGCACACATATATAAATGTATATACAGAGAAAGAAAGAAAGAAAAAATCAAGATTATTTAAAATTAGTGGGCCCAAACTACTAATACGTACACACCATATAACCAATCAATAGAAAGAAACCAGAAATCAGTAATCAATGGATATTGTTTGTACGATCGATGAACAACAATCAAGTTTCTGGGTATCTGAAATCGTAGTGTACCTTCTCGTCAGTCCCTCCCATGGTGGATTGACTATCGTGAAAAACGGTAGTAAATTGTTCTGAAATACCGGGAAATACCTCCGCGAATTGTATCCCTCGATGTCTCAGTTAATACATACGATCGAAATAAGTGATATGAACATTGTATGCTTTCATGAGTTTTAAAACCGGCGGGAAGGTTAAAATTTAAAACGAACTTTAGAGAAGGAGTAGAAGAATGAATAGGTAAAAAGAGAGGAAGCAGAACACTACAACTATGAAAGATAAGTGGTCGAATTTATGTATACAACATACTATTACCAAATATTTTCTTTTATGCCAAAAGGGGTTCGGCTTACCAAATAAATAGCCGAAAAACAAATATCTTCAACGACGAGACGAGGCTGTGCCCTCGATGGGATTTTCGGAAAGACAAAGGCTTTAGGGAAATCCCTCCACTCAACGTATCCGGTCAACGCCATTGAAGACCCCGGAATCCACGGGAAGGTTAGAGAAGGCACTAATTTAGAATTTCAAAAAAAATCTTCCGACCTTTCAGAAACTAAGAAAGTCCAGAATAGTAATGAAACTAGAGTAAAATAATAGCTAAGATATCCCTAACTAGTAATTTGCCAAAATAAAAAATTTAAATAAACTAAATTTTGGATCGGTGATTTCAGTGACCAAACATTACCGATGGCTACCCTGCGAAGACAGGCCAAGGTCTGGGATGTCGTTAATTTCCATCATCTAATTAAACTAAGAAAGGAAACGAAAAATAATTAAGAGGGTCAGGGGTCGACATCCGAGTACGCAATGGACCTAAAAAATTTTTTTAGTAGCGGTTGATTTAATCGGATAGCACGATCTGAGCTGCTAGCTATATGAACACTGCACAGTAAATAAGGTAAGGAACGGAGAAAAAAATCTCGGAAAGTCAATGAATGTTAAAGGTAGAAATGACCAAACCTGTACTTTCCGATGATTCCAGGATATAGCAGTTATTTTTCTTAATTATCATTTCTGACAACCTTTAAAAGTAATTCCCACATGATGCTACCATTTCCGATGAAAGGCTTAAGATCCGGGGCTGTTAATATAAGGTACGTAAATGCGAAGTAACATACAATTCCCAGCTACACATTACTATCCAAGAGCAAATTCGGTTGGATGAATGTACTGGTGTAGAAGTGAAAACGCGAGATTTTCAGTAAACATATTCATATTCTCTATATAAAATATACACTGGCCCTATCCATTTAAATATAGGTGTCATATCATCTCGTTCATTTCATATTATAATCGTATTATTATTATATCGTTATATTGATTTATTATTTACTCATTTCCACACGAAGTAATATTTTACAGACACCCTATTTCATACATTTTACACACAGGCCATACACATATTTATATTACGCACTAATAAATATATAATTATCACAATCTGTCTACTACACGATAACATTCATCGAACCACGGACTCTTTGTTTCGAAGCACCCACATTATATTTACTTCGCAGTTAAAAACAATCATACGTGTATTGACTGAAAGTTAAATTGTCAACCATGAATTTACTTCTGATTTGCTGATAGAACTAAGGAACAATGGAATTTTTCTACAGCCACCGGAAAAGAGAATTTAATATTACATTTTGAAACATATAATAATAACATTGCGCCGAAAACGACAGAGATAGGAGGATTCTTCCAATAAGGGCGAAATCTCTCAGCCACGGAAATTACAAAACAAATAAAAATTGGTGAAATACAGATATAACCGGACCTGAAAGTGACTACGGACTAGTGAGAGGGGGTGAGGGAAGGTTTAGTTACCTGGCCAAATTCTACATTGGTCTGAAATTAAGAAAATTTATATCCAATGGCGGAACTGTATTTCGGTATGACGTCAGAATGGTAAACCTTGTAACTATTCAACTTGGATATGCGAAAATGAGATTTTACAATTAATCAGAATATAAATAAATATTTTATTCCGTGAAAATATAATTTCTAATGAGACCTTTCGATTCATTACATTCATTTGAAGTAAAAAGGATAAATAAATTGTGTAATTAAACTGAAATTGAATTTTAAAAAAATTTACTAGGTACAGGGTGAGTAAAAAAAAATTTGCCATTACTTTCAACTGTAATGGTACATTACATACTCTTAAGGATGAAAGGCAGTTTCAATGGAGAAACAAATCATTGGAGAAGTCGCCATCTTGAATGCAAAGATGATATGTTGTTGAATTGGCTATGTGAAGCATAATAGAACAAACATAAGTCAAGGTAAGAGTATGGTTCAGAGGTAACGTGTGAGCTTTCTAATTAGCAAGTCTGGGTTCTATTCCCGACTAAACGGTTTTGTATTTTTTCTTATCTTCATTTCCTCCTATTAGCAAACCACTTTCTGTTCTTATTGCGGGAACAATATACTTTCATTACTACATACGTAGTGGAAAAAGATATATTTACACGGCAACTTTTGAGATGATCCCGAAACGAGGCAGTATGTTCGTGTAAAGTTTCGAGACGACACTGAAGTATTTAAAATCAAACATATGTAGCTTTGGAAATGGAGCATCACCAGTGTCTCTTTCGGAAGGAATGTTCGGGGGGGAAGAGTATTAGCCCGGGGGCACTGCTGATAACATTCTAATGTTATTGTATTATAAACGTATTATTTTGATCTCACCAGGGACGCTCTGAGGAGGCAGTGTCTCCGAAAAAGAGTCTGATAGAAACATTGGGCATCATTTTTACGATATATTGTCCATACAAGACACCAATACATTTTGTCTCGCGACAACAGTGTCTGCTTCAAACCGGAAATGATTGCAAAATGTCTCTCTCCCCTTTTATGTCCCTCCTTAAGATACATGCGTATACCAAGTTTGAAGTGAATACCCCAAGTAGAAAATATAAAATATTAATTTTAAGCAAATACACACACACAAAGGGACGTACGCAGGGGGTGGGTCCTGGGGGTCCGGACCACCCCCGAAATTCCAACTTTTGTGTAAATTTAGCCTAATTTTAGGGACAAGTCTAATTTGAATATAAAATACTTTGATATTGAGTTTGGACCCCTCCCGAAATAAATTCCTGCGTACGCTATTGCACACTCACGTCCATTCACACACACACACACACACAAATGAGCACCTCTTGAAAATTCTCTCGTCGGCAGCGTACATAGTTATAATATATAAGATACGTGGAAAAGTGCCACTTTCGATTTAATAGTTTTAGTTGCGGGTCCGGTTGGAATGTAATGCCGTGTATAATAGAGTCAAGCTTATTTTCAATAACCTATGCTATAAAAATAAACTTTCAAAGAAAGAAAAAGTGAGAGAAAAACTTGTTGGGAATCGAACCCAGGTCTACTACCCGGTAGGCTTACGTCGTTCCCTTAAACTACTCAATTGTTTAGAATTTGGACTTCCTACTTACTGCTCACATAGTACTGGTACGTAGCGGGCCCTCGTCTGTGGAATTATATATCTTTAAGTCGCAATCACACTTAATTGTTTGTATACTTCGGCAAAAAATACAAACATCAAATTTTGCACACTTGTTCGTCATGTGATGTGAGTAATGGGAAAATTCCGATATCATGAAAAAGGCGACATTTTCCATGTAAATGAACTGTCGAAATTTTTCGTCGTTTCGAAATGCTGGTTTTTATAGTAGTTCCACACATCATAGAAACGTCATACTTTGTCACACAGTGAAGATAGGAACACAGTTTATGCTAGAAAAAAGAGCATTAATATTAGTTTTGGTTTGGCGGCCCAAATCGAAAAAATGTGAAATTTGTAATGGCTGTGTCTACGACGTTGAAGTTCCGAGGTGATGTTTATTCTAATACGTAGTTTACGAATCCGCCCTTAAATTTTAAAAAAAAAAATTGTCATTTTTGGTGTAAGAAAGTTCTAGGGATGTAATAAGGGGGCGTCTAATTCTAGACAACTTGTAGATATGGGGGAATAACGAAATTGCGTTCAAGTGTGTAGATTACAGCCTAAGTAAGGGGAAAAATCGGACATGTTGGAAAAGTCGTTATCTTCGATTCAAGATGGCGGTTCAAAAGTTTGTAACCATGAAAACTGGAAGTTGTTCTAACGATAGAACAGTCATGTTTTGCTGTACTCTTAAGGATGAAAGGCAGATTCAATGGAGAAACAAATCATTGGAGAAGTCGCAATCTTGAATGCAAAGATGCCATGTTGTTGAATTGGCTTGATCTTTCTTGTTATGAGCTATGTTAAGCATAATAGAAAAAACATGAATCAACCTACGAGGATAGCGCAGAGGTAACCTGTGGGGTTTCTAAGTAGCAGGTCTCGATTCTATTCCCGTCTAAACGGTTTTGTGTTTTTTTTCTTATTTCCAATTCTTCGTATTAGCAAAGTACTTTCTGTTCGTATTGCTAGAAGAAAATATTTTCATTATTACATACGTAGAGGAAAAAGATATATTCATTCTTTTGAGATAGTCCCGAAACGAGGCAGTATGTTCGTGTAAAGTTTCGAGACGATACTGAAGTATTTAAAATCAAACATATGTAACTCTGGAAATGGAGCATCACCAGTGTGTCTTTCGGAAACAATGGTCCGGGGGGGGGGGGGAATTATTAGGCCGGTGGCACTGTTGATAATATTATTTTTGTTATTGTATTATAAACGTATTATTTTGATCTCCTCCAGGGGCGCTCTGAGGAGGCAGTGCCCCCCAAAAAGAGTTTAGAAATCATTGGGCATCATTTTCACGATATAGTGTGCATACAAGACAACAATACATTTTGCTTCGCGACAACGGTCTCTGCTTCAAACCGGAAATGATTGCAAAATATCTCTCTCACCTTTTATGTCCCTTGTTAAGATACATGGGTATACCATGTTTGAAGTCAACACCACAACTGGAAAGTATAAAATATTAAATTTAAGGAAATACACACACACACTCACACAAATGTGCAACTCTTGAAAATTGTCTCGTCGGCAGCGTAGATAGTTATAATATATAAGATACGTGGAAAAGTGCCCCTTTCGATTAAATAGTTTGAAGAAAAAAATAAGAAAAAATAATTGACGAGGATCTAACCTAGGTGTCGCCCGCAGTAGTCTTACATGCTAGCACTGGACTACTGCATTGCTTAAAAATTTGTATATTCAAGTTTCTACTTACTGCTCACATGGTACATAAGGGGTCAGCATCTGGAATTATATACCTCTAAAGTCGCAATCACACTTAATTGTTTGTATACTTCCGCAAAACGTACAAACATCATATTTTGCATACTTGTTCGTCATGTGGTGTGAGTAATGGGAAAATTCCGATATCATGAAAAAGGCGACATTTTCCATGTAAATGAAGTGTCGAAATTTTTCGTCGTTTCGAAATGCTGGTTTTTATAGTAGTTCCGCAGATCATAGAAACGTCATATTTTGTCAGGCAGTGAAGGTAGGAACGTACTTTTTTTTTTAAGAAAAAAAGAGCATTAAAATTCGTTTTGGTTTGGGAGCGCAAATCGAAAAAAGTGGAATTTGTAATGGCTGTGTCTAGAACGTTGAAATTCCGAGTTGATTTTTATTCTGATGCGGAGTTTGCGAATCCGTCCTTAAACTTGAAAAAAATAGTTATCTTCGGTGTAAGATAGTTCTAGGAATGTTATAAGGACGCGTCTAATTCTAGACAACTTGCAGATATGATGGAATCACGAAATTTCGTTCAAGTGTGTAGATTACAGCTTAGGTGAGGGAAAAAATGGGACATGTTGGAAAAGTCGTCATCTTCGATTCAATATGAAGGCTCAAAAATTGGTAACCATGAAAATTGTATGTTGTGCTCACGGTAGGTTAGCCAGGATTCGCTATGTTATTAAAGACGTAATTCATTTAAGTGAAGAAACAAATCATTGGAGAAGTCGCCATCTTGAATGCAAAATTGCCATATTTTTGAATTGCCTTCGTTTGGGATTTTATGTGGTATGCTGAGGAGAATAGAACAAACAGGATCGAACGTAGTAAAATAGCTCCGCGGTAAAGCCTCTGATTTCTCAGTTGCAGGTCTGGGTTCGATTCCCAGAACAACCTTCTTTTATCTTGCGTTTTTTTCTGATCACCGTTCCTTCGTTTTAGCAAAATAGTTTCTGTTGGTATTGCGTGAACAAAATATTTTCGTTATTACAGACATAGACGGAAAGGATATATTTATACGCTAACTGTTGAGATGGCCTCGAAACTAGGCAGTATGTTCATGGGAATTTTCGAGACGATACTCAAATATTTAAAAAGAAACATATGTAGCTTTACTCATGGGGCATCACCAGTGTTTCTTTCAGAAACAATGTTCCTGAGGATCACAGTTAGTATTCCCAGGGGCACTGCTGATAATATTCTATTTATCATTCTATTATACCCGTATTATTTGGTCTCCTGCGGGGGCACTCTAAGAGCCCCAAGGAGGCAGTGTACCCCCCAAAACATTTTGGAAAAAACATTGAGCATCATTTCCAAGATATAGTATCCAGGCGAGAAAAAAAATTCATTTTGTCTCGCGAGAAGAGTGTGTGCTTCAAACCTGAAATAATTGCAAACAATCTCTCTTTTATATACTAGTCGTTTAGATACATCCGTATACTAAGTTTGATGTCTATACAACAACTGAGAGAGTATAAGATTATAAATTTTAAAGAAATACACACACACACACATTTATATATATATATATATATATATATATATATATATATATATATATATATATATATATATAGGCACCTTTTGACAATTGCCCCGTTTGCAGCGTATATAGTTATAATATATGAGATACGTGGAAAAGTGCCCTTTCGGTTCAGTAGTTTGTGTGCGTGTAGAACCGGTTGGAATGAATTGCGATGTATTATAGAGTCAAGCTTATTGGCAATCACCTATGCTATAAAAATAAACTTTGAAAGAAAGAAAAAGTGAGAAAAAATTTGTGGGGAATCGAACTCCGGTCTCTTGTCCAGTAGGCCCACGTCATTCCCCTATACTACCGAATTCCTTAAATTTTTGATTTCCTACTTACTGCTCAGATAGGACTGGTACGTAGCGCGCCGGCATCTGTGGAATTATATACCTTTATAGTAGGGAAATCACTTAATTGTTTGTCTACTTCCGCAAAACATACAAATACCAAATTTTGCATACTTGCTCGTCATGTGATGTGAGTAATGGGAAATTTCCGATATGATGAAAAAGGCGACATTTTCCATGTAAATGAAGTGTCGAAATTTTTCGTCGTTTCGAAATGCTGGTTTTTATAGTAGTTCCGCAGATCATAGAAACGTTATATTTTGTCGGCGGCGCAAATCGAAAAAATGTGAAATTTGTAATGGCTGCGTCTAGGACGTTGAAATTCCGAGGTGATTTTTATTCTGATACGTAGTTTGCGAATCCGTCCTTAAACTTGAAAAAAAATTAGTCATCTTCGGTGTAAGAAAGTGCTAGGAATGTTATAAGGGGGCGTCTAATTCTAGACAACTTGCAGATATGATGGAATCACGAAATTTCGTTCAAGTGTGTAGATTAAAGTTCAAAGTGAAATTCAGGAAATAGCACCCGTTGAATTGACGTATGTGTTGGTGATAAGTGTATTCTTTAAAGAGAAATTATTTTTTCCAGAATAGTTTTCCAGAAGTTGAGAAAGCAAATGGCAAAGTTATGACTGGGGGTCTGGGGCATTAGCGAGTTGTTGCTAAAGTTGAAAGTGCAGTCCGTTTAACGATTTTTAGTTTACTGATTTGAATTTAAATTATCTTGGAGAAGTATTGAGAATTAAATTTGATATGATGATGAACCGTTTGGCTAGTCATTGCTAGTCATTTATTTCGTAACGGAACATTGAAATGAAATCTGAAGCTCATCTTATAAGACACACTAAACTATCTAGTCAGCCCTAACTCACAAATCGTTTCGCTAGCCAAAGCCCGTTTGTAAGCCGTAACTTTTAGTAATGTAACATGGTTTACGCTTTAAGATTTATATTGTCTTGAGAACGATTGAGTTGTTTTATGTAATGAACCCGTTGACCAGCCATAGCCTGATTTCACATCATACCTGACGAAAGCAATATTGTTGTAGTTGTTAAGCAGTGACCATTTTTCTGGACATAGCTTGTACGATCACCAGGAATGAAATACTACTTAGTTTAACGACTATTAAGACGTGAAATAAGGTGAAATCTGAACCATCAAATGTTGACACCCTGCGGTAGAACAAACAAAATGTTTGTTTTCCTTACCTGGAGTCGAAACCCGGATCGATTTCGCAAAGGTGTAGATTTTTGAACAACTTTAAGAAAAGGACATATTTCGTTTAGCACAGCGATTCATATCTTATGAGCTGGGAACACGGACCTCAAAATCGACGTCTGCTTAGTTGTTGAAAGCAATGAACCAATTTTCCATTTACATTGCCAAACTCTTTAAAATATTAAGTCAGCTCCTCTCATATTGAAATTGCATTAAAAAACACATGCGAAGGCGAAGATCAAGAAAGTGTGGGAGCGGCTTCTTACACAAGTTTCGTAAGGAAATGAATTTCATTTCTTCAGTATCATAGTTTCTTTGTCATAGACGAAGAATACATAATTTGTAGTATTTTCATGACATCATTCAGCTCTGTCATATTGCATTCTCTCTCTTAAATTGTGTTACTGGTGCTTAGTTACTAAGATATCAGCCCCGTGCTTGTAACATTGAACTTGTCATTTACTACAATAGTGATTTCCTACGGAACCGTGTTACCTAGTGATGCTATAATGTTGCATTGAATCCAATTTTTTCTGGTGCAAGATGTTTTCAGTTCTAATCCTTTAGAGGGCTACCCGTCGTTCTCATGCGATTATCAGTGAAATCATGTTACTTATTCCATGAGAGATCTTGCCAGTAGTGAATGATGCTATGTTGAATTCAATTTACTATGGCGGAAGAGCTTCCCTCATAAGGTTGTAAATGTCAGATTGTAAATATATGATTATAAGTCAATGCACTAAGAGTTTTTTTTTTTAATTTTGCAACATTTTTATTTAATCTGCGAACAAAAACGATAAAAATTAATGTTGTTAACCAGGTCCGGAATCGTTCCTCCTTTACACATCCTAGAGATATTCAATAAACGAACTGACATTATACTCTTCGTAAAGTAGATTCCGCAGTTTCACAACAGCGAGGGTAACACAAACACAAACTCGTATGCGTAACAACGAGCAGAAATGTGTAATGTAACATAACATGAGTCAGAGGGAAAAGTCCTTTATTTCCTCCCATTTGACCACTCATCTTAAAGCTCTACATGTAATGATTCGTGTCACATAATTTCGTCTCTCCAAAGACTTTCATATAATAATAATAATAATAATAATAATAATAATAATAATAATAATAATAATAATAATAATAATAATAATAATAATTATTATTATTATTATTATTATTATTATTATTATTATTATTATTATTATTATTATTCCTGAATATCCCACCCTTACATAATGTAGTAACCTTAGACATCTTAGTTTAAAGTGCTTTCTTTAGTAATAATTTGAGCAACCACGTAACAAAATTTAAACTGTAGGAGGGGCGCGACGTTTTATTTTGCCCTCTATTTTCAGCACCCTCCCAAAAGAAAGTATTTCATTTCTGACAAGCAGGGCAGACAAAATGAATAAGAAATATATTTAGAGCATCCTTTCCTCCGTGGGTGGAATATCACGTAGCATTTCTTATTCTACCGAAGATGACTCTAGGCGGTTATGATTAGGTAAAAAAGAAATGCGTAATATATTTATAGCGCCCTTTGGCTGTAATATTACCGCTTCTTTATTTGTTCGAAGGCGCCCTACACAACAAAGGGTGACAAAAAGGATAGGAAAAGTGTCTAAAAATTATAAAACACTTTATATTTTTTCAGAAGCATGGCAGTGTATGCACAGCATTGCCGATCGTTGCTCTAGAGGGATTTGTCCAGTATGGTTTGGTGTCGAGCTAATAACGATGACTATGTTTATTTACAACACCGTTAAAGAAATATCAAACTATCTGAAAGGAACTTACTTAGGAAATATCAGATCTTCCTTATACATAGCCAGAGCCCATTCTGAAATATTACATCAGGTGTTCTGGGTGAAAGTTCTATGGAACTATTAGAAAAATATATATTCCCGTTTCCACGCTGATAGTAGAATTTCTGAAACAGTTATTGAATTACGTTCGAAGCATTGGCGTAAATAGCGCCCCCACAACCCTGTGGCGTGGGGACCACACAAGCTGCAAAGCCAAAAAATATATAGAAAGTACGCAGGGACGGACCAGGACAAATTTTCACCTGGGCAAAGTGACTTTATGGCACCCTCCCCGCTAGTATTAGCATATATTTTACATTTTATCCTAGTTTTTTTAATAGTTTAAACCCATTTTTCAAGAAGACATTCATTACCTAGGAAAACTTCACAAAGAATATTGGCTGCTATAAGCAATACGAACACCGCCCCCCAGCTTGGTCTAGTGGCTAGCACGCTTGCCTTCTGTGGTCCAGGGTCCAATTCCCGGTGGGTTACTGTTGAACGATAAACATGGTTCGGATTTCACTATAATCAGTATCCACATCTTTGGCCATTAAGGCATAACTGTGGAACGCTAAACTCAAGCAAAGAAACAAATACTTACTCCCCCCACACTTTATTCTACATGCCATCTCTCCATTTATCGATACAGTTCCCTTAGTGCTATGAAACTCTCTTCTGCCATGGTCAAATGGAAAAAGATTATGTAATTTCCGCTACTTTACAAGAATATAAACCAAAAAAGTCAGAAGGAAACACATTATAAAATTTACTTTCTGAGGCTCGTTTTGGCGTCCCTTTGACTCTGGCGCCCCAGGCTGTCGCCCGGGTTGCGTAGCCCAAGGTCCGACCTTGAAAGTATGGACGGATAATTAAGTACTGCGGACGTGAGGTTAACCTTCATGTTATGCCACTGGTGTTTAAAATGTTCAGTAATTGATCGGTTAGTGAAATAATTTCGACGGTTACTGATATTTAAAGTTTAGCTAAGACAAAAGTTACCTAACCAAATACATTTGAGATCGCGATGTTACAATTTGATTTTTTCCTCACATAGAAAAAGAGAAAAAGAATAGTAATAAAAACTCTTACTCTTATTAGGCTCGAACTAACAACCTAATTCGTACAGACTAGTAGCTATGACCAAATGAGTTTCGATTTCTTTCGCGAAAGAAGTCTGTTATATTACGAGGCATGCTTTTCATTATGATCGTGCTGTTAATTTTTTCTTTCGATAGGTAATTTCCACGGTTTGCTTTACCTATATAAATAAATGTATGGATTCATATATTAACTGTATTTGGGCAATGTGTGTAATAATTTCGCGACAAATATACTCGCTTTAATGTATTGTATGCTATGATTTGCCCTGATTGTCTGTTCATATGGTGGTTGGAAAACACACGTCAAAACTATTCGAAGTACCACGAACACAGCTTAAGAACAGGGATTGAATTGAATCATCACTCGATTGACCTTGAGGCAAAAAACAGGGTAGCTATAAACGAATGTTCAGCATGCATTTCTGTGGAGCTCTGTTCAGTATCACGGTTATCTGGCTAACATGTTTGTTCTTAGGAGTATATATTACAAACCTTACTTTTCGATAGAGTGCAATGGCAGAGAACCAAAGTAAAGGAATTCTTGCCCTTATTAAGTTGGAGTACCATCATGTGCAATAAAAAATATCGCGTCTCCTTGAAGTGACATTTTATCGAAAATAACTCGTTTTCCTTTATATATTCGAAGTTTCTGAGGGTTTCAAAATTAGGAAACATTACAGACAAACAAAGACGCATTTAGGTGTGGGTTCATGGGGTCCGGACCCCTCTGAAATCCCAACTTTTCTGTAAATTTAACCTAATTTTCGGGGTTGTCTTTTAAAAACATATTATAATTTATCCTAATATTAAAGTCGGACCTTCCAGATAACTTTGGACCCCTCCCGAAATAAATTCCTGCATACGTGCCTGCTGACAAATACATTTTCAATATATTCGTTAAATAATAAAGTAAGATAACTAAATTAGGAGCAAAAATCTTCAACACGGTCCAACTTTTGTCCACTGCCAATATTGTTAGAAGGGATATTAATAGCAAAAACTCCTAGTCAATGCTGAACCTTGGAACTTCATCCCGAACACAAGCATATTTTCGAAACACACCAAGGCCTAGCCAGAAAACATTGTAAGCGAGTTACTTTTGGCAACATCGCACGGAAACAAATGTATGCTGAATTGCATTGTAACCCGTTCCTACTACTACTATTTTTACTACGAACTTTGCTATGCATCTGTATAGTACTAGGGCAAACTTATTTTAATGAAAGAAGTTTAATGAAAAATTTTTAAAAAATAATTGTTAAATCACTTTTTGAATATTATTTTAAATCTTTTTTTAACGAAAGAAGTGTTATAAACTTTTTTAAAAATAATGAAAATAATTCTCCTTAGGAAGGATTTGAACCCACGCCAAAACCAATTTCTCTTACTAGCATGCTGCGCTAGCTCACTCAGCTACGAGAGCCGACAGCATTTAGCGTATACTTTGTGCTATATTTACGTCATGACTCGTGATGTCACCAACAGGATCACGATATGGGCGTCATTATTTTTCCTACATTGCAGAGTTCTCCGAAATTTGATCATTGTCTACTCGGACTGGAATTGTCATTTGGAACAAACACTTGAATATGAAGCCAAAAATTCCTTTAAAATAGACGAAAACTTCGAAAGTTTTAAGAATTTTAATATTTTTGCGTTTTCCCATAAGGGGGTCATAGCCTCTACACCGAAGAGCCCCCCGAGATTTGATCATTGACCACTCGGATTGAAATTCTTATTTGGAACCAAAACTTTAATATGAAGTAAAAAATTAAACTTTTACATCAATTTGGACTGACTGGGTTTCGGTTAACCACACTATTATGTTTTGTTTAGTTAAGTGGTAATTTGTGACAGCTCCACATCATCAAAAGAATCCTTCACTTCACCGCTTCCCCGCTCCTCAGGAATCCGTGCTGGATCAGCCACTAGAATCAAGTAGACACTTTTCCTATTCTTTTTGTCACCCTTGGTTGTGTAGGAGCTAACTCGAACAAATAAAGAAGCGGTAATATTACAATCAAGGGGAGCTATGTATTAGGTATCCCTTTAGTTACCTACCACTAACCGCACTGAGTTATCTTCGGTAGAATTAAAAATGCTACGTGATATTCAAATCATGAAGGGGGAGAGGGTGATATAAATATATTTCTTATTCATTTTGTCTGTCCTGCTTATCAGAAATTACGTAACGTTGTCCCTGTTTGTCAGTAACATTGTCCTTGTCTGTTGGGAGGGTACTGAAATGAGAGGGGCAATAAAACGTCGTGCCGCCTACCACATGGTTGCTCAAATTATTACAAAAGAAAGCATTTTAAACTAAGATGTCTAAGGTTACTACATTAGGTAAGTATGGCATGGCATATTCAGGATTATTATTATTATTATTATTATTATTATTATTATTATTATATGAATGTCTTTGGAGCATCGAAATTGTGTAAGACGAACCATGGTATGTAGAGGGTTAAGATGGGTGGTCATAGGGGAGGAAAAAACAGGATTCTTCTCCATCTGACTCTCTAACGTAAAGATTATGTGCTGAAGGTAAGAAGCATCATCATTCTACAATAGGTTGATTTTACGTAGAATATCAGCTACTTCAGTTCTCCTCCTTCGGGCTACTTACCTCATGTGGTAAATTCAAAACAATTTCAATTTAAAACAAATACATTGTAAAACTTTTCCGTAATTAAACATCTAGGGAAAATTAAACATTTAATAGGGAAATCTGTTATCAAAATGTCCAAACAAGTAGATAGAAGATTGTTTAATGATAAACATTGTGAAACTTTATAAAATTCTCCAAATTAGAATTAACGTTTACTGGAAAGCATTCGTTATACACCAGCGAGCATATTGTGAGCAGTGAGCACAGGGAAAATTATTACGAAACTGTTTGCAAACAAAAATTAGGGACAGTAATGCAAGTGCGACAACGAAATTTTTTTCTTTTTTGGTATTGTCATGAGTTTTACACATATGTTACAATTTGATTCTTTCCCACATAAAAAATAAAGAAAATATCCATAATAATAAAACTGACGATTGCACTTTTATGGGGTTCGAACCAGCTACCTCCGCCATACAGACTAGTTGCTTTAACTAACTGAGCTATTTGTTTTTTTACGACTGAAACAGTTCTACGGTGAAAATGATTTTTCATTACGATCGTGCTACCAATTCGTCCTTTTCCATAGGTAATTTCAACTATTTGCTCTATCTATACGCTAATACTTAGCATAGATTCATATATTTGAAGTTTGCAGATAATGCACGTAATAGGATATATTAAAAATGTTTCGTAAAAAGTTTCGTTTGTAGATCTAATCCACATTTCTCTCAATGACAGATGTCGTTGCTTCGTGTCGAACTGCAGAATTCCTTCGCGTTCTTGAAAATTTCCCACTTTAGCAGAGTTGGTAATTCTCGTAATTTCGGTCGATTTAATGTTTTTTGCTTCCAATTTAGTTATTTTAAGCTAATATCTAACACAAATATTTAAAACGGGCTTGTTATTAACGTTTCCTGCTGGAGAAACCTTCCGAAATTTCGAACATATAAAGAAAACGAAGTTATTTTCAAAAAAAACTTCAAAATAAAGAGACGCGTCATTTATTTTGTTCAGAGTAGTACATATCAAATTTAAAGAAATACTTTTAAGTATATCTTCAAATAATCATATAGCGTGATAAGGCTCCAAAATCAATCATTGATACTCATCAAAGGAAGCGAACTATACATACAAACTATAAGGTAAGAAATGAAGATAACAATCGCCAAAATTTTGTACCCATAAATAGAAACGAAATAAACCCCTCAGTGGAACTACCCATAAAGGTGGAGCATATGAACACAAAATGGCAAGGCCTAACATCACGTGACCCCATAACGTAATCCTAAAGGCGATGCTAAGGGGGCTCAGGGGCGTATCAAGGACAACAAAAATAAGGTAGATTATACTACACTCTATAAGGTAATAAAGGAAATAACATTCTACAATTTCATACCGATAAAAGAAAACAAAATAAACACATAAGTGAGACTACCCCATAAAGGCTGAGCGTGTAACTATGTAAACTATAGGGGCCCGAGGCGCAGAATTTCAGCGGGCGTCATACTCCACGGGCGCAAAAGTTAAACTCAGATAACACAATATAAGCTATACATACACCTGTACCCCATCATAAGGTAACAATCTCCTGATTTTATGGCGTAAAAGGGAAAAAAATCAACAACCTACCCCATAAAGGCGGATGAAGTGTGGCCTAGGGGCGCCGAGGCACAAAAGTTTAAATTATATACCGCAAGGTAAACTATACATACACCTGTATTCCATCCAAAGTAACAATCTCCAAAATTTTATGCCGTAAAAGGGAACAATATCAACCCCATCGGCTGTAGAATTACCAAATAGAGGCGTGGCCTAACAACACGTAACCCAAAAAGGCGTGACCTAACATCACGTGACGTTATAACGTCATACCACGTAGCCCTAAAATGAGCGCCGTGCGCGCGGGGCCCATAATTTAAGCGGCGGCGGGCTCCATGCCGCAGGGGCAGAAAAATTGTCCTCAAGTCAGGCGTGTACTACTCTGTTGCCAGCCAAAAATGTAGGGGGGGGCGATCCAACCATATTATAGTTCATTTGCAAACCTACAGTGAACATTTTTGGAGAAAGGCAGCAAAGAGTTAGGAGGTTCTGGCTGTAACGCCCCATTCCCCAGGAGTCAGAGGTTGATTCAACCTAGAAGAAAATATAAAAAGAAAATTCTGAACCAACCCCGAACTCCACCGAAAAAGGGACTACGGTAGGTGGACCCGCGCGGCTCAACATCACCTGATTAACCTGTCGCTAGACTGCGATTATCCAGTATTCACTCTAGGACAAGGTTAAACAACAATAATAGCAAAAATAACAACCCAAATTCAGCTTTGAAATAACAAATTTTATTACAGTAAGTCACGAATATTTGAACATATAAATATGGACAGATATTCCAAGAGGGAGGTGAATAATTGCTCTGAAGAACATATTTAAAAAATCCAGAAAGAAAAAAGTACAAACACTGAAATTAAATTTCAGAGCAATTACGCAAATTTTCTTTCAATTAAAAAAATATCTTGTACTTTTCAGATTGAACTTTGAATTCATAGATTCTCACAAAATATTTAAGCTAAGAGCAATTCGTAATACTAGCAAAGACCCTAGGAGAAAATAATTGATCAAAGTCTGTTATTAATCTTTCTTCCTTTTCTTCTTCTGTTTTTAATTTCTAAAAATTTTTATCGCAATATTTAAGCAAATCACGCGCGAAGACAAACAAATTACTATTCAAACAAATCATATAAGAACTGAATGTTTAATATTTCGCACCTAATCTGAGAAAAATTTTACTCGAGCAAAAATGTCTTAATTGATCAATATTACTAATTAGAGAAATTCAAACCATCTAAGTGTTTTCATATGCATGTAAATGCAAGAAAATACATACTAAAATATATTTGTTCTTTTCTGAGTATTTCTCAATGGCTCTGCTGTTTTCGGTACTCTACCTCTTAATGTTGTCCGCGAGACATTTTTTTATAAATACAATTTCTTATTGTCCAAACAAGGTCCTTACCACAGATTATACTAATATAACCACAAATTAAAGAAATCAAATCCAGCTAAGTAAGATTTAGGACCCAAAAATTCAAATCCAGTTTTAATCAATTTGACCCATTAAATTTTTTCAATTTAAATAAAGTACAGGGCTTTCATAAAGTATGGACGGATTTAATTCGCTTATAATTTACATAAAAATGCTCATATTGAAATCAAATAAAGTGCAAACGGTAGCGGAAGGATTAAATTTTTACCTGTAATCTGCACCAGCGCAGTTCGTTCACCGCCACGCCTCTAACTGGGAGCCATTTACGTCCACACATTCGTGTAGGCGGCGCTGGAATCCACTCACAGCGTTCCGCAG
Source organism: Thermobia domestica (assembly GCF_964235325.1). Classification (NCBI taxonomy): domain Eukaryota; kingdom Metazoa; phylum Arthropoda; class Insecta; order Zygentoma; family Lepismatidae; genus Thermobia; species Thermobia domestica. Next base: position 140,304,641 of record NC_137464.1, read on the forward strand.
TGTTTGATCCGAAATGCCAGGCACTGACGCTCTGATTTTGTCCTTTAAGTTCTGCAAACCACTTGGTTTCTTTGCATAAACTTCCGTTTTCACATGACCCCAAAGCCAGAATTCGCAGGGGGTAAGGTCGGGTGATCTTGGCGGCCAAGCGGTCGGGCCACCGCGGCCAGTCCATCGGTTAGGGAATTTCTTGTCAAGGAACTGTCTCACCTTGATTGCATAGTGAGGGGTTGCCTCGTCTTGTTGGAACACGATCTCGTTCTGGATTCCACGTGCCTCCAGTTCCGGAATCAGGTATTTCTGCAACATACTCAAGTACGAATCTCCATTCACGGTCTCCACTTCGAAAAAGAAACTGACCCTTGCCCTCCCTCTCCCTCTCACAACGTGTTCATAGTTGCCGCTTATCTAACAGTGTTCCCAGCTAAAAATCTAATCCTTCCGCTACCGTTTGCACTTTATATGATTTCATTATAAGCATTTTTATGAAACTGATAAACAAATTAAATCCGTCCGGACTTTATGAAAACCCTGTATATATATATATATATATATATATATATATATATATATATATATATATATATATATATATATATATATATATATATATATAATTTTAACCTTCTTAATTGCCACATCAATTTTATCTATTCATACCATTCAAAATTGCATTTCTAGAGACCAGTTTCATTATACCCAAATCAACTTTTATTAAGAGTCTAATAATGACGTGAGAGATTGCATTAAACGTTAAGCTTTGACCAAAGAAATTCACATTTAAAGAAATGTAATTCAATGAATACTGGACAATCATAAGATGAATTTCCATTCAAAACACCATTTAAGCATGACTAGCGAGGTGAGTCGAAAAATTGGGGGGTTCAATTTTTCGCAAAAAATCTAAAAAATTACTCTTATACTCCGGAAGGTAACCGAATACATGTCAGTGATTGAATGCAAGTTATATTAAAACATTTCCAGCTCCTTAATGACACTACCAAACCAACTAAACCCATATATACAAACTACTAATTAACTCTAAACTTACCAGGATTAAGCAGAACGCAATTTAGCTCGAGTAATATTTTACCCTTGCTGATATTATTACTTCACTCTGGTTGGAACAGCTTATGTCCTATGGTCAAGTACTGACTTTTCAGCGTAAATGGGCCCGAGACGAAGTGAGTATAATTGTATTATTTTTGAGAAAAAGGCGGAAAGATAGCTTTTAAAAAATTTACAAAACATTGAAATCCAAGCAATATAATCACGAAATGGAGTAGATTAAAGTCACAGTAATGGCACTTTATCTGACCACCAAGCCTCACCCAAGCACCGTCTCCACGATGCCGGTTTAGCCCCATTAAATTTCAAGAAAAATACTTTCCAGAAAGGAACAAAATTCTGTGAGCTCACAATTACTAACTAAACACTCAATTATGATTACTGTTTCAGTACACTCACTTCACCTTTGGCCACTTTTTTCTCCACTGCATTCAACTATAACACGCGCCATGCAAGCTACGAGTCAACACACAGTGAACAAGCACACGCGAGCCCAACTCCACCAGCGGAGTCAAAACAGCAAGTCAGCCTCAGGAGGCAGCTGCTTCGGAAGCAAGACTTGCCACACGGTGTTGGAAATTCTCTCTCACGTTATTATCGCTCGTTACATCTTTTCTCTCTCTCTCGTTTTCTTTAAAAAGAAACAATTTCTTTTAAAACGTCTGATACCTCATAAACGCTAAATAAATGTTACTATAGGCCGATATATAATGTAGATATTTCCTAATTGAATATAATTACCCTAAATATCAATAATATTTTAACTAGATATTATTAATACAAATTTTGCATTCAATCCAGGTATACATTTTATAAAAATCCAGTCAATGCAAATCTCTATTTCCATGTAGCTGGAATGCTACATCCTCCACCGTCCAACAAAAAAATCCAGCGCAAGGATTTTTTATTTTCCTAAAAGAACAAAGAAAAACAATTAATTAAACAATGCAAATTTAGAACAATAATATAGATAAACCTAAATACAGTGAATAAGATCTGGAATCTAAATATTCAGTTTTAACTTTATAAATATTTTCACAATAATATTTGCATTTAATTACCTAAGTTTAACAAATAAAAGAGAATTTGGATTACCGTGGCAATAGCAATCGTTAAAATCATCGGATATTAATAAATATAGAATTTTCAATAATTTAATTCAATTTTTGGAACTAACACAATCTTAACTAGAAATATTAATTTATGAATTCTCTGATATACTACTTACTTTTAATTTTGTTGTTTCGATTGGATTATTGAATACTACAGAGAGAAAATTTAATTCCTACGCTCCTGGAACAACTTAACCTCAGAAACGAGAGTCTTACGGTATGAACCTGGAGTATCCTCTTCGTCAGAAACTCAGCAACGTATTTGGGGTTAAAAATCTTCTAATCACGAAAGTACCATTCCACTTCAGACTCAGGGATTTGGTGATTTTATCTCTCAGAAATGACTTAATATGGGTCTTTATCAATACCCTATCTCCAACGTTCAAAGTAACTTCTCGTCTTCGTTGCATCATTAGCTTTCGTCTTCTCTCCCAGCTTTTCTCCATGTTACTTATGGCTGCAGTCCACAAGTCAACTGAAGATTTACCACCATAATCTGATTCTGCGATGTTCCATCGTATCTCAAGAGATGTATAATTGGGACGTCCATAAAAAATCTCGTTGGGACACATCTTCAAACCAGCATGCTCACAGATGTTGAGAGTATATTGCAGATCCCGGACCAAGGATGACCAAAGATGTTGTTTACTGGAAAAATAGCAACGAAGCCACGATTTTAGGGTTTTTATGAATCTCTCAGCCGGATTTCCTTCTGGGTGATACGGACTTAATCGGATATGCTTAATTTCGAGCCCAAATAAAAACTTACTAAAGTATTCCGATACCAATACTGATCCGTTATCGGTAGAAATTGCCTCTGGAAAACCAAATCTGGTGAAAACGTCTTGTAACTTATTGGCTATGATCCTGGAAATAATTGTCCTCAATTTCCCAAGAATGACGAAACGATTAGCGTTATCGACTCCAATTAATATAAATTTATATCCTTTTGAAGTGTGCAAGGCCCCAATGATATCGAACATCCAGTGTGAATTAACACGCTTGCTGAATTCCGATATCAGATGACCCATTTTCTTCCTATTTTCCTCCTTCGATAATTGACAATTCTGACACGATCTCACGTATTCATTCACATCTCGTACCATATTATTCCAAGTATAACTTTACATCAGCTTCTTCAATGTTTTGTAAGATCCCGAATGTCCACCAACCAACTGATCATCATGATGATATTCAATCAGGAGTCTTCTCAAATCTGTAGGAATAACAATCTTAAAAGGATTTATGGCTGAATTTGTCCGGTTCATTAGGATCTTATTTAAAACATATCCTGGACAAGCTTCACCTTTCTCCAAGTTGCCAATTATTTCATTTAACTCTGGATCTTCCCTCTGAAGAACTCCTATAGGCTCCTTCACCAAAGGTAACCGCAATAGGTTGGCAATTTTCATATTGTTGGAAAATGTAGCCAAGCCAACTGGACTATCCATGATGTTAAATTCGTAAGGATCATAGACCCGTGTGTGTCTGCAACCAAATTTTTTCCTGATCTAATGTGTTTGATCTTAAAATCAAGTTCACAACGTTTCAACAAACGGTCCATTCTTCATGAGACGCTTTGAATTATTTAAGATCCATGTCAAAGCTTTAATGTCAGTAAGAATATCAAATTCTTTGACTAAATAATGCCTAAACCGGGATATGTTTTTACCAAGCTTATAAACTCGATCTCGTAAATAGATCTGTGTTTATCGGCTTCTGAGAGTTTCTTACTGTAAAACGCGATTGGTTCGATTTCCCCGTTGCTGTTTTCTTGGGAAATGCATCCCGCGATGCTCTTCTCAGACCCATCGATGTTAACAACAAAACGCTTATTCAAGTCTGGTATCTTTAAAACTACGTTTTCAATAAGTGTATTTTTCAATTTCTCCAAAACACACTGATGTTCGGCTGTCCAAACAAATTTGTTATTAACAGATTTAAGAGAACTCAAGGGTCCCATAATCTCTTGCATCTCAGGAGCGAACTTCGAATAATAACTAAAAAGTCCTAGAATTTTCATCAGCCCTCTTCTATTTCTTGGAGGTGGAATATTACGAATAGCAGAAACCCTTGCAGGATCTATCTCCATTTGATCACCACTTATAACATATCCAAGGTAATTAATTTTCTTCTAAAACAACAAGCATTTATCAGGAGAAATCGTTATGTTATATTTTCTAAATCTTTCAAAAACCTTTTCCAAGACGCTCGTATGTTCTCCAAGTGACCTTGAAGAAATTAGGACGTCATCAAGAAAACTCTTTCTCCTTCTGACTCTAGATCTCCCAATACTTTATTCATTGCCCTAGCCAGAATGTTACTACCAGTCTTTATTCCGACCGGAACTCGAGTATACTGGTAACTCCCTTTAAAGGTAACGATGGTTGTTATTTCACGTGACTTTTCATCCAAATAGATTTGGTTCTAAGCTTTCCGGAGGTCCAGTTTACTGTGAATTGCCTTATCTGCAAGACCTGCTAAACAAGATTCTAAATGTGGAGACGGATAACCATCATTCACAATCAATTTGTTAGCCTTTACATAATTCCCCACAATTCTAAACGTATTATTATTTTTTTTTACCAAAAAGCAACTACTAGCATAATTGCTGTGGTCCACCTCCACCAATATGCCTTGTTGGATCAAAGTTTGAATTTGCTGATCAAATTCTTTTTATTTATTTCGTGGGATGAGTAATGGTGTTTGCTTAAATGGCTTATTTTCACTTAAATATCGCCTACCTACGAAATCTCTAATACAACCAATTCGATCCGATATTACATCGGAGTATTTCTCTTTATCGAATTAATAAAAGCTAACGTCTCCAAATCCCGACATCTCCAGGTCTCATTAGGAATCACTAGTTTTTCCACCTGTGTGTTATCAAGGTTTTTTACCTGTATTGCCGATTTCAAATTTTTATCAAGACATGAATTATCTGGAGGCAAGTATTTCCTATTTGGCTTATTAATTTTTTGAAGTTCTCTGACTGTTCCATATCCACATCAGATGCTTCTGAATCGGTAATCTGAAGTTTTCTGTCCACTTCCCCTTTTGATGACAATACATGCATTTCAGCATCTGAAGAGTTTCCAACAGTCTTCTTGGATCCATCTTTAACAGGAATTTCAACATCTGGTTTGCTATCATCTTCATGTGACAAAGATTCAACTCTGGAATCACTCCGTTTCTTCTTTCGCTTTTTCTTCGTTGTCTTTTGCGAACAGAAGGAAAACCAGAATCCGTCTACACTCTTCCACCGGAACTTCATCCTGCAAACCAAAATACCACTAAAATCTACAAGCTAGCAGTGACCAAATCGAGACAACCCACACAAGAACTACTAATCCAATCGAAATTTCAAAATTTAATTTTTTGAAATTTATTAAATATAAATAATGACTAACACTGTACTAATTTCCAATAATATTACCACAAAAACACAACCATCAATTATCTAACCGGAGGTGGAGGTTACAAATATTTATGAAACCACAGTATATATAATTAACAAGTGAAAATTTTCTAAAATTTAACGTAACCAGAAAAATAACAAAATAAAAATTAAATTGGACTTGCTGTTTTGTCATTGTAACGCCCCATTTCCCAGGAGTCAGAGATTGATTCAACCAAAAAAAAGATAAAAAGAAAATTCTAAACCAACCCCGACCTCCACCGAAGAAGGGACTACGGTAGGTGGATCCGCGCGGCTCAAGATCACCTGATTAACCTGTGGCTAGACTGTGATTATCCAGTATTCACTCTGGGACGAGGTTAAACAACAATAATGGCAAAAATAACAACCCCAATTCAGCTTTGAAATAGCAAATTTTCTGATCTGATCTGATTTTAGTTTAGCGTCCCGTTCAGCAGCGAGGCTATATGAGACGTGGACCTACTGATTGACGTGGAATCGGAACATCATGAGCTCCCGCCGGAATCTTACCCGGGTCTCCCACGGAAAAGGCGCGTACGCTAACCGCTTAGCCACGAGAGAGCTCATAACAAATTTTATTACAATAAGTCACGAATATTTGAACATACGAATATGGACAGATATTCCAAGAAGGAGGTGAATATTTGCTCAAGCGTTTGAAGAACATATGTTCACTAACACATTTAAAAAAATCCAGAAAGAAAAAAGTACAAACACTGAAATTAAATTTCAGAGCAATTACGCAAATTTTCTTTTAATTAAAAAAACATCTTGTACTTTTCAGATTGAGCTTTGAATTCATAGATTTCTCACAAAATATTTAAGCTAAGAGCAATTCGTAATACTAGCAAAGACCCTAGGAAAAAATAATTGATCAAAGTCTGTTATTAATCTTTCTTCCTTTTCTTCTTCTGTTTTTAATTTCTAAAAATTTTTATCGCAATATTTAAGCAAACCACGCGCGAAGGCAAACAAATTACTATTCAATCAAATCATATAAGAACTGAATATTTAATATTTCGCACCTAATCACAGAAAAATTTTACTAGAGCAAAAATGTCTTAATTGATCAATATTACTAATTAGAGAAATTCAAACCATCTAAGTGTTTTCATATGCATGTAAATGCAAGAAAATACATACTAAAATAAATTTGTTCGTTTCTGAGTATTTCTCAATGGCTCTGCTGTTTTCGGTACTCTAACTCTTAATGTTGTCTGCGAGACATTTTTTTATAAATACAATTTCTTATTGTCCAAACAAGGTCCTTACCACAGATTATACTAATATAACCACAAATTAAAGAAATCAAATCCAGCTTAGTAAGATTTAGGACCCAAAAATTCAAATCCAGTTCAATCAATTTGACCCATTCAAATTCTTCAATTCAAATAAAGTATATATATATATATATATATATATATATATATATATATATATATATATATATATATATATATATATATATATAATTTTAACCTTCTTAATTGCCTCATCAATTTTCTTTATTCAAAACATTCAAAATTGCATTTCTAAAGACCAGTTTCATTATACCCAAATCAACCTTTATTCCGAGTGTAATAATGACGTGAGAGAGATTGCATTAAACGTTAAGCTTTGACCAAAGAAATTAACATTTAAAAAAATGTAATTCAATGAATACTAGACAATCATAACTTGAATTTCCATTCAAAACACCATTTAAGCATGACTAGCGAGTTGAGTCGAAAAATTGGCGGGGGGATTTTTTCAATTTTTCGCAAAAACACTAAAAAAATACGCTTATACTCTGGAAGGGAACCGAGTACATGTCAGTGATTGAATGCAAGTTATATTAAAACATTTCCAGCTTCTTAATGACACTACGAAACCAACTAAACCCATATATACAAACTACTAATTAACTCTAAACTTACCAGGATTAAGCGAAACGCAATTTAGTTCCAGTAATATTTTACCCTTGCTGATATTATTACTTCCCTCTGGTTGGAACAGCTTATGTCCTATGGTCAAGTACTGACTTTCAGCGTAAATGGGCCCGAGACGAAGTGAGTATAATTGTATTATTTTTGAGAAAAAGGCGGAAAGGTAGCTTTAAAAAAATTTACAAAACATTGAAATCCAAGCAATATAATCACGAAATGGAGTAGATTAAAGTCACAGTAATGGCACTTTATCTGACCACCAAGCCTCACCAAAGCACCGTCTCCACGATGCCGGTTTAACTCCATTAAATTTCAAGAAAAATACTTTCCAGAAAGGAACAAAATTCTGTGAGCTCACAATTACTAACTAAATACTCAATTATGATTACTGTTTCAGTACACTCACTTCACCTTTGGCCACTTTTTTCTCCACTGCATTCAACTATAACACGCGCCATGCAAGCTACGAGTCAACACACGGTGAACAAGCACACGCGAGCGCAACTCCACCAGCGGAGTCAAAACAGCAAGTCAGCCAGGAGGCAGCTGCTTCGGAAGCAAGACTTGCCACACGGTGTTGGAAATTCTCTCTCACGTTATTATCGCTCGTTACATCTTTTTCTCTTTCTCATTTTCTTTAAAAAGAAACAATTTCTTTCAAAACGTCTGATACCTCATAAACGCTAAATAAATGTTACTATAGGCCGATATATAATGTAGATATTTCCTAATTGAATATAATTACCCTAAATATCAATAATATTTTGACTAGATATTATTAATACAAATTTTGCATTCAATCAATGTTTACATTTTATAAAAATCCAGTCAATGCAAATCTCTATTTCCATGTAGCTAGAATGCTACATGGTCCCTAGACCTCCCCTGGGAACGGGCCTACCTCTACCGACCACCTCTCTAAGGCCGTTGGTGCGCAAAAGGGGAGCCTTAACCAAAAGAATGTGCGAGATGACTATACAAGCATTGTACATAAGTTAGTATTTTGTTCGAATTGTACTTTTTGTACTCATTTGCCCCAAAATGTCTGCCACCAAGTTTGGTCAACAAGTTATTGCCACAAGGATTCTGAATAGTGTTCTACGCTAAATCGAGTGCTAAATTCGAAAACGAAATTAGTTTTTGTCTATTGGGCTTAGTTTTTTGTGACATACTATTCTCTCCTTATGAAATCCTCGAAAATTAGTGGAGTCATTGTTACACTCACATAAGCAGTGACTCCTTATACGATCATTAGTATCTGGCGTGTAATTTTCAATGAAAGGATTTTAACTAGCTAATAATTTCAGAGGAAGATGAAGTGACGCGATAGGTAAGTGGTTAACGAATTGTATTTCTACTCGCAAGAACCGGGCTCAAAGCCCGTCCAGGTTCAAAGATTCTCGAAGTGTTTCAATTTCAATTTTAATACATACATATGCTGATAAGCAAGATCATTTCTTCTCTAGGAAGAAAAAGATGCTGGAATTGGAAGGATTGGAAGAGTTCTGTCAATGGAGAAAATGATTTGCAAAATTATTTCCGGCAGTTCTTATAGATGTGATATTTTCGTCTACTGTCAAGTACTTTCAGCGTTTTCATTCTTGAATATAAGTATTTAATGAAGTAATGCCTGACATACACAGCAATAATCAGATTAATTTGTGTTCATTGGACAACGTTCCGAACCATAGAGATTCATCTGAGAATAGAGAAGTGTTTCGTGCATAATCTACTCACAATTTTAATTCATAGAAATCGGACTCAGTACTACTATCTGCTGCCAGTGCCGAGAAAAGTTAATAATACATAATTTAATAATAATATTCATAATTCAATAACATAATAGCACAAAATTCAACAACAAAATTTACCAGTGACTTCCAACTATATTTCTTGTTCATAATGACCATAACAAATAATTTCCAAAATATCGAAAAACAAGCTTTAATTGAATCAGAAGATTATCTCTGTCTCTCTCTCTCTCTCTCTCTCTCTGTATATATATATATATATATATATATATATATATATATATATATATATATAAGCACAATATTTAATTTAGTCGATAATATCAATAGATGACCCAAGCTTGAATAGACAAAATGCTAGCGAATTTCATTCAAGGCTTGGCTTCCTTAAGTTTCCTTACACGAAGCTCTCCTGCTCCTATAAATTTTAACTCCGAAACGTGATCGACGATACTAATCAGCTGACTCGTTTTGGTCGGAGAGTAACAGAGTGTTAGGAGCCAAAAATTTCATAATTACAAACGGACTAAACGATTTATTAAAGATTTGGCTACTTTGCTTTTTATCGATGATTTGACATGCCCCTTGAATAAGATTTTGTCTCCAATATTCAGATTAACAGGATTTCATTTAGGTAAAATAAAATTATGTCTTGTCAACATACTTCTTTCCATATACTTCATAGGTTTCATCCACAGTTTTGTGGACCACTTTCTTCCAAACTCAAAACCATTGATGCTCCATCGGTTCTCTAAAGGTTTAGTTAACGGACGTCCTAAATAAATTTCAATTGGCGCCATCTTTTACCCTAAATGGTGATTTATGTTGAATGTGAATTGTACTTCTGGAACAAGAGTTGACCACAGATATTGCGTAGTAGAGATATAAGCCATTAGTGACGCCTTTATTCTTTCTATAAGTCTCTGAGCTGCATTACCCCCACGATGCTATTGGTTTAGTCTTATATGCTTGATTCCTAAACAAAACAGAATCTTCTTAAGATACACAAAAAGAAAAATAGACGCATTGTCAGTAGACAGGGTCTCCGGAAAACCCAGCCGACTGAAAATTTCCATCTTTCTGTTAGCTACTACAGCGGAATTCATGTTTCACAAACGATCGAAAAGTATAAAACAGCAAGCATTATTCGCTCCTAATAGTATGAATTAAGACCGTTAGAGTTTGGTAAGGCCACCAATATATCGAACACCTAATGTGAATTGACGCTTTTGCTGAAGTCTTAAACCAAATATAGCATTTTCTTCCTATTAAATTGATATTTGGCATGTGTCGCAGGCAGTAACGAAATTTTTCACGTCGTCTTCAACTTACTTAGCGTTCTATACATCACCGTGGCCTTCTAGTAACGCATCTTCACGATAGTATTCCATCAGTATTTTCCTCTAATCTTTCGGGATGAATATCTTATATGGATTCATAGCCGAACTAGTTCTTTTCAAAAGGATTTTTTCTTAAGCAGTTACCCGGGAACATTTTCTCCATTTTCAATCTTTTGAATATCAGCCAAATTTTCATTCGCACGCTGAAGCTCGTCAATGGTGTTTTCCCAACGGTAAACTGAGGAGATAAGCAACGTTGATGTTTTTTATCAAAATGCAGTGAATCCTACTAGCTCATCCAAGATACTAAACCGACAGTGATCATATATTCTATTGTAAAATCTGCGACTAGATTTTTTATTGATTTTATATGTCATAGTTTGAAATCAAATTGACAGGTTCTTTACCAAGGGTCCATATTATACGAGTCTTTTTCTGTTATTCGGAATCCAAAACAAGGCTCTATTGTCCGTTAGTACATCGAATTCATTTACCAGATAATAACTATAGCGAGATATTGTTTTTACAAGACTTATAAACTCTATCTCATAAATGCTGCAGTGTTTATCCGCTTCTTACAGAAATACAACGGTTAGATGTCCCATTCTTATTTTCCTGCGAAATGCACCCAACTACACTTTTGCCACTGCCATCAAAATGCACAAATACGTTTATTCAGGACTGGAGTGTTCAAAAGGACGTTCTCAATCAAAATACTTTTCAATGTCTACAGAATATTCTGGTTTTACTGAGTCCACACAAATTGGGTTCTAGGACATTTCAAAGAACTAGGAGGTGCCGTTGTCTCCTGAAGCTCAGACGTGAACTTACAATAATAACTACAGAAGAAAAGAATTTTTAATAATCCACGTATGTTTTGCTGAGGTGGTATATTTGTTATGGCGGAAACTCTACTAGGATCGATCTCCATCTGGTCTCCGATGACACCCCAAATAATTCTTTTATAGAACATAAAATATTTATCAGGACACACTGTTGTATTATATTTTAAAACATTTTCCAAACTTTTTCTACCATCATCATATCCTCTTCAACAGAATTGGAAGCGATTAGAACATTGTCAAAATAAGCTTTCACTCCGTGATAAGTTACGTCTCATAACACTTTCCCAATTGCTCTCGACAAAATGTTACTCCCAGTTTTTATTCCAACTGGAGCTCGAGTACAAATTTTAAACCTCTTGGGAGTAACAAGCATCGTGATCTGACGCGAGTCTTTACCAAGGTAGATGTCATTATAAGCCCGTTTTAAATAAAACTTTGTATACAGTTACTTGTCTGCTAGGCCTGTTAGATACTCTTCAAAATTCGGTGAAGGATAAACACCATTTACTACTAAACGATACGTATTGTTTAGTTTTTTTTATTAAAAAACAACTACTACAATTCGCATGCTCAACTTCATCCCGAATCCCTTTTTTAATAAGTTCTTCAATTTGTTCATACATTTTTTCTTCATTTTTTGGGTACTCTAAAAGGCGTTCTTTAAATGGTTTGTTTTCCTTTAAACATAACCGACCAACAACTCTTGTAATACACCCAATCCTTTCCGAAATAATATCTTTGTATTTACTATTCATCAACTCGATGAAACCATCTGTCTCAGGATCGTCGAATCTCTAGGAATCCTTAACTGTAAAATGATTTTTCAAACGTATGTCAGATTTTTTAATTACCCGCTTTTTATCTGAAAAACTTTAATTTCGTAACCAAAAGAATCGGTGGTCTGAAACGTTTTATTACATAGAATCCTTCTGTTTAACCACATTTTCTGAATTTCAAACGCCTGATTGATTAACTTCATTCGCAGTTTATTTCATTTTAATAATATTCCGAAATTTCATGTGTTCTTCACTGCATTGTTCTTCTTCTTCTTCCTACGACCCCTTCAATTCATTACTATTCCTGCATGCATTTATCAGATTCCTTTGCAAAGAATCTACAAAATCAAATATTCATTCACCATTCTGCGCGTTCATTGTCTCTAAAGAATTCGTATCAGCAGCCAAAGACTGTCCAGACTCATCTACATAATCAGCATTATTATTATTATTATCAATATTGAAACGTAAGTTCTGACTACTCAGCCCAACCTTCATCCAGTCACCTTGGGACATTTCAAACTGCACCAGAGACTTTGCTACTAAACAATTCTGGTAGATTTTCACTGTCTATCCTAGACACCGCATTCACTTTCCCATTAATGGAGTTTCCGCGCTGGGCATTTCAATTGCACCATCCAATCTTCTGTACGCCAGCGGTTGAGCTGAACTATAATTATATTCGCACCCCAATGTCACTAAATTCCCATTGCATGGATCAAGAGCATTGCACATTTTATTCGGATCACCTATTCTTCCATTACATTGCACCATGATTGAATTTCCACCAACTCTCGATGCCGAAGTGACCGAGTTGTCATTCGATGGACTCTGAATAAAGGACACTTCATTCGCACCACCTATTCTTCTACCACAAGTCGCGGTTACTGAATTTTTACCAACACTGGATGGCGAAGTCAGTAAGTTCTCATTAGACGTAATCTGAATAAAGGACATTTTATTCGTACCACCTATTGTTTTACCAGAAGGCGCTGTGACTGAATTACTACCAACACTCGATGGCGAAGTCAGTAAGTTCTCATTAGACGGAATCTGAACAAAGGACATTTCATATGCACCACCTTTCCTAAGTGCTATGTCGCACTGAACTAGGGATTCTAACTAAAACTAAAATTTCGCGAGGCTGCTGTGAGCTGAGGGGGTTTGCCACAAATCTCAGCTATAACCTTGCAACTGTTCTTTATGTCATGAGCTGCAGGGGCACCCTCCAAAACACCAATTTCCTTCATCTAGTCAATTAGGAGAAAAGACACTATTAATCACTCTGTATATTAAAGACATTGTATTTAGAAATTTTATATTAAAATTGGTGAGAGGGAAAAGACACGCCAAGACCGTTATTTGACTCTACCTATAAGAAAATTTCATGGTTATAGGCTCGGGAGTTTTGGTGTATGGGGCGTTCCTTTTTAGCACAAAACTAACGTGTTCAGTATCAAAAGTAATCTAAGGTTAATTAACTTTCCTTTCCTTTCTATTTTCACCTTTGTTGTGCGCGATTTTATGCCGGAAACAAAGTCTGATAAGCATACATACAAGTCAGGAGGAAAAAATAATAAACTTTAATATGAGACCGTACAACTTATGTCATTTAGCATGCCTCATCTTACGAAATATTCAGAACGCATGTATGAGGACCGAGACACATTCTTAATGTTGTTCGATCACATGGCAACCATGCAATCATAGTCAACAGCAGGGAGAAGTAAATATGCGACATTTATTTGGGCACGGTTGCACTACAAATATCGTTGAATAGTTTGAGTAAGACTCGGACTGCCAACAGTACTAAGTGCACACTCACCAAGTAAGAAGTAAATTCGTTACCCATGCGCTAGGAAATAATTTTGAATGTCTTGGCGTGTGTCATAAAAAATCTGTTTAATGCTTGTCTATCTGCAGCAGGCAGAGATATAGCAACATGGGAGTTTTATATATACCGTCATATCATATACAGCACACCAATGTGTTTTTAAAATGTGAAATTGTATTGTTTATTATAGTATTGCTAATCTCCCAAGCTCGTTTCAGATTGGGACACCATTAATTGTCGCCTGCCTCTCCATTGTGTGTGTCACAAGTTGCCATAGCTATATACAAATTATAAATACTCTGAAGATCGGTAATCTGTGATACTTGTTTCCACAAACAATGAAACTTGTCACATTCGCAAATTGCAAAATCAGAACATATGAAGGCACTAAGGATGAACACGAGCCGAGTTAGAGGTAATTACCCCGATTCGAGTTGCGAGCCAATTCATTGTTTTTGACGTCAAGTTTGGAGTCGGATCGAGTATGATATTTCGCTCGTTCGTGCCTCTCGTTTTCACTGGTTTTGAAGTTATCATATAATTATTTGCAAAACGAAAGTTTTGAGAAACATAAGGAGTAATGTGGAATAGTTTTAATGTTCACGAGAGGAGAAAATTCTAGCATCTCATCTTGTTTCGATAGAGAGGGGAGAATAAATTTTTATGACGAGACTGTCTCATAAAATCTTGTATTATGTGCAGGCATATCAGTACTTACTATCAAGGCAGAGACTGCACGGTCTAATGTTTCAGCCCATGCCGAAGTCCAACCTAGGCCGAACAGTTTTGTACGTGTTTGGCAGGTGCTCGGCAATTTTAAAACGTTTTCGGCACAAGCCGGAATACGTGCTTCTTCGGAACTCAAACTGGGAACCTCGTGGATGACATTTTTGCTTCCTAGACTTCTCTCCTACCGAGGTCAGCAGTCAACCAGTAAATGAATATCGGACTTTTTAGTACTCGCAGAAAAGAAACAGCCCAGCTCTCATGTTTATAGACGGTGTTATAATAGAATAGAAGAAAGATATGACGATATATGAAAGACAGAGAAACGGAGACAGAAAACTATAAGAATGGAAGAACCTTTACAATATTCTTCTTGTTTTTGTTAGTATTATTATTATTATTATTGCTATTATTGGTATCATTTCAGTGCAGTGGACATTAAAGTCCTATATGATCCTTCGTTTCCTTGTGCCTCACATTCTTCTTTTTAAAGTACTTAAAACTACTCACAGAATTTCCTTCGTTCTGAATGCACTTCAGTTTGAGATAATTTTGGAGTTAAGTTTCAAATATAACTCACTCCAACTTGCCTATGGCCACCCTAGAAGGTAGCGTCAGTAATCACGCGAGCCGCATGTCTTCAAACTCTGCAACACAAGAGTATGGGTAAATAAACACTAATTATTCACATTCAATTTGCACGTCTAACAAATAATATTTTCATTCCCTTTTTGCGTCTGGTACTGCTTTCTACAGATCTGTAAAGATTTTTTATTTTAATTCATTTATACACAAATATAACTTATACATTACGGTAAATAGAGTAAATAGAACCATAAATAGCGTTTTTGTTACGAAGAAATAACGCGAAATGTGAAATCTCTTTTAACAAACTGTAGAGATTTAAGAATACACAAACTTTACACCTTTGGGCGCAGAGTATCTCGAAATCCCAGTAGCCAGAATTAGTCCGGAATTTATGACTTTTATTTTAACAAAATGACAATTTCTGAAAAATGCAGAAGTCATTTAGTCTAAAAGAAAAAAGGAATGAAATATATCATTTGTAGTTCTATTAGCCACGCAGCTCTGAGTATGTGGCAAAAGTATATACATATATATATACAACGAATTATAAGTATTTTGTAGAATATTCCACTTTAATATTACAAAAATCTCATCTTGAGGCTTGCTAAGTTGTGAAAAATTATATAGTATATTGCTATACTATGTGAAGTATATATACTGTCGCTGACTTCTAATATCAATTCTGCAACATCTATGATTAATCTGACGTTATATGCCATTTCCAGAATAAAATTTAGAATTCATATAAAGATTTTCAATAATGTGTTACGCACCCTGTGCTGTACGTTAAGAAATAACACCCCATTTTAAAATACACTTACGTTTCTACTAAAATAACACCATATTTCACAGTAATTGATCCAAAAGATACCTTCCTCTGGTAGTCTCTTGTAAGGATATTTATGATGATTATTTAATGTGATTTTTAGAAG